>NC_139965.1:57670796-57981820 GCF_963993115.1 Abramis brama | reverse complement strand
ATCGGGTGAAAGAGACACATTTAGCCGTCTAGCTCCATAGACTCCCATTCATTTTGCACTCATGGGCGATCGCCCCAGTGGAACTCTGGTGGAACTACAACCAAAATTCGGTACAATAGGACTTAATAGGGAGTGGACAGGCTCTCCGTAGACGGGCTCTGGTTAAGCAGTGAGTTATGTCGTTATATGTGAAACACAGCCTTGATTGGATGAATTCTACAGGATTCCCGGGAGATGTGTGTGTCGCGTTCTTTAACGGTCTGCCTGGAAACAAAGCCATTATGTGACGCCAAACCCTTCTCAATGAAGAAGAAAGCCTTTGTGTTTACAACTGTGACAATGAGTGCTTATCAGGATCAACTAAACGCTGGATTTTCAAAAGTATGTAAAGTCTGTGTTGCTATTGTTGCAATAAACTCGCACAATGTTCTTGAATAAATCATTTATTAGATGCACACCGGTCTGTTATTGTAGGGACATCGACTTTACATTTTTACGCCCCTAAACGATGCAGAACGAAACAAACTGTTGATTGGTTGCTTTAAATGTCAGTCAGACGGCCTCTGGACGGTCCTTGGCCAATCAGTCCAGACCTTCTGCCATCAGTCTGATTCTTCAGTTTCCTTCCAGTCAGGAAAGAGCTTAAAATATCCATTACACTCCAGCGTAACAGATCAGCGCGGTCGTCGAAAAGCACACGTCGCAATTTGATAACGTTCTGCTGGCCAAGAAAAAGGTGCTAGACGTGCGTGACCTTTGACCCTTTCTTTAGAAGTAATCAGGAATTATTGATTTGTTCTTAGATTATTAACACCAGCTCTAGAAAAGGATTTCTAAACATTTCTAAACTAAACAAATCTGTAACTTTGTAAGTGAATTTTGTGAAATATTATCTAAAGCCACTTACCGCACTAAAACATTGTGTACTCTCAGACACACTTCCTTGTATTTTCCTGGAACATGATTGAGCACTATATGTGACTCTGGACCACAAAACCAGTCACAAGTCGCACGGGTATATTTGTGGCAATAGCCAACAATACATTGTATGGGTCAAAATTATCTTTTTTTTTTTTTAAATACCAAAAATCATTAGGATATTAAGTAAAAATCATGTTCCATGAAGATATTTTGGTACATTTCCTACCGTATATATATAAAAACAGTTATTTTTGTGAGTGAATGCAGGACAATCACCAACATAAATGCACAACTTTAAAGGAGATTTTCCCAATGTTTCGATTTTTTTGCACCCTCAGATTCCAGATTTTCACATAGTTGTATCTCAACCAAATATTGTCCTATCCTGACAAACCATACATCAATGGAAAGCTTATTTATTCAGCTTTCAGATGATGTATACATCTCAATTTAATTTTTTTTACCCTTGTTACTGGTTTTGTGGTCCAGGGTCACATATTGTAAGTCATTTTAGTGAAAATGTGTTCACAAAGAGTATAAATGAATGATGAATGTATATGAATAAATTAAAACTGCGTAGGGATGCCAAACCACCATGATAACCATATCTCAAGAAACACAGTCAAGTCAAGTCAAGCTTTATTGTCATTCTTCCGTATACATGTATACAGCTGAACAAAATTTCGTTTTGTACAGACCGAGGTGCATAACCAATACAAGAATAAACAACAACAGATCACAACATCCAACAATAGACAGTGCAACACAGCCCTCAACCATTCACATGATACGCACAATACAATACATAGCAACAGTAAACAATACACAGTAAACAGTAAAATAGTGCCAAAAAAAGTGCAATAGCCAGTGAATAGTGCAATGTAACCAGAGCAGAAGCCAATAAAGTGTCGGTGCACAATTGTGCATTTTAATGCCCATTGTCCATTTAAAGTGACAGTACACAGTCATTTGTGTGTTCTTGAGTCCTTTATCATAGGGGGGCAAACGAATTATGGGGATGAAAGGTTGGATGACATGTGACTACATCAGATGACTATGGAAGAAATACAACTCTCTCCATGTCTGCAGTAGTCTTAGCGCATATTCATCTGTCACCAGCTGTATATAAGACTGTTCTCTGCTTTATGTTCCCTTCCGTCGATCCTGCTTTCCTCACCATTTGAGTTTTGTCAGAAAGACAAGAGGGG
The DNA here is from genome assembly GCF_963993115.1 of Abramis brama. NCBI lineage: Eukaryota > Metazoa > Chordata > Actinopteri > Cypriniformes > Leuciscidae > Abramis > Abramis brama. The sequence continues at coordinate 57,979,691 of NC_139965.1, read as the reverse complement.
CTTTTGTAGTCTGTGCTAGTGACCCCCACAGCCAGCTGACACTCAGTCTGTAATGAAGTCCATTCATTTTCCTGTTCTTCTATCTGGAACTCCTACATACTGTTCAGTCCTACATACATGCACGCATTAGATGCATGCCACACAGGTCAAACACTGGACGAGACACCAGAAAGTTACCAGAAATACCCTTTAGTTCAACACTTATACTTTTTAAAATATCTGCGTTTGTGTTCCACAGAAGAAATATAGTCGTACAGGTTTGGAACAACCCATATTACATATAGCCAAAAAGCAGACAGGGTGGTCAGCGTAACTGCCAGCATTTACAGAGCCGCTGACAGAACGAGCTGGTCTTTTGATTTCATTGTAAACTTGCCTGGAAAACACTCTGTCACTGTAAAACTAACTCCATCTGGTGTCACTGTAGCATGGAAATCTAATCAAAGTCTGAAAATGTCCTCAGTGTGTGTGTGTGAGTGTCAAGCTGAGTCTGACTGGCCAGCAGGGGAAAACTGCTCTGATGTGAAACATGAGGTCACAAAACAGTGACAGGGTCAATAGTGTAACTTTAGTTTTAATACTTCATTACAGTTCCCTGGAGACAGCCAGGGCGTTCCGGCACCTATATGGGTAAAAAAAAGAAAGGAAAAAAGATTCTCACTGTGTTTTCCAATCCGTGTTTTGCGTTCTAGCTCTCTCTGCAGACAGCTATCTATATATGACAAAATTAATGCAAACTTAACACTGTTTCTGATAACCACTGATATACAGTAGCAGTTTTTTTTTTAAATAATAATAAAATAAAATAAATATATGTAAAATATATGTTGCAAAAATAGCAGCTTAATTAAATATATGTTTTAACTTTAAACTGTCAAAATATACATAATAGATAGATAGATAGATAGATAGATAGATAGATAGATAGATAGATAGATAGATAGATAGATAGATAGATAGATAGATAGATAGATAGATAGATAGAGGGTTCTCCCACTCCAACTTAACTCTGTCCATCAGTCCATCTTCTTTTCAACCCAGGAAAACAAGTAAACACATTCAGACCATCTATCTGAACTGAACTCCTGGGACCTGCTGACCCCTCGATGAACCTCCAAGCTGGCATTCTGCAGACCAGCCTTATCCGCCGAAATCTCTCAGAGCGGATACAGGACTCTCATCTCTCAGAGCTCATGTGTATAGGACTAAAGACGTGACCACAGAATCATACATTTGTTTGCATTGCAATCAAAGAAACGTTTAGAGCGCCTACACAGTCATTTCTCTTTTCGAATGTTGGTATTTGACATGGCTGTCTGGGGGGATGCGAGTTCAATACGAGAGGTTTTGTGTATTGTCTCTAAGGAGTTTTCTGATGTTGATGAGTATAATTGCAGGAAGCACAGCCCACAGCGAGGATGTTGGACTGATCGAGGGACGGGCGAGGAATGTTGCACATATAGACCTCTCCAAACAAGAATGCAGATTTATTGCCAGATGAAACACCTATGTGGTCTTACTTGCCTTACTTCTTTCGGAATTGACTTTTTTAAAGTCACAAATATTTTTTTAGTGTGTGTTAGCATTCATATTTCAATAAATGTTTATTTTATTTGCAGTATCAGGGCCTTTAGTATATTGCTCCGTTAACTTAGTCAACTCTTGTTTTTTTTATACTGCTGTATTTCTTATAAATGATTTATCCTTGCACATCTTTTTTTTAATTCATGTTCCCTCATAATCTTGAATCAAAATAACTTCCCCTCCTCTTGCAGCATCTCTTCTCTTCTCTGATGATGAGGGCGGGGCTATAACCTGTCACTCACAGGAGATCCACCAATAGCAAACCACAATCATCCAACCATCCAATCAATGGACAAAATCAAGTCCTGCCCTACATTTGCTCTTGTTCGTAAAGCAATTTCACTCAGATATACATCACAATAGAAATGTAAAGACTAGCACAACTTCTGTTTCATGCCGACTTTAACAACATGTGGTAACACTTTACTTGAAGGGGTGTGCATAAGACTGACATGACACCTTCATAATCATGAAATGACACATGTCATGAATATGAAGGAGGTTTTATGCATGTTAATGACAACTGTCATTAAGTGTAATTCGCTCAATAAAACTAATTTTTAATGCAAAGATGACATTGTTTGAGATGTCTTTGTCATGACAACTTGACATTACCAAGACAACATAACCTGTCATAAATATGTCATAAACATGACATGGCAGATGAATCATCAAACTTAAGAAACTACTCAGCTTTATGGGTTAAGATTACATTATATCACTGACCACTTTTTTCCAGTGGTACAAATTGAATTTGTCATTAAAATGTCATTAAGTGTTAATACTCTGTCAAATAATTTTATAACAATGTCATGAATATTTTTCTTGACCTCAACTACAGTGATACAAATTTAATTTGTCATTAAATGTCATTAAGTGTTAATACTGTCAAATTATTTTATAACTAATACTGGAATACTGGAAAAAAAAATGGTCAGAAATATATTCATGACACAGTTATAATGACCTCATGACAAATGGCCAATGTCAAAACCAACCACATGACAGTTTAATGTAATGTTAGCCCATAAAGCTAAGTACTTTCTTAAGTTTGATAATTAATCTGCTATGTCATGTTGATGACACATTTATGACAGGTTATGATGTATTGGTTTATGTCAAGTTGTCATAACAAAGACATCTCAAACAATGTCATATTTGCATAAACAAATGTCATAATTGAGCGATTGACACTTAATGACAGTTATCATAAACATGCATAAAACCTTGGTGTCATGTCAGTCTTATGCACACCCCTTCAAGTAAAGTGTTACCCAACATGTTAATGGCAAACTTTATTGAAATCAGTGCTTGTGTTGCAAGTGGAGTTGCTGCTTATAAACAGTATTCTAGATCATTCAATCAAGAGTTCCATTGTGTTACTGGTTGAGATCTAGATCAGTAAGGTGGTATTCTGACCTATGATTATGATAATGCTGCATCCTAAATGAAAAAGTTCAACTTCAGATCTGCCCAGTTTTCTTTGTGTACGAATACGTGAGACGAGAGAGTAAAAAGGGAAGGGAATTAGCAAGTTTTTAAGTTTGCAGATGATACTACAATAATTGGTTTGATAACAGACAGTAATGAATCTGACTACAGAAATGAGTTATCAACATTGATTGAATGGAGTTCATTTGAAATTGAATGTTCAAAAAAACAAAGAAAATGGTGTTTGATTTTCGGCAGAGAAAAAATGCTGTTTGGCCATTAATCATTAATGATCAGGTCATTGAAAATGTAGATAGTTTTAAGTTTCTTGAAACAACAATTTCTGCATCGTTGAAGTGGCATGATAACTTAAGAGGCATTATCAAGAAATCCCATCGGACTGTATTTTTTAAGTTAGCTGAAAAAGTTTGTAGTATCTAAAGTTGGTATGGTTTTATAGATCGTCCTGACTTTCTCATTAATAGTGTGGTTTGGCAGCTCCACAGTCAAGCAGAAAAGTCAGATTATAGTGCGGTCTGCTTCAAAGATCATAGGTTGTGATCTTTCTACCATTTTTATCTCATGTTTGCAGAGAAAAGGTCTATCAATTCTTAGAGATCCCACACACCCCCGGCTAGACATTTCTTAACTCCTCTACCTTCAGGCAGACGACTTGTTAAAATCTGTTAAAACTAAGTCTACACGTTTCTTGAACAGCACTTATTGTAGGATGGTTCATGTTCTTGGTATTTATGCATCAGTATTTCATTCCTTGTAACGCTTGGGATATATACAGTATGTATCTATGTATGTATGTTTTGTTATTTTTTGTCTCAGTGTTATAGTTGTGGATGAGCTCACCAAGAAAAATTCCAGACAACCTGCTTGTTATGGCAATAAATAAATAAATAAGTATCGAATTAGTATCCTCAACCAATCACAATAGCAATCCTGACGTCAGCTCACCTCCTTAATCCTCTTGATAAGAACTAACTCCATATTAACCCTCACACCCGTGCCACTGCCACCCGACGCCTTTAGGAAAACAGAGCACAGTGGGCAGTATGTAGGAGGACTATGTTAAAGTAATTTGTATTTACCACACTTCCTGCTACCAGCAGGTGGTGCTATTACTATAACCGAATATGAGGATGGTCATGTGTTCAGGACAGGACTCTTATCAAACATGTGAAGTTTGGGGCAGATTGGACATTGTATGCCTGAGTTACTGCAGGCTGTTTGTGGTTGCCTGGCAACATCGGAACTGCAAGCAACTTTAATATAGAACTTATCTGATGATGCATATATCACCCAAAGGCTGAAATTGGGTGTGCACATCTACATTTGTCAGGCCGCCTGGGACACGCCATTCGACGAAAACTCAAGATCTTCGCAATTTAACGTCTCAAAGGCATTAAGATTATACCCCACCAAATTTGAAGAGGATCAGATCAAAACTGTAGGAGGAGTTCGTTAAAGTACAACATCTGGAAATGGCAAAAACTGCACAATATCTGAGAGGAAGCTCAAAATAGCTGACTTCCTGTTGTGTTTAGGGCTATGCTCCAAGAGACTTTTTTGTAGGTATTGGGTCATTACATGTATGTACCGAATTTCATACCTATACGTGAAATGTAGAGCCAGGGCAATAAGGTAGGGGGGGGGCAATTGAGCCATTTTGCCCCACCCAATTCTGAAACCCTTATCACACGTAAATTTTCACCACTTCTGAAGCGTGTGCAAAATTTCATGAGTTTTCGAGCATGTTTAGGCCCTCAAAAAAGCGATTCACTTTGGAGAAGAAGAAGAAGAAGAAGAAGAAGAAGAAGAAGAAGAAACGGAGCAGAAACAATAGGGTCCTCTCACCATCGGTGCTCTCAGATTTGCTGCTGTTTAAATCCCTTAGCAGATGTAGGCAGGTGGAGCTGGGGGAGGTGGAGGGTTGCCGAGGAACTCTGAACAACATTAATGAACCAGACTATTTATGTTGCATTTAAATGTAGCAATCCTGACGTAAGCCCAATGTCCTTTATCCTCTTAATAAGAACTGACTCCATATTAGGGTACAGCATTCTCTGTCAATGTACCATCAGCATGTTTCAGTTTTATAAGGGTCTCTGTGATGCTGCACCATAGTGACACAATTTACGACGTCGCCTTCGCTCTGAGGTCAGGTCGTTTGGCACAATTAACCTAAATATTGCCAAAACATCCATGTGTGCCATGTGGTCAGTGACATCATCTCTCAGTGCCCACTTGCCTCCACCCACGATCTAACCACAAGGCTCCACTGATGACCTAACCTCCACTGGGTTTTCCCCCATTCTCTGCCCTTACATCCTGACAGTAAGTGTTGAAACCGTATCTGCAGTCATGAGTGTCGAGGTTAGAGGATATGTGTTTCCTGTGTGGGAAGATTCGGTCATACCAGGTGATGAAGAACATGTAGCTGGTTGCGTTTGTCTTCCAGCCCTAGCCAACTTGACCAAGATTAACCAAGATGTTGAAACCAGAGACTGCACTGAATGAAATCTTTTAAAATAAGTTACGAAAGTCCTTAAGACAAAAATCAGTTTCACTTTATTTTGATGGTCCCTTTTGAACATTCTGTTGACTATATGTAACGTTGCACCTACATGTTAACTAACTCTCATTAGAGTGTAAGAAGTATTAGTAGACTATAGGGTTAGGGTTTAGATTTTAGGGTTAGAATAAGTTGACGTAGTTGCAAATTTACTTATAGTCAGTAGAATTTCTGTTGGGGAGCATCACGATAAAGAGTTAGCAGATATTAACAGTCTACTGATACTCTAATGAGAGTTAGTTGACATGTAGTTGCAACGTTATTTATAGTCAACAGAATGTTCAAAAGAGACCATCAAAATAAAGTGTTACACAAAAATCTTAGAAGTTCCCGACTGTTTTCTTAAAGTCCCCTTGTGGTGGAAATCAAGCTTTTAATGTTGTTTATATGTCTATGTGGTGTTTTTAATATGCTTTAAGACAAACCATGTGTAAATTCATAAGTCGACACCATTGCTGAGTATTTTCTGCTTAAAACTGCAGTGAACCAAAGACAGTCTCAAAAACGTGGTTTGAAATCGCTGGTGTTTCTGACGTCACAAACTACCTTGTAACCAATCAGGTCAACGTGTGATCGTCAACGAGTGGATATCTGAGCCGCTGTGAGTGAGTGGAGGCGGGGCTCATTTGCATATTCGTAGAATCGTGTATACTAAATGCGGCAAGGGTGTCGATTACTATTTTAAGGCATCAAGATTTTTTTTTTTCAAGGAATTTTTTAAAAATATGTCATTTTGGTGATCAAATGTGAGATTTAAAGGACAAGTTCGGTATTTTACACTTAAAGCCCTGTTTACAGATAGTTTCTGATGAAATAGAACGGTTAAGATTAAAATTTGGACAGATGCTGCTGTCCCGAGAATTTTAGGTTTATTTCGCTTCTCCCCCCCACCTACAGAATGGCAGCCTATGTGCACTGGAACAATCCTTCATAAAACGCATTAAACTTTCGATTACAAAGACGTGAAACTCACCGAGTGGTCAGGGGTGTTCACTGATATGCTCACACAAAAATCACTGCAAAAGATGCTTTCCAACAGGTTTTATCGTAGTTTTTGTCCAACTCCATTGACTTGTATTGGGTGACCTGTGTGAGGTACGGTATTACTCCGCCGCTTCTTCTTCTGCTTCTTCTGTGTATTCAATTAAATGCCAGTGGTTTGCTTGCAATTGGCTAAGGTGCATTATCGCCACCAACTGGGCTGGAGTGTCTATTATTCAAGCTCTCAACGGAAGAATCTACGGGTGTGAGACGTTTGGAAAAATAGATCCACAGTTTTACAACGAATGGTAAAACACCTGTTGGAAAGCATCTTTTGCAGCGATTTTTTTGTGAGCATATCAGTGAACACCCCTGACCACTCGGTGAGTTTCACGTCTTTGTAAACGAAAGTTTAATGCGTTTTATGAAGGATTGTTCCAGTGCACATAGTCTGCCATTCTGTAGGTGGGGGGGAAAGCGAAATAAACCTAAAATTCTCGGGACAGCAGCATGTGTCCAAATTTTAATCTTAACCGTTCTATTTCATCAGAAACGATCTGTGAACAGGGCTTTAAGTGTAAAATACCGAACTTGTCCTTTAAAGGATACAAGTATTGACTATAGGGGGACTTTAAGTAGAAAATGCCAGGCTTTGGTGTCATCTGAATGTATGGTTGGTCTTGGCAAAGACCTGCTGATCAACTAGGTAACCGTCATAATAATATTAAGTGTGCACAAGGTTTTCTTTGCAAGGGCCTGAGCAGTCCGTGACATTCATTTTTGCATTTCTCTAGAGTAAATGCGTTGTGACTTCATAACTTTATTCTTAAGATAGAAGATATAAAATAAGAAGAAAATAGCAATTTAGAAAGAAAAATATATATTTTTAAGAATGTTTCATGAGTCTGGCCCCAGGTCCAGATGATCATCTACACCAACTAGAAAACCATAGGCACCACCTCAGGCTAGAGGTGTTTTTTGGTCATTCTTCTACTGATTGTTTGAGCAGGGTCTGAAAACATTATTAGGCAAGACAGCACATTTTATACATTATACATACAGAACATTCTTTCTCTTGTTCAGCTCTTGTTCAGCTATTCCACTATCCTTCAAACCCCAAATCAAAGACGTTACAGAGCCGTCTCATCCTCCCATCTCATCACTTCACCATCCCTCCCCTGCACTCAAAGCAAAAATGCAATATCTCAGTCTGCTCAACCAAACAGCACTCAGACACTTTACAGTCAGGCAATAAATTACCATACTGCCCTAGGTTAACAAGACCTTTAATAGAAGGGTTACCGTAATCTCCTCCTCCCTTCTTTTTATTAGTATATGAGTCAGGGAATAATTGTGTCTAGCTATTGTCTAGTAGTGTCCTCACTGTCATCTGACTCAGGGTCTCCTGAGAGCTGTTTCCGGTCTTCTGCATCAGCACAGCATGCTCACATTACCTTCATAGACAGGAGGGCTTTTTTCTGATCTCCTCATGCTAAAAGCTCTCCTGCTGTGTTGAATCTGCTGTGATGATAAACGGAGCTTGAATTGCGTCAGAGAGCTCTTGGGGGTCCCAAGTCTTTTCTTTTATATTGTAAAGATGAGAATCTGAAGAGTCAATCTGTAAGTGAGCCAATGACAAGATGCTAATATATACGTATAATGAAGTGAATATATATATACTGTATATATATATGAAGACTTCAGATGCAAAAGCCTCTAAGTGCCATCTGAAATTTCCTTCTAGAATGATCATTTTTGTCAAGCTTGTACGTTTATGTTCACTTATTTCACTTTAATGGCAATGAAAATTACCTATTAATTGTCATTAAAGTGAAATTACTGAAATTAAATATACGAGCTTGATAAAAATACTCATTTTAGAAGAGAATTTCAGATGGCACTTAGAGGCTTTTGCATCTGAAGTCTTCACATATACATATATATATATATATATATATATATATATATATATATATATATATATATATATATATATATACATGAAGATGTACCTTTAATTTCACCAAACTGATTGCTCACAAAAAAACCCCAAAAGGGCCATTTCAAGTTTGATTTTGATGTGATATAAAGTGGTGATCTAAATGGCAAAGTTTTTTACTTTTTATTTAGTATTCCCATGAACTTCATTCAGGCTGATTCGAGAACGTGCACGGAAACAAGAGGAGGGATTTATCACACAAACCATTCATATCCAATTATATCCAATCATATCCAATCATATCCAATCATAGTGCGATGAAGGCATTGCCTCCTCTTGCATGACTTTCCCCCATTCATTCTCAATTACCCTCCATCAAACTCAACATTTTAGGGGGTCTGTTAAAAGTCAATGGGCTCGGGGGAGGCAAGCCTCCCGCTGTAACTTCACCTGCAGGTGTTGCTTTCGGACAATGTTACTTTATAAAAATGAGTGACTTTTTAATGTCACATTTTGTAATATTTGCATTGTTTTATTTTTGTAATAGCAATTATTTTCTCATCCAGTTGTTTTGACGAGACACTGCCTACTTTGCCACCTTGGAGGAAATGCCCCTGATATTTGTATATATACATGTATGTCAATCATGACAACTCTCGAGATAGTTTTAGCATGTTCTTGAACATGGCAATGTTAATGTATTTGGTCTTGGCGGACTAGATCTGCTGCTGCTGTTGATTAATTGAGCAAGTATGGACTTGCTACTGATAATAGATATAGACACATTGCTGTGAGTATGTAAGATATGCTGCTGCTGCATAAATAAACACACATAATTCCCTTAACAGATGTAGGCAGGTGGAGCTGGGGGAGGTGGAGGGTTTCAGAGCAACTCTGATAACGCACTGCAGGACTATCTTACAGCTAACAATCAACCAGACTATTTAAATGTTGAGCAAGCAATCTCATTGGCTGCAGGATCAACAGAGGCCAATCAGCTTGTGCCATGTGGTAATGATGTGTTTGCTTGCAGATTACATGTAAAGAACCTATCAGTCTGCACCCTCTAGTTTCATGACTGAACTATATATATATATATATATATATATATATATAAATGAAATGATAGTCTAATATCAAATACCAGATCATTTGACCTTTTTATGAACAAGGTTGGATGTCATGTGGCGTGAATTTATTTATTTTTTTAAAGAATGCTTGTACACATCAAATAATTGATTGAAATATGGTTTTATGAAAAACAATCACATTATGTCAGAGCAATAATTAACGTTTTTTTTGTTTTGTTTTGTTTTGTTTTTTAATTCAGTTAAACAGAATGGGATTACATTGCAAGTACATGTTTTTTTGCTCTTATGGGTGGTCCCTTAACTCTCACGGCGGGCCCGCAGGAGCCACCAGCCCCCCTTCACTCCAAAGGTAAAGGGAAGAAAGAGAAAAACAGAGGAGTTGTTGGCTAGTTCTCAGTTTTGTGATCAACATAATTCAGACAGGAGAGGAGATAAAGTGACCTGAAGGCCAGGCAGGTCAACAGACGCCTAGATGCACAAGGCTCTCAATTTCTGACAGCGCATCATTCTCACACAGCTCTCTTAAACTGCCCGCATCAGATAACTCTGCGGATTATCACAGAAAAGTCCTAATGCATTTCTCCAGGCACGCAACAGACCTAAATATCAGTTTCACAGGCCATTTTCATCATTTAACATGGGGATGTTTGATGTCAGCACCTGTTGAGGTTTCTGTGGGAAGAGGAAAAAAATATAGCAACTCTTCAAAGGAAAAAAAAAGAGTATGTGTCTCTGTCTTTTGTCCAGAAATGTTGTGTGGTTGAAAATACTGTCAGTACTTAAAGTGTTTTTCACATGTGAACACTGACAATTCTTCTTTACCATTCTTTCAGCTCAGTGCTTGTCTGGCTTCTTTGAAATAATCTATGACAGCTCAACTGGTGAGAAACGCAAGCCCAATAATAGAGGTGTCTTTTTACAAGTAAACACAGGGCTACAGGGTCGGCACAATACATGAATGTCACAGTTAGTTTAATATTTCCCCAACACACAAGAGACATTTTCAACAGGGAACTTTTGTTATCACCAAACAGCCTTCACAAATATTAAGGCAAGATTAGACATTTAGCAGAACACCAATTATGAAAGTAGATGAGAAGGTTAAGCTCCAAAAAGGAAGGAAATAGAAGCTTTGTCTGAGGAACAAACTAAAAGTTAAATCCAAGTTAACTTCAAGTGATCACAAATTTATCGAGATATCTATAGAAATAAAACATAATAATAATGCTATCAGTCACACTCATCGTACTCAAAATAGTGTAGTGAGGTGGATAGAGAGTTTGTAACCATAACTGTACAAAAGAGTACAAAAATGTTTCTGCACGTCCCGCAGACTGGGGTTGTTATTCTGTGTCTGTGTGACTATTTTGAATTTATCCATAAACTCTTATTTTCTGTTAGGTTCCTTTGTGTTAGGTTCATTTCCTTTGGTTCTTACTATAGTTACTAGTTGTTTTCAATCATCTTCTTATCCTAGTCTCTATATTTACTCTTTGTTTCTCTCAGTTCATGTTGGTTCTTGTTTTATTGCAGCCATCGTTATACTGGCTATAATTGTTTTATCGATCTTGTATATTCTTCACATTTTATTAAAGCAACATTTCACTCTTTGCCTTCAGTAAAGTGTCTAACACCCCATTTGTTTTAAGTTTTTCTTGCTTTTGTCTGACTTTTCCGATGACATGATTTTGTAGTGCATTAGTAACTACACACTCTCCCTAGTAATAGACGAAAAACAGCATGTGAGCCAAATAACATGTGTGAATTCATAGTATTTGATGGACACGCCAATTTGTGAATGGCAGTGAAGCGACACAACTGATGCCATAGATCACATGACAACATGGCGGATGTAATACGTCCGAATTTCTTTCAAACCACACACATTCATACTATATAGAACATAATGGTCGCAATGATATAGACACAGCTTGTATCTTCATCTTTATGTTTTATGACAGATGACAATTAGTGTGCAATATCGCCACCTACTGTGTTGGAGTGTCAACCAGTTACTACCACTGTTTTTTTTTCATGATATTAACGTGTGTAGTATTAACACAATAACAATATTTCATTTGTGTAAATGTCTTTTAATATGTAGTGGAGAACCTTTTTTTTCACGTTTTAATATTACGTGAAAACCGGCTTCAATTTCAGTTTCCCACAAAGCTAACGCACAATTTCAGAAGACCTGGAATATATACTGCACACAAACTGTGTAAGTAACCGCACACAAACTTCATTTGTTCTTGCATGTATCGCCAATATGCCAGGTTTGGATATGCAGAGGTGAGAGGGGAATTTAAGAGCAAGGCCTGAAGGCAAGGTTTGGAGATATACATTTTTTTTTTTAATCCCTGATATTCAGAAGCAAATGGACTTTAAAAACACTTGAATGTGTCATCACAAATACATGTGCAATAGCTTCACCATTGGAGGTCCTGAGGTCCAGTCGTTGAGATATGTGAGGCTCATAATGGCTGTCAACCATCAGATACTTTTATCGAGCTTCAGACTTCAAAGCTTCAGCATAAAGCCTGATTTGGTGAAACACACCATCAAGGTCTCTGTGTGGTCTAATATCTCCAAAATGAGGGCTCTTGTTATCTGCAGGACACTACGAACCTGCTAATGACAAGAGACAGGACTCTGGGAGTAATGGGAATACGAGAGGCATTTCAGCATGCACTTTATATGGAGATGGATAGTAGGTTCGCTTTCATTATGTGAAACAGTGTGTTCCCCAAAATCATCGGTAGCCAACTATGGTCGCAAGTTCTGTCACAGAAATAATAACGATTTAGTGTTTTCCCGAAAGCTCCAACAAACACTTGTAAACAGTATTGCAAAGTTGTGTGGTTGGGACTCCAGCTCTCTGCTTGTGGTTAGAAGCAATAAGTGTGTTCGGCTTTGGCTGAAAGTAACCGTTTGAGATTTGTAGTCGAGGAGGAGATGAATAAAGGAGACGTAGAGTGGGACACTTTCTGCTTCCATTAGTGACGCTCTCGCTGTGTTTGCATATTTTATCTCTGACAAAGTGGATTAAATGCCATATTTGTCAAATGCACTGACGTTTCAGACATTTTCATTCAATACTTATGTACTGCTTAATCCAGCGCCTGTATGTACAAGAATACAGTTCAACATAAGCCTATACCATTTAAGCACCAATCTATATCAGTTTTATTTTGAATAACATTACACAATAGTTTTTACTTGTATAAAAAAACACGCATTTATGAACATCAGCTGAGCTGAATGTGTCAGAATAAGCACGAAACACACGTGTCCTCGATAAATCCGGCCAATCGTGAAACAGCTGTCATCTTCAGAGCGGTATTTCATGGCATACATTACAGTCATTAATTCGGACAAAATATTTAACCAGCATGCACTGCTTCAAGTCAGATATTGATCAGTCTGCGCAGTGCCGCATCAAGTCAAACACACCTATAGTTTCTTGTTAGTATGGCATGAATGACAGATCATGATCTTAAGGAAAATAAGCGAGCTAGTATAATATACTGTATCTTTCATTCCATATATACATATTTCATTCTACATCTTTTAGAAGGTCAAAATAATGAAAGCGACATTTTTGAAGAATGCACATGTGTTCGAGTATGACGTAAGAGGGAACCCATGATGAATCAAACATCCGGACACAAAGCAAAACAATGGAGAATGAAAATAGTGAAGTATTCCTCAGATGCCATGTTCGTTATTTACAGCCACATCACACAGGAATTACACTGAAGAGAAAACTGATAACTGAACAAACTGCATGTATAAAGAGAGTAAAGCCAATTGCATGAGCATGTCAACAAATGCATGGCTTTCTGTTGTATAATAATCTGACATTTGATCTCAAACCATTTATTATTATTATTATATTCCTCACCAACTGAGTTACGCCAATAATGACAGTTCAATATTATTGAACCACCATGGTTCGAACAACAAATGTGCAAAAAAGTGACAACAGTTTTGGAAAACAATCATGACTAGTTTCTCCAACGATGCATCATACAGTTGTTGTTAAGCAGTCAGTTACATCATTGTAAGGTAAGTTTATCTACATAGCACCTTAAAGCAACATAAATGATGACCAAAGTGTTGCACAACCAACACAACAAAGGGAATGTGCATAAGCAAAACATGCTACCAGCTCAGACCAGCACAAATTGTCTGGTTCATGCTAGTTTGGTTCTGATAAAGCTGGTAGACCAGCAGGGTTGAAGTAAACAACACCCTCAGGTTAAGCTCAAGTTTCCCTGGTAAGGGATATTCCCACAGCAGAAAAATTACATGGAAATGTGCTAGGAATAAGTGCAGACACAGTTTTGAGAATGTAAACATGAAAGTCAATGTATAATCAACATAATTCCCTATTTGGCAACAGAAGCCTAATTTAGTGACAGTGTGCAGGGACGCCCGGCTAAGCATTGGAATCTGGAAGGGGATTTGACAGTCCACTCCGCTGGGCTGTTTATAGCCTGTGCTGCGTAACACTTGCAAAGAAAATCCAGCTTCAGTGTCAGTGTGCATGACAAGCGTGCATTAGTGGGCTGAAGAGAATAAACAGGCCAATAAATTACACCAAACGCCCGTCGCAGACCGAGGAGAGGCGTCTCAGCCCCTTGGGATGCGTTTATGTGCTGTAAGAGATGTGTTTTGTGTATCCGTCAACAAAAAGTTGGCAAACATGTGAAAACTAATGTGAGTCAGCAAAAAAAAAAAAACTCATTATTATGCCGTCTAACAAGCATTTTCTCTCTTAATTTTACATGCTTTCCTGGACTACAGCAGGATAAGATATAAAGCAACAGCAGCAATGTGGGTTCAGACACAATGATGAGTTCATTACAAGGGGAAAAGTAGTTCTATGTCCTAACTAAGAACACTGTGATTGTTACGAGTTTAGAGATTATGCATACAGTGGCTGTGATCCAGAAACACATCCCACTTGATAAAGATCTTTTGTTGGCCCTGGATTAACATTCTTAGTCCTAACCCTTTCCCTGAAGTCTAATACCCTGACATTAACTACAGAACACTTAAAAATTACAGAGTAATGATGGGTTGCTAAGAATGTTGTTCAAGCCAAATTGACAAAGAACTAGCGACGATGAAAGCCGACTGTGTTGTTGCCTGCGTCTTGGTCAAAAAGTTGCGCTTGAATAAACAGCAAAGACTACAGCCGCTTATTTGTCAGCCGGCAGTAGTCTGTATTTGTCATTCAAAAATGGAAACCGAAAATAGGACTCAAGATATACAAACCATAAAGCAGCAATTGCTTATCTTTTTGATTATGACTCATGTTGATCAGTTAGTTGGTATTCACGTTCTTCATTTCAGATAGCCATGTCGTTATTAAAATTCAAGTTTAGTTGTCGCATGGTAGAGCTTCTGTGTTGTGTTGATCAATGATTATATGTGAATAAAGCCTAAATTTACTTTGGATTAAACCACTCGATTTCATATGGATTACTTTGTGATGCATGAACGTTTTGGCTGCATGAACTTTTAATGGTTGGACAAGAATGGTGAAAGAATATTAAAAATACCTCCCTTTTTTGTTCCAAAGATGAACGGACATCACATGTATGCATTTGGCAGACGCTTTTATCCAAAGCGACTTACATTGCATTTCAATGTATACATGTACATTCTTATCAGTTCTTGCTTTCCCTGGGAATCAAACCCATGACCTTGGTGTTGCAAGCACCAATGCTCTACTGTTTAAGCTACAGGAAAGTGGTTGGTTAATAACCACACCCACAGTGAAATCTCACTGGTCCAAAATTGTGCTCCACATGGCTTTATAAATAGATAAGCTGTGTATCTGATGCTATGTGCAGGATTTTCACTTTCAATGAGGCTATAAAAGGGAGAAATTAAGTGATTAAGGTATAAGTTCTTATTTCAGGTTTCCTCAAAAAATAAATGAATAAGGAAGTGATCATTTCACCAGCTGACCACATAGAACAAATCACTAGGTGGGTTCGACTTGATCGGTGTATGACGTTGAAGTACCGTGAGAGCGATTAAAGAGCAGACGGCTCTATATGCTTCTGAATCGCTCTTTGATGTCATGCACTGATTGGTCTGCGCAGGGCCACTTCAAGTCGAACACACCTAATGTATTCGCGTCTGCAACTCCCACACACTGATATTTGAACGGACAGCTCGACCAGCATATCTATGCCCCATCCTCTAATGGTCCACTGCTCTTCTCTCTGTTTATCATCAGCTGACTAAGGGGTTAAAGAGAGCTGGAGGATGTGGTCTTATCGCTTCCTAAAACCCTTTCATCTCACTCCCTTCCCTCCTCGGACTCTGTTTGAAGGACATTTGTTTTGTAGGGAAAGAGCCTTTTGAGGGAAAGAGCTGTTAACCCTCACATAGACTTGAACTCTACCTTAGGGACTTTAAAAAGCCTACTTGCCCTTTTCGTGTTGCACAAATAGAGATCAGGATGGTGCATATATCAAAGAAAAATGTGTGAATCTGTTCTGCATCATTGGCTTCTTTCGGTTTAAATCACATAAGAAGTCAACCAAGATTATACTGGACTAAAAGGATTTGGAAAGGCAAAGACAGAGACTGTGGCTTTGACTCCATGCCTCTTAAAGCTTTATTTTATTATTTTTTATAAAAAATAACTTGGGGAGGACTTGAATTAAGTCCTTGAATAAAGTGGTACACTTATAATTGTAGTCAATATGTAGTTTTAAATGATCATTTTGCACACTCTCTCTGACCCCAAAAATTAAACAGAGATTTTTTTTGTCTTCTATGTAAACTCTCTTATTACAAAACATGAAATTAGAAATAATTCTCTCCTGTGCTTATGTACATGGGCGGCAAGTTTGCTGTCGAGTCAAAAATTGTTGTCATCTGTCGTATATCAAGATGGGAAGGAAACATTTTTGTACCTTAGTTTCAATAAAGGGACATTTTGGACCAGGAGGAAGTTTTGAGTCATGAAAGTTACATTATTTTTACATAGTACTTTCACAATTTGATTTCTCATGATATGATCCTTAGCAAAATTTTAAAGCCACGTATTTTTACGCCCTAAAAATACCCTGGTTGTTTCAAGTGAAATCATTTCACCATGATTTTATCTGTCAAAATGATGTTTCCTTCAGGCTATGGCAGAGTCAAGTGAATCACAATAGCACACACACACACACACACACGGAGAAAGGAATGTGTGCAGTGTGCTGGTGTGAGAGCATCTCATCACCTGCATGAAAGCCCTATTCATTTAAAAGCAACACCAACAAAAGAGATGATCTAGTGTCTCACCCAAAGACACTAGATTTTCACATTTTCTCAGAAACATTCACTGTGCAAAATTAGAGTGTTGTGGGTGGTTGTCATGGCATTGCTGTGCAGTTTCTAGGGTGGTTGCTAGGTGGTTACTTACTGGATCAAGTCAATAGATCCCACCATCAACTCTATGATAGCCTGGTCCCAATATGTTTCAGGTGTCTCCTTCGTCTTATGGATTTTTCATCTGTTTTATAATCAACCAGACGAACATTAAAAGTCTAATCACTTAATAGTGATGTATGCATTAGCAAACACCATTAATAATGCAATATCATAGTCCCTCTGTCCTATTATATTGTTTTAGACTGGGCAGAAAGCATTATTGAAATAACATCTCTGGCCTGACTAAGAAATTATGTCCAGTGAAAAGTGCATTACATTAAATAGTATAAGGTCAAAAGACACATTTCATACCAAGGTACGCTTGAGTAATGAATAACAATAATAAAAAAAATAATAATAAAAATGATGAATGACATATTTCACATTTGGCTCCTGAAAACACTTTTTCTTGAATCTTGATATATCTCAACTCTTAAACTGTATATGTATCATACAGCATATGTACCATAAATACCAAATTACATCACTGTTTTAGGGTCACAGTTTCGGTACAGTTCAGTATGTGCAATGTTCAAGGGAAAAAGTACTACTGTCAAATAAAAATGAAGAAAATAAGAACAAATAGTCAAACTACCAGCTCAAATACATGCAAAAGATACAAATAAAATAAACAGAGCTTTTCATATTTTTCAGGTATCCAACAGTGCATATAATCTCAAAAAATCCAGCTTCAGCGTCAGTGTGCATGACAAGCGTGCATTAGTGGGCTGAAGAGAATAAACAGGCCGATAAATTACACCGAACGCCCGTCGCAGACCGAGGAGAGGCGTCTCAGCCCCTTGGGATGCGTTTATGTGCTGTAAGAGATGTGTTTTGTGTATTCGTCAACAAAAAGTGGGCAAACATGTGAAAACTAATGTGAGTCAGCAAAAAAAAAAAAAAACTCTATTAAAAACTCTATAATTATTATGCCGTCTAACAAGCATTTTCTCTCTTAATTTTACATGCTTTCCTGGACTACAGCAGGATAAGATATAAAGCAACAGCAGCAATGTGGGTTCAGACACAATGATGAGTTCATTACAAGGGGAAAAGTAGTTCTATGTCCTAACTAAGAACACTGTGATTATTATGAGTTTAGAGATTATGCATACAGTGGCTGTGATCCAGAAACACATCCCACTTGATAAAGATCTTTTGTTGGCCCTGGATCAACATTCTTAGTCCTAACCCTTTCCCTGAAGTCTAATACCCTGACATTAACTACAGAACACTTAAAAATTACAGAGTAATGATGGGTTGCTAAGAATGTTGTTCAAGCCAAATTGACAAAGAACTAGCGACGATGAAAGCCGACTGTGTTGTTGCCTGCGTCTTGGTCAAAAAGTTGCGCTTGAATAAACAGCAAAGACTACAGCCGCTTATTTGTCAGCCGACAGTAGTCTGTATTTGTCATTCAAAAATGGAAACCGAAAATAGGACTCAAGATATACAAACCATAAAGCAGCAATTGCTTATCTTTTTGATTATGACTCATGTTGATCAGTTAGTTGGTATTCACGTTCTTCATTTCAGATAGCCATGTCGTTATTAAAATTCAAGTTTAGTTGTCGCATGGTAGAGCTTCTGTGTTGTGTTGTTCAATGATTATATGTGAATAAAGCCTAAATTTACTTTGGATTAAACCACTCGATTTCATATGGATTACTTTGTGATGCATGAACGTTTTGGCTGCATGAACTTTTAATGGTTGGACAAGAATGGTGAAAGAATATTAAAAATACCTCCCTTTTTTGTTCCAAAGATGAACGGACATCACATGTATGCATTTGGCAGACGCTTTTATCCAAAGTGACTTACATTGCATTTCAATGTATACATGTACATTCTTATCAGTTCTTGCTTTCCCTGGGAATCAAACCCATGACCTTGGTGTTGCAAGCAAAATCAAAATATCAAAATTCTCAAGAATATAAATTTTTAACGTTAGTCGTTGTCTAGGACATCTCTCCTCTAGCTAACTTCCCTCTTCATGCTTCTCTCTCCTCCACTCCCCCCTTCATGTGCATGCGCACTAACCACTCAACCCCCACCCCTAAATCATTCTTGTCTGTTATTGGCTGGAACACTGTTTGTTATGTTTCGTGGTCCAGGCTGGGCCAGTTTGTTTTTCTTGCCTTTTGTGGAGCCTGGGCTGTCTACAGAGACCGCGTTTTTTTTTACAGTGTGTTCACGGGACAGGCAGCTAGCGGATAGTGAGGAGATGTTTGCTGTATGTGACAAAAAATGTTTTGGCCTAAAAAACGTGTGACATCGCTTAGAGCGCCTTTAAGATAAAATGCACGGATCCAGTACACTGATACTGTTGACATGCATTGTCTTTCTCGGCTGTTTACGTTCACTTAAGACATAACCTACTATGTTTGCTATACTTGCCAAGACAGGCATGTTGATATAATTTGTGTATGAATTTGGCGTAAATGACTGGTGATATTAGAGCATACAGCACTCGCATTGAACAAAGTTTTTGGAAGCTAGAATCCGTATCCATCGACAGAAACATACATTAGCCTAACTCTGTCTGTTATGTGTTGTTATTTTCAACAAACCATATATGTGACCCTGGATCACAAAACCAGTCACAAGTCGCACGCGTATATTTGTGGCAATAGCCAACAATACATTGTATGGGTCAAAATTATTGATTTTTCTTTTATACCAAAAATCATTAGGATATTAAGTAAAGATCATGATCGATGAAGATATTTTGTAAATTTCCTACCTTAAATATATCAAAAATGTATTTTTGTGAGTGGATGCAACACAATCTCGAACATAAATGGAAAAATTTAAAGCCAATTTTCTCAATATTTCGATTTTTTTGCACCCTCAGATTCCAGATTTTCAAATAGTTGTATCTCAGCCAAATATTGTCCTATCCTAACAAACCATACATAAATGGAAAGCTTATTTATTCAGCTTTCATATGATGTATACATCTCAATTTAAAAAAAAATACCCATAAGACCATGTTTTGTGGTCCAGGGTCACATATTATAGATGCGTATGCAGATTTGAGATGAACCACGGTGCAAGTACGGGAACGGTACGGCTTGATTTTTTTTTTGTTACAGAGAACTGTTACACTTCTAATATATAGGTATTTATACTTTATACATTAGTATTTATACCAAAACATAAATATGAATTAACAGATAGAAGTCAAAACTTAAGATAAAGTGTTTTCAGCAGCCAAATGTGAAAAACTAAACTACATGATGAAAAACAAAAGGAAAGGAGAATAATAGCACCTATGAGAATAACTTGTCTTTGTGCTGATCATCTCAGAACTTGAATTAAGTCCTGACTCTCAACTCTATTTCCCTAATTAACATGCCACGGAAGAAGAGGAAGTGTCTTTCCCCCGGGTCTCCATCTCTCTAGTGTTTCAGGTGTTTATGTGAGTGATCTTATCTGGGTGACAAGCCAATAAGAACCAGCATGATGATGGATGGAGTGCTGCAGTGAGCGAGCGGATGAGTGCAGCACAATGAAGCCCCGGCACAGAACAAGGGAAGTAGGGGAAGGAGGAATGACCTTTCATGATGGTCATCTAAGGAAAACGCATCTTTTTCTCTCTGTTTTGGCCTTCCGTCCACACTGAGACGGCACACTGAAAACGCTGTCCAAAGTGGCTAGATTTGAAAACGCTGTTTTTGTGTTGTAGTGTGGACTGTGAAAATGGAGGTATTGACGTAAGTTTAGTCATGTGACGCAAATAGTACCAATGTTTATACTGGTATTGTGCCTTTTATGTGCTATTCACTTTCACACTGTTGCTAAAATATGTTACTTTGCTAACTCTTCATATCACAGTCCTGCAAATATGATAAAAAATGTACTCACATTTGCTTTCCTGCAGCAATACATGAGAACAGTTGTGTTTTAGACCAACAACATTCGACCTGGACGCGTATCAGTGATGGCGAGATATTTTGCTAAATAAAATGATCCTGCCTGAAGAATTGCGTGATAACTTTATAATTTATTTTTTTCGTCTGTATCATCTCAGTGAGCTTTTGTGATGTTTCACGCATGCGCAGTAAGGTGAATTTAGTGTTTTCAGGCGTTTTTCAAAAGTTTCTCACACTGAAACATCAGGAAAACTCCTAAAAAAACGCTAGTGTGGACGGAGAGTTTTTAAACGAAAAGGCCGTTTTCAAATGTATCCAGATTAATGTAGATGTAGCCTAAAGCCCTATTCAGACGGGATTAACTTTACAAGGGTAGATGGAGTAATGTAATTTTACCACAGGACGTCTATTAATGGCCAATTCGCACGGGATAAGATATCCCAGTAAAACTAGCGGAAGTGGGAGGGGTAACTCGATTTGCGCATCGCCGTCTCCCTCCTGTCGTCATGTGTGTATTACGCTGCTTCCTGATATCACGTGCACAAACACATATAACCTATATTTATAAAACAGTTATGTCCGGTCGAACGATGTATTAATTAACTTCAGATTGGATTGTGTTGGTAATAGGCACTTACCTAACTCTAAAAGATGTTTCGTGCCTCTAACAAGTGCTTCGATCTTCTTTCTGATCTGAATGGTGTGTGGAAAACACTTGAGTTTTGCCACAGACTCGTCCCAGCGTCTAGAACACAACTTAATGCTTTTTCAAGCGTCTCCATACTTGAAAAACAGCGGAAAACTACTTTTAAACAGGAAATTACACAATATTTACGTACATGTTTACAGCGGGTCTATTCGCACGGGATTAGTGTTACCTGAGGTAATTTTTCCGGACCTTTTTACTGAAGGTAAAAGTCGCCGTAATCTTTACTGACATTGTCCGTGATGATTACTGAGATGGCACATTCGGACGGGACTAAAATCACAGAGAAGCTCTGGTAATAATTACTCTACCCCACCTCTCCATGTTAAACTAGTCCCGTCCGACTAGGGCTTAAGTGGGGTGTATCTAGAGTTTTGGAGAGTAGACAATCGGTCAAATCCTTCTATTCTCTGAGCTCAGATCGAATTCTGTGTCCCTGATTCCCCATCTCTAATATCCATTTGGAATCGAGGAGGAAATTTGATGGACTCCATATCCAGTAAGTCTTCCCAGGACTCATTTGGCTGCCTGACCCTTGAACACACCCTGAAATGATGGTATGGAGTCCAGATGCTGAGCCCCCTGGTGGGGTCTCCACTGCACAGCTGCCGGACCAGCCGACATCATGGGCCGGGAATGTCTGACTAATCGGAGAACAGGACCACGAGCAGATGTGCTGAGTCTACTAAGTAATCTAACATACGTTTGCACACTTATACAAGTGCACTCCTCCCAACACACATTTTAATAATATATCAGAACGATTTTTATCAGTCTGACGTTGCACAAAAGAGTGTAAATGTCTTAAGAGAAAAATCAGATTGATGCTCTGGTCTTACTTTCTCCTCCCTGCTGAAAGGTCTAGCTCAGGGATGTCAAACTGAGTCCACTGTCCTGCACAGTTTAGCAGTTTAACACACCTAAACCAGCTAATCAATGTTTTCAGGATTACTAGAAGCTTCCAGGCAGGTGTTTTGGAGCGACACTGTGCAGGACAGTGACCCTCCAGGAATTAAGCTTGACACCCATGGTCTAGCTTATGCTGGTCCTTAAAGTGGAAAGCTGAAGTGCATATAGGATGGAAACACATTTAACAAATACATTCCTGGATGCTCAACAAAAATCTCACGTGACTTTTCCTCAAAAGAGGATGTGATTGGATAACTGGACTAACCAGTGGACCAATCTCATTACACAGCATCTAAAATATTTCTGAAACGCCCAAAGTCTGTCATCAAAGTGGTTCAGTATTACCTCCCAGAACTGTCTATCTGTTCCCAAACATCAGGCATCCACCTCTGAACACAACAGCTGAGGCATTATTGTGTTAATGTAGGAAAAATTTAGTTTTAATTATGTAGGTTTGAATTGCAACTTTGTACAGAAACATTGTGGTGATGATTTACCTTGGATACGAGCAAGAGTGAGTGTAAAGTGTAAGGGCCAGTTCACACAAAACACATAAAAAATGCAAGAAGCAGGTCAGTGGAACGCAAAAAGCACAAGGTCTAGAGACACGTTTTTAAAAAGCTGAAGTTCTTTTAACTTGAGTGCATTGTTTTTAGAACACCGTCGCATGAGAGACGCTGCAAAACTGTCTTTTACCTTATTGTGAAGTTAATTTCCAGGTCATGGTTGACATTTACCGACAAGATTTTATCCACATTTTGGCCTGTTTTTTCCCAAGCCCTTCTAATGATTTTAGCATCAGCGTCTGTCTGATGTTGTTCAATCTATCCAGCAGGGAAGGCAGAAAGACACCTGTGCTGTTTACAGGCGGCTAGACGCCCTGCAGAGAGGTAAACAAAGCATTTACTTACAATGGGTAGAGTACTCACAGATGTGAACACCCAAGGCAAGGCAAGTATAATTATCACTATTCCCAATATTTAGGATTAGAGGGAGAGAGAAGTCTTAAAGAGATAGTTCACAAAAAAAAAGAAAATTCAGTCATAAATTACTTACCCTCATGTCGTTTTCAAACCCTTAAGACTTTCATTCATCTTCGGCACACAAATTAATATATTTTAATGCCCCGCCATTGAAAGTCTGCTATCCCAAAACTGTTCAAAATGTTCTTAAAGAGATTGTAAAATAAATCCATATGAATCGAGCGGTTTAACCCAATTCTTCTGAAGAGACACAATCGCTTTATATGACGAACAGATTTAATTTAGGCTTTTATACACTTATAAACACTGATCCACAAACATATAGATAACTCAAATATGGTTAAAGCTCAGTTGTACTTGCTTGATGCGCAAGAACAAATCTCATTGGTTCTTGCAGAAGCTCAAACATCACTGGTTCTTGCAAGTCTGAAACTCAAGCATGCTTGAGTTTCCGTTTACTAAATTTGAGTGCTCAATTTACGTTCAATGCACCAGACTTACAATTTACGCATGGTAAATAAT
The DNA here is from genome assembly GCF_963993115.1 of Abramis brama. Classification (NCBI taxonomy): domain Eukaryota; kingdom Metazoa; phylum Chordata; class Actinopteri; order Cypriniformes; family Leuciscidae; genus Abramis; species Abramis brama. Next base: position 57,955,640 of record NC_139965.1, on the reverse strand, counting down.
AATAAAAGCTGAATAATTCCATAGACTTACATTGAAAAAAAATGTCATGCAAAACCACATTTTAGTTGGTATTTGTTTGCAAGTTATTAGGCCAGTTTTCTATGTTTCTTAGCACGTTTTATATTTTTAATAGCATGCATAGTGAGATGTACTAGAGTACACGGAGATTGTGGTGTTTTATAGTGTGGAGTCAGCATGACTGAACAGACACTGCAGGTATCCTGTCTGATTTGGCAATACGACAACTTTTGGTTCTTAAACACATGTCTTTTGATTCACACAATATGGCCTTTTGCTGATCTGATTCTATAAAGGATAAGAGCAGTCTATTAAAGTTTTTTCTTCTGAAAATGCAGACCGATCAAAAGGTTCTGTCTCTCAGGGCTATCTAGCTCCACGCTATAGTCATAAAGAGCGATCATATAAATCAAGACCATTTGTGAATATAATCTCTGAGTGCTTTGCATCTGCATCAATGGAGATGGAAATTCTATAAGCCCCAATGCACATGAAAATGTATGTGTGTGTTTGCAATGAAACATGCTTACTAGCATACTATTTAGTCAAGTCACATAGTGCGTTATACAATACAGTAATAAACTAACAGTAAAACAACAGTATTAATGGTGCAAAGTTCTTCAATTATGAAATTTCAGCTGTAAAGCAGCTCTAAAAAGACAATAGTGTCATTGTGCAGCTCAATTTAGTTCAATGTTGATTCAATTTATTCAATAACAGTGTCAATTTTGCAGTTCATCATGAAGTGAGCATAATCAGCCATAAGAAGCTCTAAAGGAGGAGATATTGTTGTTATTCAGCTCAAGTCAGTTCAGTGTCGATGTTGCAGAGTTCATCAATTTTGAATTATTATTATTGTGAAATGCCGTCCATATTACTTGCCCAGAGAGTTTACCACCGTGCTTATTGTCGCGGTGTACATTCCACCCGGCGCTAACATTAAAGAAGCGCTAAGTGAACTCTATGGGGCTATTAGTAACCTACAGACAACGCACCCTGATGGATTTTTCATTGTCGCCGGATATTTTAATCATGCAAATCTGAAATCACTGCTTCCAAAGTTTCATCAGCATGTCGATTTCGCAACCCGAGGGAAAAACATTTTGGACCTTGTTTACACCAATATTCGCGGTTCTTACAAGGCTGCACCCCACCCCCACATCGGCAGTTTGGATCACATTTCTGTTATGCTTTACCCAGCATATAGACCACTTCTGAAACATGCCAAACCAGTTCTGAAACAGGTGAGAACCTGGTCTGAGGGAGCCATCTCAGCACTTCAGGACTGCTTTGAGCACACAGACTGGAATATGTTTAGAGAGGCTGCTACATATCACAACATCACAGACTTGGAGGAATACACAGCATCGGTGACTGGCTATATTAGCAAATGCATAGACGATGTGACTTCCTTCAAGACCATCATCACACGCGCAAACCAGAAACCGTGGATGACGACTGAAGTGCGAAAACTAGAGATTCTGCCTTCAGGTCTGATGACAAGTTGGCCCTCCATACAGCAAGGGCCAATCTGTCCCGGGCCATTAGAGAAGCAAAGCGCAATTACGCAGAAAGTATCCACAGTCACTTCACAAACATCAAGGACACAAGGCGTATGTGGCAAGGCCATTATTCAGGCCATTACGGACTACAAAGCTAAACCACCTGTCTGTGTTGACGACATTTCACTCCCAGATACCCTGAATGATTTCTATGCACGATTTGAAGCACAAAACAACATTCCAGCAAGGAAGACCACTCCAACTTCTACCGATCACCCATTGCATCTATCTGTAGTAGACGTTAGGAATTCACTATCCCGAGTTAACCCACGGAAATCTGCAGGTCCTGACAACATACCTGGCAGGGTGCTCAGAGAATGTGCTGATCAGCTTGCAGATGTCCTCACGGACATCTTCAGTATTTCCCTGAGCCAGACAGTTATTCCTGTGGGCTTCAAGACAGCTACCATCATCCCTGTGCCAAAGAAATCATCTGTGTCCTGTTTGAATGACTACCGGCCTGTTGCACTTACACCTATCATCATGAAGTGCTTCGAGAGGCTAGTCATGAAACACATAAAGAACAATCTTCCCACCACACTGGACCCATTTCAGTACGCATATCGTCCCAACCGTTCAACAGAGGACGCCATATCTGCTACCATACATCTGGCTCTGACTCATCTACTGTAGATAAAAGAGGTAATTATGTAAGGATGCTGTTCATAGATTTTAGTTCAGCATTCAACACAATCATTCCACAACAACTGACAACAAAGCTGAGCCTTTTGGGCTTAAACACCTCCCTCTGCAACTGGATCCTGGACTTTTTGACCGGGAGACCCCAGTCTGTAAAGATCGGCAACTCTACTACAGTTCCAGATACTACAGTTGTGGGTCTCATCAGCAATAACGATGAGTCAGCGTATAGGGGAGGTGTACCAACTCGCAGTATGGTGTAGGGACAATAATTTATCTCTTAATGTTGATAAGACTAAAGAGATGATTGTTGACTTCAGGAGAACCCAAGCGGATCACTCACCACTGCACATCAATGGAACAAGCGTGGAAAGAGTCAAAAGCTCCAAGTTTCTTGGTGTGCACATGTCAGAGGACCTCTCCTGGACTCTTAACACCACATGCCTAGTCAAGAAGGCCCAGCAGCGTGTTCACTTTCTGCGGAGGCTGAGGAGAGCCAGACTTCCTCCTCCCATTCTCACCTCCTTCTATAGAGGGACAATAGAGAGCGTCCTGACCAGCTGTCTTACTGTGTGGTACGGGAACTGCACAGCCTCTGCCGCAAAACTCCACAGCGGATTGTGAGGACAGCGGAAAAGATCATTGGGACCTCTTTACCTACTATAGATGCTTTATTCAACAACCGTTGCATCCGCAAAGCCATTCGTATTGCGAACGACCCCTCTCACCCCTTTCATGGATTGTTCACCCTTCTGCCATCGGGCAGAAGGTATAGGAGCATCTATGCCACCACCAGCAGACTTCGCAAGTTTTTTCCCTGAGGCAGTCAGATTACTCAACACCCGGCTGTCTCTCAATACTCATTTGGGTTAGTTGAACACCTAACCCAATAAGACTCATACCACCATCCAGTAGGGTTCATAACTGGGTTAATATAATAATATAACTGATATTAAGTGTCTTGACAGTATGTACTGTATATTGCATACTATTTTAACCATATATGTGATATCCTGCAGTGCAACTATAAACATCTCACACAGTCGTAAGCTACACTGCCGTCACATGACCTCAAAAAACCCTGTAAACAGGTCCAAAGAAAACCCAATGTGTTCAAAAGAGACACTGCCTCCCCCTGAAACTTTAGTGTGTGTTCACACCATGTCGTAAGTATTCAAGATTTCAACTTGTAAAAAGTGTTCACATCCTCATATATAGAGCTTGTAATTACAACTAGTAGGCTGGGAATTTTCTGAGAGCTCCTACTCACAATAATATACTAAAATACATACTTCAGTCCGAGTTGAATGTAATGTTTTAAGACACTTAAGTGCATTTTATTTGCAATTAAATAAAAAAGTGCCTTTTAAGTAGGATTTAAGTACATCTTTATATGAATTTCATAATTACTTCTATTGTTCTTGAAATATTGTTAACATGTACAGCTGGATATACTGAGAAGTATTTATGCTAAGCTAAAATTTTATGTAATTTCTTTTGAAACTTGTATGTTATGTATTTAAATATATTGGCAATTACACATTTGTACATATGAAGTTGCTATATAATACATAACAGTTAAAAATTTAAATAAGTACTTTACTTTAGGCAACAAAATAAGTGCTTCTTTAAAACAAGATTAACTATTTAAAACATACTTTAAAGTAAAATTGACATTGAAAATGTCAAAACAATTAAGTGGATTTTTATTTCAATAATATTATACAGTATATGTAAGTACAGTTTTTTTTTAAATATACGTTTAAGATCTGAAGTGAATATTCAATACAATTAAAGGAGAACTCCGGTCAATTTTAACATTGAGCTCATTTTTTTGTACATTTGGAGTGCTGTCAATACAGAAAACAACGACAAAAATCGGTGTTGCCTACACCGTGTTATCCTCTTTTTAAAATTTTCACCCTGTTGACTTCAATGGGGCATGTTTTAAACCTGCTTTTAGCCTCTTAACATCCTTGATGTGTCATTACAAGTGAACGCGGGTCAATCTGACTGCAGTAGATGTGAAAGATATGAATAAAAATGATGTTATTTAAGCCAGCGCAAATACCTGTATTTACATCCTGTTTTCGGTCGAAGTCCATAGTAATCGATGGTCGAGTTCACGCGCATTGGTTTAGTACCTATGATCACGCGCGTGAACTCGACAATCGATTACTATGGACTTCGACCGAAAACAGGATGTAAATACAGGTATTTGCGCTGGCTTAAATAACATCATTTTTATTCATATCTTTCACATCTACTGCAGTCAGATTGACCCGCGTTCACTCCGAAGGAATCACTCACATTGGCTGTGCACTTGTAATGACACATCAAGGATGTTAAGAGGCTAAAAGCAGGTTCAAAACATGCCCCATTGAAGTCAACAGGGTGCAAATTTTAAAAAGAGGATAACACGGTGTAGGCAACACCGATTTTTGTCGTTGTTCTCTGTATTGACAGCACTCCAAATGTACAAAAAAATGAGCTCAATGTTAAAATTGACCGGAGTTCTCCTTTAAGCAAGATCTTTGAGATCCATGTGAACATGTCATGTGAGTATATGAACTGGTGTGTATGTGTGTGTATGTGTGCGTGTGTGTGTGTGTGTGTGTGTCTCCAGGGTTCTGCTGCCTGAAATGTCAGAGACACAGGGAGGTTATGGGAACTTAAGAGTAGAATGAGCAAAGACTCCGACTACTTGATCAAGACTTTCTCTCAGGACACAGAGTGACCCACACAGACCATCTGACCCTGTCAAGCCACTTCCTCTGACAGCACTCAATATGAGGTGATGTAATCCATCCCATGATTCTCTTCTTCAGGTCAAACCTCCAGACGAAATAACACAAAATGTATTTTCTCAGGTGGAAAAATGCTTTCAAAATAACAGACAGGAGAGTTATTTTTAAAGTCATGGCACTACTACAACAGTCAGTCAAATAGTTGGAATTTAATATAAAAATTACCCTTAAAATTCACTCCAATACATATCAAAGAAAGTGTGCTTAATTGTATTGAATCTTAAATGTATATTTAAAAAAAAAAGTACAGGCAGATAATATAATATTAATGATTTTAAAAGGTTAAATTAATCATGACCATTTTACTTTACACACTTAAGTGCACCGTTAAAAAGTGTAATGTTTCAAAGTTTTATTTTAGAATTAATAAAATACATTTTAAATGATTTTGTTTTAATAATATTTTGTCGTGATTTAAAGTACACTTTTTTGATGTTTTGACTAACCATAGTCAACTATAGTCGACTATATTTATCATTTTTATGATTACAATATTAACTGTAGTGTGTTATTTGATATTAAATTTACACACATTAATATAAATTAAACAGTGTTGAGGAAAGTTACTTGTAAAAGTAATGCTTTACAATATTGCATTACTCCCTAAAAAAGTAACTAATTGTGTTACTTAGTTACTTTTATTGAAATAATGCATTACATTACTTTTTCTGGCTGAGCTGGACTTGCTTGTTTGGTTGGTTCATAAAATGAGATTAAATACATAAAGTATATTTGTGTAATTTAACATATTTAATTATTGCATGTTTGCGTAATATTCTGAGTTTGCATTTCAATGGGACAAAGAGCTGTCAGTTAATGAATGGGAAAACAAAGTAACTTGCGTTACTCATTTGAAAAAAAAAGTAACTGTTAATTTTACTTTACTGTAAATTTAAAAGTAATGCAATACTAGTTACTTGAAAAAAGTAATCTGATTACCTACCTCACATTACTTGTAATGCGTTACCCCAATACTGATCTTAAAGGGATACTCTACCGTTTTTTCATATTAAACTATGTTATTCCCTTGTCTAAGACGAGTTGATACACACCTCTCTCATCTCAGTGCGTGCACTTAATCGCTCTAGCGCGCGGTGACACTTTGAAAGCACTTAGCTTACCCCAGTATATTCAATGGTATCTAGCAGCAATGAATTTAGAAGTGACCAAACACATCAACGTTTTCCCTATTTAAAAACAGTTACACGAGTAGTTATACGACCAAGTATGGTGACACAAAATAAAATGTGGCGCTTTTCTAAGCGGGTTAAAAAGGATAACTATAATGTATGGCGTAATAGCACTTTTGGAAGTACTTCGACTCTGCGCAGTAAAAAGTCACGCCTGATCCTCTTCCTCTCACTTCTGTCAATAGTGGAAAGAGGATCAGGCGTGACTTTTTACTGCGCCAGTCGAAGTACTCCCCAAAGTGCTATTACGCCATACATTATAGTTATCCTTTTTAACCTGCTTAGAAAAGTGCCACGTTTCATTTTGTGTCATCACTGAGATGAGAGAGGTATGTATCAACTCGTCTTAGTTAAGGGAATAACATAGTTTAATATGAAAAAACGGTAGAGTATCCCTTTAAATGAACTAAATTGCAAATTCATCATAATAAATGTGTAGTTAAGAATATATTTAAATAGATGAAATACAAGTTTCAAGAAAAAAAATACATTTAAGTATATTTTGTTTAGCATAAATGCTTGTCAGTACATTTGGCAGTACACTTTAAACATACATATAAAGATGTACTTAAGTGAGTCAATAAAGCTAATTAAACAATTATAGACAATTAAACTAATGCTAGTTGCATTAACTATAATACATTTTTATTTAGTTGCAATTAAAATTCAGTTAAATGTCCAAAAAAATCACATTCAGTTCGCACTTAAGTAATATTAGTTATGATAAAAAGTATGCATGTAAAGAGTAAAATAAAAATATTTTCCCTATATCCTTTTCTTGCTGATGCTTTACGTCATATGGCATTTAACTGATGCTTTGTCAGACAAACATCCTTTTACTGGCAGTTCTGAAAGCTTCTCTGCATTACAGCTCAACCGGAAGGTCATTACAAGCTAGAATCTCATTATGATCATCACAATGATAATTTTTCCACTAATGTGTAACATATGGATGACTTCAGCAGCCATTACACGACCAGGCCATTAACCAGCGGCTAAATGACCTCAAATGCTTTTTCAAGACTCAAAACTCGTGTAAATACTTGATTGCTTCTCTGAATTGTTTAATGTGAGTTTACTTGCATAAGCCACTTTTCATGAGAAGTCATGCTCAGTAATTTTCTAATCTGCTGTCAAAGAAAAGTTTAAACTTTTGTTTCAAGTTTAAAGTTGAATTGATAGATCTCTTCTGTGCGTGCAATAATAATTAATAAATCAGTGATTTGCATTTCCACTTTACATTAAGGTGCACTTTCACAGGTTATTCATGTTTATAACTAATGAATTAATGTTTTGCATGTGTCCACCCTACATTAAGGTTCACACGGGTAACTAATATTGGAATTAATTTGTTCATATTTAAAATCTCATAAAGTTATGGTTGTGCTATTATATATTTTTTGATACTTTCATTTTAGAAATTAGTTGATAAACATTGCTGTGGATAGGCATCATGAGAAGCAACATAGTAGGAAAAGTGACACAAGTCATGAGATATTAATAAGAAAACCACAAATACGACACCCTAGTATAATAGTTTTTGCTGCATCATGAAATAAATATATTTATTAAGCATTTATAACATGTAAGTTAAAAAGGGCTCACTATTTGGAAGGTATTGCGTTAAAGTCACCCTTTTTATAATGCAGTTATAACTGCTTATCAATGATTTATGCAATTGTAAATTAGTTATTACTCTTTAATGAACACCCTTATTGTCAGGGTTACGTTTGTTTTTGATCTGTTTCCCTGTTTTGTTCATGTCTGAGTTTCACATGTTCCTTTGTTCAGTTTCCCGCCCTTTGTTCAGTTTCCATGGTTACCGTCATTATTAGTTCACTGGTTTCAGCTGTGTGTCATTTATTAGCTCGTTTCAGTTTGTTTTTTAAGCCTCACCCTTGCCTTCACTCTTTGTCCAGTCTCTGTTATGTTGAGATGTGTTTGCATTGCCTGTTTGCTTGCTTTTTTGAGTAAGAATTAAACTTATTAGTGTTTTGTGAGAACCTGAGTCTTCTGTCTTCAGCTTCCCTGCATGCATCGTTACACTTATAAACCCTCTACAAATGTAAAGTGTCAACTTATTTCATTATATTGGCAAGTAGTTGTTTAAAAAAATATACGTTTGAGATTTGAAGTAGGCCTATACATGTCGACATTTAATAGAATGAAATGTTTTCCCTTAGATTCCATAATAATCTTGGATTTCCTTTTCCCGTATGATTTTTTTTTTTTTTTTTTTGCGATAGTGCTAATGCATTCAATATGACCTGCACTAAGTGGACTTTGTTGACAACTTCACTGATCAGGAAATAGTTTAAAGACCCTTGGAGTAATAAAGTTTCCACAACATCATAATAGCCACCTTTGTGCTCAGCCATTGTGTCACAGTTTCTTTAACCCATTGTGTACCTTCAGTCTTCAGAGCTGCCAATCAATCTTTCGGCTGGCCTCGGGCTGAGAAGCTGACCAAGCATTGAGCGCCTGCTTCTTCTAGGGTTACAAGTGTGTGGTCAAAAGTGTGTCAGGTTAGAAAAACAGGCATGCCCTTGGAGGATTCGTTTAGAGAAAACGCCTCAGAGCTGCAGGTGTTCATCGTGTGTTATGAAATGGTTTCCTCTCGACATTCACAGATGAAGTAAACCCATGGCTCACATTAGACGTGCGCAATTAAAAGGTGCGTTAGGTTGTTTTGGTCTGTTTACAAGTTTAGTGGAGGAAAACTTGAAATTGTTGGTGAAGGAAACCATATTAATCCGAAGAAAGAATGTGCTTGCTGGATCGTGTTAGAGTCGTAGGGTTTTTATGGAGAGATCTTATGGTGTGCGATCGCTGCCCAGCCTAATTCTTCCACAAATAAACACTCTAAACCACATGCTTTCTGCTGAAAAACACTGACCTCATTTCCCAGCAGGGACGAAGACGTGAAGAGTGGGGGATGCTGTCAAAATTTAACTAAGTATGTAGCGACAAGACCACCTGTTTTCTTCAAGACGATCTGTTAGGAAATAGCAGGTGCCTCAGGGAGGAGTGTGTGTTAAGTGTGTTTCTTTAACAAACCCCAGGTGGGGATCTGAAAGTAATTACCTCAGAATTAAGCAGAATCATATGACAAAAATAGTAAGAACAGCAGGCTAGCATGCTATTTTGAATTCAGCCAGTCCGAATATATATAGCGTAGGCTACTGCTAACTTTTGGTTCTGCCTGCTTGTTTTAACTCTTTCCATTGCATTCAGCGAGTGGTTTTTCCGTTTCAGTTATTGTTTTGGAAATACAATTGTTATTTTGCATGTGTGATACAATTTTTCGGTTTAAAATGGTCCCTATGACTATGAGTCTCAAGAAAAAGCTCAGGGCTGATTCTGGTTCATTACACTGGAAATATTAAGTCAAGACAAATTTACCTAACACAGTAAACTCATAGCATTAGTATTAATACTATTTTTTGCAATACATGCCTCTGTTTATACAGCACCTTTAGACAAATGTACAGTAGGCCTAAACTAGTACCATTATGGGTCAATAAGATTTTTTTTTACGTTTTACTAAGAAATCTGTTACTTGCATATTTTTTAAATAAAAAATACTGTAATATTATTGAATATTCTTACAATTAAAAGTAACTGTTTTCTATTTAATATATTGTAAAATGTAATTTATTCCTGTGATGCGAAGCTGAATTTTCAGCATCTTATCATCTTCAGTGTCACATGATCCTTCAGAAATCATTCTGAAATGCTGATTTGCTGCTCAAGAAACATTTCTGATTATAGAACACAGTTGTGCTGCTTAATATTTATGTGGATTCTTTGATAAATAGAAAGCTCATAAGAACAGAATTGATTTGAAACAGAATTTTTGTAACAAAGTATTTGCTGTAATACATTTTAGTGTATCCTTCCTGAATAAAAATATAAATTTCTTTAAAAAAAACAACAACAACTTTTGAACAGTTGTGTAGGTCATCCACGCATTCAGAAAATTAGGAAACTGCGGAAAGAGGATGATAGTGTTATTCCGGACATAAAGGGGATGGGAGTTTAGCAAACTTGTTATTTCTATGTTATCAACACAGATATTGAGATGGAAAAGGACATAAACAGAGAGAAGAGGAGGAAACATTAGCTGAGTTTTGTTGATGTAGGTCAGGGGTGTCCAGTCCTGTTTCTGGAGATCTACCTTCCTGCAAAGTTCAGCTCCAGCCCTGATCAAACAACTGGCACAGATAATTAAGATCTTCATTAGCACTTGATAATTACAGACAGGTGTGTTGGATCTAGATCTGCAGGAACAGGATTGGACACCTGATATAGGCAGTCCACAACCATGGTGGTTTAGAGAGCATGAAACTGATCCATAAAGCTGATGACAATTAAAATGGGTGTGTAAATCAACAGCACACTCTGGATTTGTGTCTGCTTTGATTCCTACAGTGGCACCTGCTCTTTATGCTTCTCATCTTTTTTCTTTGCATTGCAGCAACTATAAATATCGCGGCCCGGCTCTTTCCTGAGGGAGAGGAAGCTCAGGATTCAATGACCAGATCTTTCTCCTGGGAGAGAGGAGAGCCCAGCGATGGGGTTTGGGAAGGACGAGGCTTGTTTACACTGGAGATCCCTGGAGGTCTGCACTGTACAAAACACTGGCAACCATGAAAGGCAACCTCAACAATGAACATTAGACAGTGAATCAATGCTTTTTTTATGCATACTCAAAAGGTTTATTTACAGACTTTAAAAGGTCAACATGATATTGCATTTGCAACTTATTTTACTTAAGTAATGCGATGCACTGTTGAATGTTCACAAGACCACAAATGTGTGTAAAGTAAGTACATTTCAACTTAAGTTACATTAAACTGATTCAAAAATCTTGTATAACAAAGTTGAAAATTGCTTAACTTATTTTGATGAGTTAATGTAAAAACATATGTTGTCAACTTACTGATCATTTAATTTTTTACAGTGTAAATTAGGTCGATTTTGATTTCATGCTTACTTTGAGAAGACATGTTTGAGAAGTAACTGTAACTTCAACAGAAAACGGAGACTTGATTCTTTAACATCTTTTTTTCTTTTATTACTGTTTACATGTCCAGCATGGATCGTTAAACACACTCAGAAGATGTGAACAAACACGAATGTATAAAATCCTCAGTTTCTACATAAGAAAAAAATCAAAAACACAAATCGGAATGTTATTAACAAGGTAAAAACCTATTAAAAACAAAAACACAAAAGAAAAATATTGAAAAGGCACTATTTACAATTTTAAAAATGACCAAATTTAAGGTAATATTAAGAAAAAATATTAACTGAAAATGACCATCTAAATTTAATTTTATCATTATTAATAAAGACGATGAGGTGTTTGAGAAAACACTGCAGCACAACGTTGTGCACATTAACAGCATTGCTTTAAATGTTAGTGATTTGCTACTACTGCATATTTTGTCTGAAATGCTCCGTCTAGTTTTAAACAGCATGTTTTTGTAAGGCTCATTACGTAAAGTGAGATTCCCTTCAAGACAGTGTGCATGCCTAGACGCATTGTCACACAACAGGGTTGATTTGATATTGAATCTACCCTTGACAGAGAATAATGCAGGCAAGAGCACACACACCGTCTCATTCTGCTCAGCTGATTCCACAAAGGTGAAGACAACATATTGTCTCAACATTTTTTGGCTATTTATTCACTAACCTAACAATGATTGCAGTCTAATAACTGCAGCTGGTTAATAAATGGTGTGGACGGATGTTCTTAGAGGCACCTCTGATCAGAGCTCAAGTTTATATCAGGAGAATATACATACACACAGAGAGAGAAGTCGCACGGCATATGTTGCGTCACTGTACTGCCCGTTTGGGTAGTCAAACTCCACTTAAAGGGTAACTCTCGCCAAAATGCAACCTAGGGTCCTTTTGTTAATCTACTCGAGGCAAACTTTCGTTTAAAAGCATAATTAGAATGGAAACGCCACTTTTAAGTTTGACCGTATTTTCGTTTTAGGTTAAATGCCTTGTGAATTGGAGTGAATGGGGCACTTTTATGATAGCATCAAAAATCGCTATTTTTTAAACACTAAGAAGGTTCGACACAACATGAAACTTGGCTCGAAGTATCACCACGGGCTCTACACATGAACTCGAGCATTGAGAACATTGTTTGTGTACATACACAGAGTTTACTAAAAAGAAAGATTTTGAACAACTCACTGTGTTTCCGTCCGTCGGCATTTTGTCGGTCAAAAATAGTCGATCTCCGTAACAGGGAGGAGAGTAAAGATGGAAAGCTCCTAAAGCTTTGTTCAATATAAATTCACGGATAATTTGTTGTTTTCTCGTTAGCGAAAATCAATATTGACCTTGTATTTGAAAAAGGATCCTCATATAAGAAACAATACTAAAATTCAGAGTCAGTTCATTCGCATTCGGAAATCGACTATTTTTGACTGTTAAAATGCCGGCGGACACAGCTACTGTGAGTTGTTCAAAATCTTTCTTTTTAGTAAACTCTGTGTACACAAACAATGTTCTCAATGCCGGAGTTCATGTGTAGAGCCCGTGGTGATACTTCGAGCAAAGTTTCATGTTGTGTCGAGCCTTCTTAGTGTTTTAAAAATAGTGATTTTTGATGCTATCATAAAAGTGCCCCATTCACTCCCATTCACAAGGCATTTTAACCTAAAACGAAAATACGGTCAAACTTAGAATGTTTCCATTCTAATTATGCTTTTAAACGAAAGTTTGCCTCGGGTAGATTAACAAAAAGAGCCTAGGTTGCATTTTGGCGAGAGTTACCCTTTAACTGTGATGAAAAACCCATCATTGCGTAACATAGCAGTGGTCCTGAGCTGCGTTTATGGGAACGGTGTGACCAAAACGGTCAACGTCCATGATTCATACTCAAAGCCTTCTGAACAGAGGCTGTTGTTAGTATGCAATGCTAGTGTGAGGACTGGTGGGAGGAAGCTTTGTGGCCCTGGCCGAGGGCCCAGTCTATCTTCCTGTTGGCCAGAAGCAATGTGCAGGACAATAATGCAGCAAGAGAGAGGGGCCATTGTTATAAGAGCCAGTCCTAAACTTGGCCAAGAGTTGATTTGAGATGACGGTGAAAATATTAGACCTTAAAATCTACACTATCACATACTAATAAACAGACTGTTTTGATTATTCATCAGTCATTGTCTACCACAATCTTGTTTAGTCACCCTTATCATCTCTGGAAAAAAACACAAACAGACAAAAACAGTGTAGAAACAAACTTACTTAGTTATACAGTTTTATGCATACTACTTTACTTAAGGTCCTTGCACACTGAGTCTGAAATTTCCGCATGCTTTTTTTCATATTCTTCATTTGTTGGCTCTGAAATGTTTGAAAAACCCGATCAAAATTTTTTTACGAGGGACGAAGGTTTCGGAGGCAGTGTGTAAATGTGATTGACACAACGTGAGGTCGTATTTATTTTTTAACGTGCGAAAATTTCGGACTCAGTGTGCAAAGACCTTTCTTTAGATGGTACCATGGTACAGTGAATGTATCAGATATATATAACATCTGGGCTGGATTATGGACCAAACCAGTGGTGCCAGTTCCCAGGGGCCTCCAAAGCCTACAGCCGTGTCAAAGACTGCCAAAAGGACTGGCAAAGGGGACTCATCCCAAGGGTCCTTGGTGTATAGCTGAAGCTGATCACTAGGGCCCTGGGCCTCTGGGCACATATAATGAGACATGACCACTAGGGCCCCGGGCCCCTGGGCACATATAATGAGACATGACCACTAGGGCCCCGGGCCTCTGGGCACATATAATGAGACATGACCACTAAGCCCCCAGGCTCATACAGTGGGACATGACCAGTAGGGCCCCGGGCCCCTTCTGACAAATAGGGCCCCTCAGCTAATACAGAGCAAATGGACCACTAGCACCTCTTAGTGAATACAGCCCAGACTGACCATTAGGGCCCTGCTCACCTCAGCGAATACAACATTTGCTGACCTTTTGGGTCCCCTAGGATCCCTACAGCAACCAAAGTGGCAATTCTACCAAAACATGTTTTCCCTAATTGTTTTGCTTAATGCACAATAAGTTACATATATATAGAAATTGGAGGGATGGGGCTCCAAAGAGGTGGGCCCAAGGACCTCAAAGAACCATGACTTGGCCCTAAATACCATACTCTAAATGATGACCCTATTGATGTAGATGATTTGACTCCAAGAATACCATTGCATAACCATCATGGTTGTGTCCAAAAAGAATGGTATTTCCATGGTACTAGAGTATGTCCAAAAGACCATGACAATATCATGGTACTTTAAAAAAAATAAAAAAAATAACGTGGCAGATTATGGAAAAGGGCCATAAAGGAGTATTAGAATGGGCTGTATAGTGGGAACAAGATGGGAATAAGGCCTGAGTGAGACCCTGAGAGTGAGCGTTTCAGATATCCTTCAAGCCTGTTTATGTATTCCTCATTGATCTGGGCGAGTGGAGGAGAAGGTAAAGGGCATCGGGGGAGGGACGGAAGAGCTTTTATGTCTGATTAACTCTCCTCCAAATCTCCTCGGCCGACAGGAGCACTGTGAGGAGGGGCGGATCGCCTGGCAACGGTATTCGGTGGGATTCATCAGTGACAGCATCCCGAACATGACTGTCCTGTGTCTCCTCTACTCTCCCAATAATATATATCAAAGTGCTTTCTGCTCTACCTTGTCTGACAGGGCTATATTTATAATGCCACTCACTTTCGTTCTCTCCTCTACCTCCCTTTTTGTAGTGGAAGATGTAGATGTACTCTCTCGCTGATTGCGAAGGGTAAATGACAGAGGTTTTGTCTGAGGCACTTTAAAAAATGGCGGCGGTTTGTTTTTTCAATGCTTTCCGTGTCCTAGTATACTAGCTGTGTTTATGTAGGTTAGACACAAGACTAAGCAAACACCACAGAAAGCAAACACAGACCTACCTGACAGCAGTTATATCTTACAATGTTAGGAAACTTGCCTAATTTGTCTACTTTGCCTAGTAGATCACATCAGCATGAATAAGTCGTGAATGAAACAGGGATCCTGTTTCCTCTGCTGGTCAAGGAATGCGCTCCAAAAATAACTGGCAGTGGACCCTGGACCAATGTGTGCCAACACGCTCTCATATAGGGATGGCATTGCTACACACACTATCTACCAAGCGGCTCAAGCTGAGGCCAAAAATATACTCTAAGCAAGTATGCTAACGCAGATGTGAATGCGAGGCCAATGCACGTCAAGTGTACGGTCTCGTCGGATACACTAACGTGCATTCGTATTCAAACCTCAGGGTGAGGCAATGGAGTTACCTTCAAATGTCAAGAATAATTAAACGTTTTATTCAGGTAGCTAGCTAGAAACATGTCTACAGTTTAACCAAAACTTGCTCAGCAAGATTCCCAAACTGTTGCTTCCAGACAGTGATTGAATATCTGGCCATAGAAGAACGTTTACACTAATGTCTGATATAGCACCCCTTGAGGCAATTCTGAGAATGCAACACATACAATTGAGACAACTAAATCATATATGATCACATACTTGTGTACAAGTATGTTTCAGCCTTGGAGAGGGAGCTTGCAATGGGTTTACCCCACTCCTGACTGTTTGTTTATTACACCCCCACCCCTAAAATATCCCCATCACTGTAATATAATCCAGTTCAAACTCTACAAAAACACTATAAGCCCTTTCGCAAAGACTTCAGATATAAGGTTTCTGCATCTGAACCCTTTCCTTCTGAACTCACGGTTGTCCCTGCTTCTTTCCCTCGTCTCACCCCACCTTTGTCAATGACGATTGACGAGTGACATTTCTTTGGTAGGGAGAGCTTAGGGTTTGGGAAAGAGGAGCTTACCAATGGTTTTCACCCCCTGCTGTTTTTGAAATTAGACTATTACCTAACATTCCCTATAACAGTGAGCCCCTACTAAGGCTTTTATTTATAATTGGGCCCCTATAAGCTTTTTTCGCTTTTTAAATTGGTGTACGCTAGTGGTATGTATTTTATAGTTCTATTTTTCATATTTTCATTTGATTGAACAATGTAAAGCTATTATATAAATATACACTCTCTCTCAATGCCTCAAGCTTTTTCAACCCCCCGTAAATGAAACTAACCTAATCATTATACTGCTCAGACAATAAAAATTATAATCGCCACGGGATCACCCACTGTTGGAGATTAAAAACACACCAGCTTGCAAGAAAAAAGTCAAGAGGGCTCTACAAATATGGACGGAACCACATAAAACATGTTAAAACAAGGGGCAATAAAATGCACTAGGTAAGCAAAACGTAGAGAAAAGTCCCTATTTTGACACCAAAAGAAATAGCAGGTAAAATTCAATCAAACACAATTGGACTTAGTTACTGGTTGAATAACCAAGTCCAGTTGCTTGTGAACAGACTCCAAAAAGAAAGGTCTAAAAGTCGGAGACCACTAGTTGAGAATGTTTCATTTTTTTAATGCAATGAATGTTTTCTACATTAAAAATGTTATTAGAATGACAGTTTGAACTTAAATTAGCATGAATTTCTTTGCTTTGACAGCAACACTCAAGCTGCATGAACAAAACTAATAAAAAATGTGTTGCTTTTTTAAAAATCCTGAAATTTTCAGGTTTAAATTAGTCTCTCAATCCCAGACTTTCCTTGTGGTCTCAGACGTTTGGACCCCACTGTATATCAACATATAGCGGCCACAGTCCGTATAGTCTTTATGATGATGGATTATGACTTGCCCGGTAAGTTGGAAAACCACAGCTGAGAGTCCTGAGAAAAGGTGAATGGATGCAGAAATGTTCCTAAGCGAGATATTCCTTTCTCCGCTTTCCTTTCCCTCACTTTTTGCTCTGCAAGATGATTGTGACATCTTGAAAACAGAAATTAAGAAAACCCCAAAAACAACTGATTCAAAAGAAAAGAAAATATTATGAAAAGGAAAACCCACCAACAAAATCAATGTGCAAACTTTCTGATATAAATAGACTAGACGACATGTTAGGAAAGCACCATGGGAAAGGAAAAGAAGGGTGAACATGAAAGTGTGTGAGTGTCAGTGTGAGTGTGTGTGTCAGTATCTGTGTGTATGTGTGTGTGTGTGTGTGTGAGTTTAAGCATGTTTATGTTGTTGTTTTGTGTGTGCAAAGTTTTAGGGCATGTGAAATGGAAGGGCAGAACAGGGATCGGAGATCATTCTGAGAGGTTAAACCCAGTCCTGCATTGAACGTCTGCAGTACACTAAATACTTGGGTGCTCCTTTCCTCTGTAGTGTGTTAATAATAGCGTAGATCAATCCCAAGATGCACAGCACCAGGACCAGGGGTACCGTCACCATGATGATGTTCATGGTACGCTGCGTTTCATCAATCTTCAGAACCACATCCACCTCATTCGTTTTCTCTTCCGTCTCTTCTTTAGAGTCCACGTCATTGGTGTTGTCTCTCTCCTTGTCTTTGTCCTTGTCTTTGTCTTTGTCCTTGTCTTTGTCTCGGCCAGCATCTGGGTTGAAGGGTGGCCGATCAGGCAACTTGCGTCCCGGGTCCACGTCCGTGTCTATGTCAGGATCGAGGTCCACATTACAGCCCATGAAGTCTCTAAGAATGGACTTTGGGTAGCCCGGCTCGCTCGTCATTCTGTGGTTGTCAAATTTCCAGTACTTTGAGCCCTTGTAGAAGTAAGTATGAGCTGTGTGAAAGACAAAGTTGGAGAGTGAAAATTGTGTATCACCGCATACAAACTAAATTTAGATTATCTGGTCATTACTTTATTCACTGACTGATTGGGGGGAAAAAAATTATGCACATAATACACATTTCAGTTCCACCTCCAAGCACACACAAAATTAATTAAATTCAGTTCAGTTCAGTTCAATTCAATTCTGTTTGTATAGCACTTTTCACAATACATATTGCTTCAAAGCAGCTTTACAGAAAATGCTTGTTTCAATTATCCATTGTCCACCAACCAATGGTTTAGTTACAAACAGTCTACAAAATATCACATAATATGACATAAAAATAAATAATAAACATAATAAAATAATAAACAATTTACAAGCAAAGGTAAATACAATAGATACAAATTAAATAAACAGTGCTTTATGTTTTTCAGGTTAGCCTAACAATATTCAGGTACGGAAATGTAATAATCAAATGTAAAATAACAAATAGTCTTAACTGTATAAATTAAATATAATTAATCTTTGTCAAAGCTACAAAAGTGATTTTATATTTGTATTTTATAGTATGATCAACATTAATGACAGCAGCAGGAATATTAGGCTGCTGTCACTTTAAGATCGAATGCACAGATCCAATAATGATATGCATTTGTTTTCTTTCTCATCCGTTTACATTCACGTAAGCCATGACTGTTTATGGGGATTCTCGCCAAGACGAGCATGTTGACATCAATCATGGTGCCTGGTCCGTAACTAGGGATCAACTACGATCCCTATACTTGAAATCGCACATCCTGCGATGTGGCTATCATGGATGCGCACATCGCGATATCGATGCTAAAACAATATATCGTGCAGCCCTAGTTCCACAGAATAAAGAAAGTCACAGGTTTGAAACTACATGGGCATGAGTAAATTAAGACCATTTTAACTATTCCTTTAAATCAAAATTAATATCTATGGTGATCGATATCATGCCACAGATCCTGTTAATTCAGTTTGACTCGCAGGAAAATTCCTTAAAATGGGAAAGAGCTTTCAGTGATGTAAGTGTTTCCCGATTATATTGCATTACTTTCTGAAATCACATTTCATGCATTACTCTCTCTCTCAATTTCTTTGTTTCACCGTCTGATTGATCCCCATCCATCTAGTACATTAGGTGACAGGCTCTAGATGACCCCTCAACCCCACACACTCACCTCCGTCATCGCTGAGGAAAGCCCCCTTGGGAGAAGACGGCACAGAAGTGCCCCACACACTGATTGGTTTAGGGTAGTCCTGGTCCGCGGCTCTGGAGTGCTCATTAAAGCGCCAGTACCTGTAGTTTATCAAACACAGTTCAATGCATTTCATTCTGACTTTCCTTGATGCGACCGTTTCAGCAACAGCACAGTGACCTCATTTGCATGTGAAATTAACATCCACAGCAGGTGATCTGATCATAAGTGCACACCACTTTCAAGGTGCTCACTTTGCATAATGCAAAACAAACACTGAAGGATGTTACCTTTGTCCCAAATCAAGGGCTTTAAACTTTGCCAGCTTTGTATGACTTTAGTCCCGTCCGAATGTGCCATCTCAGTAATCTTCACGGACAATGTCAGTAAAGTTTACGGCGACTTTTACCCTCAGTAAAAAGGTCCAGAACAATTACCTCAGGTAATACTAATCCCGTGCGAATAGAACCGTTGTAAACGTGTATGTAAATATTCCGTCATTTCCTTTCCGTGAATTTGATGTATTTTTGATGCAGTGTCATTGACCCGTTTATTGGAAAATGGTTATATGTAGTCAAAAAATAGTCAACCTCTCCTCTATGAAATCCAATCTGAAGTGGTCACTGAAGAAGCATGTGAGACATGTTAATACCAGGAGTAAACATCAATCTCTCTCAGCGGACCACTTTTGATCGGACCACCCGAGACCGATGTAAAGACCAGGCCCAGAACAGGCCGTGACACACCAAGCCGACATTAAAAAAGCTGCGCTTGATCACATCAGAAAGACTACAGGTGACTGTTAACTAGCATGTGCGTGCAAGGAAATAACTGTCTATATCAGCAGGTATCAATACTCAATACTCGTCATAAACCGAAATTAGCACTGCAGATATACAAACCCTAATCAAAGCAGTGCTTGCTTACCATTTTGATTATCATTCATGCTGATCACTTTCTTAATTCCAGGCGGCTCATGTTGTTATGAACTTATTCACGCATTCAAATGCTCAAGTAAGATGACGTAAAATTAGAACAGGCTTCTGTCTGTGCCATCTTGACTTCATTGCTTTCATCACTTTCATTTTTTTTTTTTGTGTGTGCACTGACTCATTTGCTAAGCTAAACATCCAATCAGAGTTCTCTCTCTCTCTCCCTGACAGAACGATTCAACATGCTCAATCGGCCAAAATACCCCTGATGTCCAACTGATGCAGAACACATCGGAAAAACTGGGCTGGACGATGCTCAACAACGGCACAACGATGGCTTAGTGTGTCAGGGCCAAAATTCATCGCAAGGAGGATTTTACAAAACAGCTCAAGGGGACGATTAGACAAACGTTAGAGGCAGAATTCTGTGTGGAACAAAAATATAAGACTATTCCCTCACCAGTCTCCTTTGAAGAAGTAAGTGAAGCCTGAAGGTTCCCACCAGATGGCCGTCTCTATCTTGTCATATGGGATGTCTCTGCCATAATCCATCAGTTCTTGAGGGTAGCCGGGCTCCAGGTTGGCTTCCCTGAACAACCAGTATTGGCTTCCTACAGGTGGATGGTCACAAAGAGAGAGGACAGTTATGACTTTTGTGTGAATTTAGTTTAAAAAAAATCTCATTTGGCATCATATGAGGTTTATATATCCGCCACCCATTGAAAAACCCATATCGGCACAGCCAATTTGCAGGTGTGACGTACAGTACCCCTTTTTGCCAGGGTCGATATTGTCCCCACCACTTTGTGAAACATCTTGCGGAACGGATTTACCTTATACAAATGAAACATCTCTAGTTGACTAGCAGAGTTTTCATTTCGTTCGTTTGTTAAATAAGAGGCGATCTAGTGCTGGAATGTATTCGTTGCCGCTCTTTGCAGTGTCGGAAGGCAAAAATGTTCACAGTCTCTACACAGACGAACACTTCAATCTACCGCTTTTTGTAAAGAAAATTACGTTTATGTCTAAGATTTTATGTTTGTTTTTTTTCTTAGAGTTTTTTACTTCATCGGAATGGTACGAAACTTGTTAAAGGTTTTGGCACTTACTGTATGAAAAAAAAAAAAAAAAAAAATCATGTACATGATTTGAAAAGGTTATATGGTTCTATAAAAAGAAAAGTCACTTGTATTGTACATGGTCAAAAATGAGCACATTTGAAATGAATAGGAGACGAATTTCATCTATTGGAAACGTTTGGTACAGCACACAAACAATTCTTACTGAAAGCTAATTTATTTTAGATATAAACCTCAAATTTGGAACACAACTTATTTAGATTCATGGCTTTGATTTTCTCACAGTTCTAGAGTAAAACGTGTTTTAGGAAATATTTATTTCATATAAAAAGTTTTCATAACAATAAATGTAAAGTTTTATACCCCTTTTCGAGTTCACTTTAAGCTTTTTTCACTTCAGCAATAATCTGCCAAGTGTCTTCTTAAAAAGAGACCGAACTTAAGTCTGTGCTCCAAAGCATTCAAGATTATGCCAGTTTAAGTTGGAAATTTCACTTTCAGGTCCATGCTCAAAAAGTGAATAAATAAATTATAACTACTGCAGAAATATAATTTAGTGCCATAAATCCCCTTAAAATGCAAAACATTACATAAAAAAAAAACATTATTGAACTGAAATATAGTACAATCATTTCATTGAAAAAAAAAAGATTCAGTCATTTTTGACCATCACACAAACAGTACCAGAGGATAAAACAAAAAATGTTACCATTTTTTACATTATATTACAGTAGATGTAAGGATGAAACTATCAAATATGAGTTATGTCAATAAATTTAACTTCCCGGGACTTCCCTGCATATCGGCTAACTAGCCTACTAGAAAAGCTAGAAAACTGTTTAAAAAATAAAACTCTTGAAAGTTCAAAAATAAGAGAACAGAGGTTGAAAACAATAGTGAGGAAGTAGAAAAGACAAGAAGGGGGGAGGCAGCAACACTCAATGCGTAACAGGATTTCATGGAGCATGTACAGGGACTTTCCAACCTTTGACACAGTCTCCAGATTGGTGTTTACTCTCTATTACAACACATATAACTGCATGACAACACTCAAAAAGATGCACCAACAATGTGGTTTTGATTCGAATACTAGCGGTTAAAGTGACGACAGAGAGCATCGCATGGAGCCGTTACAGAAACATTGGGATAAGCTTCAGTTTTTATTATTTTACAGTATGGCAGACACCGAGGCACCATCCTCATGGACCCGTTTGATTCAACGGGCCCTTATCCAAGGCCAACCGTTGCTGTCAGCATCTGGTAGAACCGCTATAGCTGACGCAATGGCCTCGCCTCACCAAGAACAGATGTTGCTCCCCAAGATGTTTGGTCTCCCGATTTTCTCGGATGGCAGAAATCCAAATTTAAAAGGGCCTTGCCAATGACATCACTTGCCCTACAGAGTTTCCTTATAGGAGCCAGCTTTCCTCAAATACAGCACATACACATTCATCAACACAGAAATCTTCAGTAGGAAGTCATTAGATGTCTGTTTCAGGGGTGCTGGGTGTTGATATGTAGAACTAATGTGGGAAACCTCACTGTGGTCTGAGCCGTTTTTGATTTCAATCTGTTGACAGGACTTGATAATGATGAGTTTATGGCCAGTTGACTTTGCACCAGAGATTTTCATTGATTTTATGACTTGCAAATATTAACATTTGGTTTCCAGTTATGAATTCAGATGATTAAAATATTATCTAGCAGGATATTAGCATGGATGTTGTTGGACTAGAGTAGTGCAGGGATTACATTTATTGTGAGCCAATTTAGCATTTTAGCACTGAAGTCAATGGGTTTTTTGAATGGGTTTTTGTTTAAAAGCTTGAAATAAAGTCTGTGGTGATAACAAGATGGACATACGTCCGAAGCTTAATGATGGTGAAGTATTTACGCTTCAAAATTCATAAAAGTTGTGTCCACTTTTGAAAATTACCATGATGAACAAAACGTGTTAGAATTATAAGCTTTTGTTGATCACAGACTTTGTTTTCTGCAATAATCAAAAAGTCAATAGAAAAATCATATTGGTTTTTGTCGAAGTAACCAGTGTAACGATAATTTCCAGGTTGGTCTACAAAAATACATTACTGTAGCACTCTATTGCAAATATGAATTGCAATGGTTGTGAAAGCCACAGTAAGAGTGGATTAAAAAAATTACTAACAAATCAGTAATGTTTTCACCATTTGACATTAGAAAAAACTGGGCAAACAGCAAAGTATGTTTATGAATTTATTGGTGTAATGGAGTTACATTATTATGGTTTAATTTCTAGCTATTATTAAAAATTGAGTAATATTTGTTTTCAATGTAGTTAGGAAACCTTTTAATAATTTTTTTTTGTATAAATCTGACTTATACAAAAACTTTAAATTCTGAAGAAAATTATTTTGGTAGTAGGACAGTCAACTAATGTTAACTTTTTCACAAAACCTTAAAATTATGTAAAAAATATATTTTCAAAAATCAGACAATACTAAAAATACAATATTTTTGGTGGTGGGTACAATACTTTTTTACTGGCTTTGCTATTTAAAAAAAATGTGTAATTTTCAAATCATGCAAAATGCCAAAAATATACTTTTATATATGCCAGAAAAAAAGTATATCATTTTCATTATAAGGGTTTCTTGTTACTAATGTAACATTAAATGTAATTTTCAGCTGTAACTAATAATAATAAAAGCAAAAAATTCTTATTGTTGAGTCCTGATTGAAGTGAAGCTATTGCGAGTTCAAGCATTCACAGTATTTTGCTTCCTTTGCAAAATTAATGGTCAATCTCCAGAATTATGCAGCTTCTAAATTAAATTTTGGCCGTTCACCTTAAACCCATAAACCCATATATAAAACAAAAAGCCATGTCTCTGAAACTCTACCTGTAAAATCCATCAGACTAACACATGAGAGGCTGAGGGAAATCAAGGACGCTTCCTGGACTAAATGACAAACGTCAAAATCAATGGCTTGTTCTAATGTAAAAAGCACTTCAATGTGATGTAATTCTGCCAGCCTGGGTAATAATTTCTCTCACGAATATAAAATTTTTATGGTCTATATTAACTTTTAACAGCATAGAGCTATATCAGTTTTCAAGTGCAGTTAGAAAGGGAAAATACCTTTGAAAAACACAAATCGGCCGTCATGCCTTTCATATGCGGCGTCGATGTCTCCCGGCAGACCCCTCCAGAAGTGTCCGATCGGCATCGGGTAGTTATCCAGCACTCGATTCCTCCTCACTCTCCAGAACCAGCGACCCTGGGGAAGAAACGAGATTCAGAATCAACGACCAGATGATGATGGTTGTGTATTCTGTACTAATGGTAGTCTAGTTTATTTGCAGCCCCCTTTTGTCCACTTTCTGTCCTGATTTCTTCGAGGGGAGGGTCTATGGGCGGGTAAATGTATGCGTTTATTCAGATCTTTAGATCTAATGGACAAAATAAGCTCACGTGAGTGTGTGTTAGAAATCAGGAATGGTCGGAGAACATTGTGCTTGGTACATTTTTCATCTTCAAACCAAATTTGGGTCTTCAGCCGACAAAGTTTAAATCCCGTCTGGCTAGCGCACTTCCATAATGTTGATAATACTAGGTGGGTGTGGCTCTGAGGCTCCGCCTTCCCTTACTTCTTCTGTTCAGTCCGTCGAGGTCAGACGTCCGTGAGTAAAAACATGAACGCAGCTGCTGCTTTAAAGCTACACTGTGTCATTTTTTAAGTTGATTCTTAGCAAAAA
The DNA here is from genome assembly GCF_963993115.1 of Abramis brama. Lineage (NCBI taxonomy): Eukaryota > Metazoa > Chordata > Actinopteri > Cypriniformes > Leuciscidae > Abramis > Abramis brama. Next base: position 57,930,742 of record NC_139965.1, on the reverse strand, counting down.
ACACTGTTCTTTCAAAATGATATGTGCTCATTAATGTGTAATTACTTCTACCAACTAATCAAGTATTCTCGTAAGCGTAGAATCTGCCATTTAGAATACATACGAGCGAGCCGCTCGAATGGCGGCAGCCATGTTGCGCCTCCATCTTAAAAATACATTAGCCAAAGAGGGACATACCTGGAAATTCAAGATTCGCCTTTCGCGTTTTGACACTCAGTGGCATCGTGACGAATGCGAGGGGGAGATTACTCACGACTTCTGGCAGATTTGAAATAATACGGCCACCGTAGGAGTTAAAGCGCCCTTGGAATGGGAGGGGCAAGAAAGTAATATTCAGTTGGTAGTCATATACAATTTCACCGCTAGATGGGAGAAAATCTTACACAGTGTAGCTTTAAAGCAATCTACTGTATAAAGAGCTATATAAATAAACTTGACTTTACTAGTGTCGAATTGCAGAGCTGGTGCAAACATCCACATCGCTACGATCAGATGCTTTCTGAACTGCTGTTTTCTCACCGTTGTCATTTTACCTGTGTGTTTGTTCTGTTATTAGGAGGAAAGTGCATAGCACATATTAACATATTCATCTAAACATCGCTCACAGCAGTGATGTTAGCTAACAGTATACCACTGCAAAGGTATTTCTTTTTACCCCTAAAGCCCTATTCGGGCGGGACTAGTTTAACATGGAGAGGTGGGATAAAGTAATAATTACCAGAGCTTCTCAGTGATTTTAGTCCCGTCCGAATGTGAATCTCAGTAATCATTACAGACAATGTCAGTAAAGATTACGGCGACTTTTACCTTCAGTAAAAAGGTCCGGAAAAATTACCTCAGGTAACACTAATCCCGTGCGAACAGACCCGCTGTAAACATGTACGTAAATATTTTGTCATTTCCTGTTTAAAAGTAGTTTTCCGCTGTTTTTCCAAGTATGGAGACGCTTGAAAAAGCATTCAGTTGTGATCTAGACGCTGGGACGAGTCTGTGGCAAAATTCAAGTGTTTTCCACACACCATTCAAATCAAAAAGAAGGTTGAACGCACTTTTTAGAGGCACGAAACTTCTTTTAGCGTTAGATAAGTGCCTATTACCAACATACAATCTGAATTTATTTAATACATCTGACCGAACCTAACTGTTTTACATATACAAAGGTTATATATATGTGTTTGCACACATGATGATGATCAGGAAGCAACGTAATACACACATGATGACAGGAGGGAGACGACGGTGCGTAAATCGAGTTAGCCCTCCCACTTCTTCTGTTCAACAGTTCACTGTCTTCTAGTAGCTGTGCCAAGAGAAATCTGAATCATTCCCTTCCGAAACTTGCAGAGACGGAGAGTGTGAGTAGGAGGTGTCCATGAGCTATAGGAGCAGGAGCAACTTTTGCTAAGTATTCTGATGAATTATTTTGTCATTTTGCCTCCACGTCCCCCCGATTTCCCGCGAGCTTTTCCTCCTGTCCATACGGTAATCTCTCTACTAGAGTCGCTAGCCTATCGTTAGCCTATTTTTACAAAAACTGCATCTACGGGGGCCATAACGTAAGCTACAAGGTAATGGAGCCTTTTAAACATTTTCGTGTTTCTTTAGAAATAAATAATGGAGTCTTTAAACGCCTCAGATGTAAAGTTATTCGCTGTCAAAGTGATGCCAAAATGAATGGGAGTCAATGGAATGCTAACAGCAGGTGAGGGTCTGCTAATCAATGGCGGCGCCCGGGGAAGCTTCAGTTTTTTCTGAAAGATTACCCCCTTGGATATCTTATCCCGTGCGAACTGGCCATTATTATCACAGACGTCCTGTAGTAAAATGACATTACCCCACCTCTCCATGTTAAACCAGTCCCGTCCGAATAGGGCTTAAGAGAAGAACGAAAAACTATTTCGCTGTGAGTTTATCGGGGCCTTTAGTGTGAGCTGCAGTGACAGTGATCATGTACATAAACTCAGTGTATCCGTTACACTGACTCTGGCTCTCCACCAGGACCGTCAGAGTGTTCCAACTTCCAAACCAAGCCCAAATTAAAACCAGAGCCTGTTCTGCGGCCAACATGCTCTAAATTTATCCTGCTTTCTCCCTACATGCTCCTCAACCCCAACACCTCATCTTAACAGACACACGTGCACCTTGTTTTTGCATGGAGGAACACAGTCTTGCATGAGTTAACTTGTAGTATTGTGTTACATGAGGAACGGCCTCATTTCAGGAACCTGCCTTTGAGAAAAGCAGATTATAGGGAGTGGTTCTTCACTCAAGGGCATCTGATTGTTGTCTAATGGATAACCTGACTACTGCGACCAGTTAAACAGTAACACCTGAAGAAGAAACACATCAATATATTTTATCAATATATCCAACAAATTGTGCTATGGGTGTAACATGCCCAGTAAAGCTCCCCACATCTAGAAATAAAATGTAAAAAAAAAAAAAATGTATATATATTTTAAATTATGTTTAAAAAATTAAATATAGTAGTAGTAGCATTAGTAACATTATTTATAATAATAATTAATAATAAATTAATTAAAATAAATAACAAAATATAATATTAAAGTATTTTTTGCTTACCACATCTATAAATAAAATGAATATCTAAAAAAATATATACATTAACACTTTACAATAAGGTGCCATTTATTAATCAAATATTCAGGATATTTTGGTCAATTGATATTTATTTGTAAAAAGGTTAACCAGGAGGACACGAACATAATTGCTAAATTACATCATTAGGATTTTTCTAATAACCTAGCTATTTCCATGTATAATTATCCCTTCGTTCTTTCATATACTGTACATTTCTTCTAACTTCTCCAACAGCAAGACTAAAGCAAAATGATGTGCTTCTTCATCTAATGGGAGAAAGTGAAAGATCATATGATGTGGTCTCGTTTTTTTTTTGTGTGTTTTTTTTCAGAGGAATTAAAGATCCTCTGCCACAGAGAGCACTTCTTTCATGCAAGAGAAAATCACATGACGTGACCACAAAACCGCAACTCCAGCAAAAGGGGCAGAGCAGATGCAGTCTGATGTATCTCCTGATCAACTCCAGACTCCAAATACATGTTTCCTTTCCTCTTTATGGAGCTCTGCCCCGTAACAAAGACCAGCACAAGGGTTTTTACGGCCCATTGCCTAACAAAGCCTGATTGAGAGCAGGCCGACCTCAGCAGGACTCGACCTGTGTCTCAGGTCTTTCACCTGGAACTGTGACTGTTATTGTTTCACTGCTTGAGTGAATCTTACGAAGCCTGTCAAAAACATGTTTGTGACATATAATTCTCATTACTATAAAAAGCTTGGTTACACTTAATTTTAAGGTGTCATTGTTACAGTGTAATTATATATTTAAGTACTGAGTAATATTAAGCAACTACATGTGCTTACTATAGGGTTAGGGTAGGATTAGGATTTGGTTGAGGGTTAGTTGCATGTAATTATGCATAATTTACTCTTATTACTATGGTAAGTACATGTAACATGTAACAAGGACATTGTAAAATAACGTGTTATTAATTTATAACATGTACTTACTATAAGGTTAGGGTAGGATAAGGATTTGGTTGAGGGTTAGTTGCATGTAATTATGCATAATTTACTGTATATGTAACATATGAAACAAGGACACTGTAAAATAGCGTGTTACCAAAAGCTTTAATATAGCTAGGGTCTTTAGCTCACCTTAAAGACAAACATCTCTCCCCTGAGCATGGTGACGGTGTCGAAGTTGCCCTCGCAGATGTTGGGGCCGTAGTGATCGGGGCGGTCGGTGGTGCGAGGCCCCGGCGGCCGGCGAGGGGGCGCTCCGGGGGGGTTTTTAGGAGGCTGAGGGGCCCTGGGGTCTGGATGGGCCGGGCGTCGAGGGGTCACAGTGGGGAGAGCCTGAGTGGGAGAACTGTTAGGGGGTCCTACAAGGAAGAGTGGAACAAACAAACACAAATTACTTCAGAATTTGTACCAATAATAACTCTTTGTGGCAACCTCTTAGTTCAGTCTATAATAAACATAAAATGGAGAGATAAAAGCTAATATATACTTTATTAGGTACAACAGGTCAACTGCTCATTAATGCAAATATCTAATCAGCCAATCACATGGCAGCAACTCAATGCATTTAGGCATGTAGACATGGTCAAGACAACTGAGCATCACAATGGGGAAGAAAGGTGGTTTAAGTGACTTTGAATGTGGAATAGTTGTTGGTGCCAGACGGGCTGGTCTGAGTATTTCAGAAACTGTTGATCTGCTGGGATTTTCATGCAGAACCATCTCTAGGATTTACAGAGATTGGACCGAAAACTGAAAATATCCAGTGAGCGGAAGTTCTGCGGGTGTAAATGCCTTGATGATATCAGAGGTCAGAGAATGACCAGACTGATTCCAGCTGATAGAAAGACAACAGTAACTGAAATAGGCACTTGTTACAACCGAGGTCTGCAGAAGAGCATCTCTGAACACAAAACACGTCCAACCTTGAAGCAGACAAGCTACAGCAGAAGAAGACACACCGGTACCACTCCTGTCAGCTAAGAACAGCAAACTGAGGCTATACTCACAGTACAAAAGCTGTCACTGGGGCGGTACCTTTACAAAAGGTACACTTTTGTTCCTTTTAGCTACTAATATGTGCACTTTAGGTACTAATATGTACCTTTAAGGTACCAATATGCAGCCTTTAGTTACAAAAGTGTACCTTTTGAAAAGGTACCACCACAGTGACAACTTTTGTACCTTTTTTTTTTCTCTCTCTCTCTCTGAGAGTGTACAATCCACACAGACTCAACAAAACTGGACAATAGAAGATTGAAAAACGTTGCCGATGGTAGGGTCAGAATTTGGCATAAAAAACATGAAAACATGGATCTATCCTATGTGGATATGATGTTTGTGAATTTTACAAAGCATCAAGATATTGTCCAGGTCATATTTAATCTCCAAAAATAAGATCATATATTTTGATTAAAGTAAATGAAGCCTTTTGTATTGATTTTGCATTGTGACACTTTCCTTTAAACTTTCTCATTATGGTCATCTGAACAAAAAATAGATATTTTAATTGTAATATTTATTTATAAACTTTTTAGACAACATGGTAGTATTTTTTGAACTGTCTTCAATTAATGCAGCAAAAATATTATAGTATTACAGTAATTTATTTATGCAATGAGTAATGATAATATAGAGAGAGACCAGTGAGAATTAATGGACCCTGAACACATTACGAAATCCTAATGGTTCTAAAACTAGGCTTCATTTTCTGTATGCAAAAAAATAAATAAAAAAAAGTCGGGTATAATAAATTATCCTTTTTAAGTATGAACAATAATAGTGATGCTTGCCTTCACAAACACCAATAATGTGTAAAATGATTAACAAATTCACCATGACATGAGCACAAGTTCTTTCTTCTAAACTGGGAAGGATGCCTACAAGTCTCCCTCACAGCTGAAACTCGCTCATGCAAAACTTAAATAAATATTACTTAAGTCCACAAAGACCAGAGTATTTCAAAAGGAACATGGCCTGGGGTCAAGAGCAACGTAAATCCAATCTACCACAAAAACAAACATTATAAACTTTACAGCAAAAGCTTGAATACCACTAAAACTGCTTACTGTAAACGAACAAAAACAAAAACACTTTTACAACAACACATGTATATAATAACTCTGGTCCTGACCGAACCAGGAAACTAAATGTAATCTAAAGCTGTAAATCTATATTGTCTATAAACACTTTCTGCCAGATGATAAGGAGAACAGCAGAGAACGGGATCCGGAAATTAAATGCGCCAGACCAGAACAAATGTTGCACAACCACTACGCCAACACTTGTTATTGTTCTAAACTGCCCACTTGATCAGAGATAATATACAGTAAAATGCGCCAGGTTACCGTAAATCTGCTGGACCCCACGGAGATCATCCTCAGGAAGCTCAAAGTTGTCCGTGTCCATCCACTGGTAGAAAGGAGCCATGATCGCCAAAGGATTATTGGAGTGTTCCAGTCCTAGGGCATGTCCCAGCTCATGTACGGCTACCAGGAACAGATCATTACCTGGAGGAGACACATATTAAATATCACAGGCTGAGGTATAAGAGACAGCTAACGGTCAGCAATGAGGAGGAGAAGAGCTGATTTACTGAGGTCTGATGTCTGATACAACAGCATTCGTTCTGGGAGATCACAGCTGCACTTTATGAGCACTCTGAGGGCACATGATATAATGCATATCAACTGCATATTACTTTTGCTGTAGTTAAAGGATTAGTTCACTTTCAAAAAAAATTTTGCGGTTAATTTACTCACCCCGATGTCATCCAAGATATCCATGTCTTTCTTTCTTCAGTCGAAAAGAAATTAAGGTTTTTGAGGAAAACATTGCAGGATTTTTCTACACAGAATGGACTTCAATGGCAACCAACTATACCAATGTTCAAAGAAGGTTCAAATGTCCGTCTCAATGCAGCTTCAAAGTCTCGACACGACCCCAGTCGAGAAATAAGGGTCTTATCTAACGAAACTATCAGTCATTTAAAAATATATAATATAATATAATATAATATAATATAATATAATATAATATATATATATATATATATATATATATATATATATATATATATATATATACACTTTTTAACCACAAATGCCCGTCTTGTACCATCTCTGAGATGCGCCACGTAATATTACGTCATCACGTTGGAAAGGTCACGAAAAAAATAAAAATAATAATAATAATAATAATAATAAATTAAAACAAAGATGTCGGACGATTTTGAAGTTGGAGGAGAAAATGAGATGGAATAGAGAATAGTTTTTCGCCCTTCCCTACCTTTTTGAACCGGAGTACACAGACAAATAACTTAGATAGATGACGTGACGCGTGACCTTTCCAACGTGATGACGCAATGCGTGGCGCATCTCAGAGATGGTACACGATGGGCATTTGTGGTTAAAAAGTATATATATATATATATATATATATATATATATATATATATATATATATATATATATATTATTATTTTTTTTTTATTTTTTTTTTTTATTATTATTATTATTATTTTTTTAAATGACCGATCGTTTCATTAGATAAGACCCTAATTTCTCGACTGGGATCGTGTAGAGACTTTGAAGCTGCATTGAGACGGACATTTGAACCTTCTTTGAAAATTGGTATAGTTGGTTGCCATTGAAGTCCATTCTGTGTAGAAAAATCCTGGAATGTTTTCCTCAAAAACCTCAATTTCTTTTCGACTGAAGAAAGAAAGACATGGATATCTTGGATGACATCGGGGTGAGTAAATTATCAGCAAAAATCTTTTTGAAAGTGAACTAATACTTTAAGTGTGCACATTACACAAAATCGCCACTGGTCTTGCAGTAGATAAGGAAGAGAAGCTATATTTAGTTGGCTGGGTGAATTGGACATAAGCCGCTTTTCCACCATTGGGCCAAACCGTTCTCGTTGCTATTCCATGCCGATCCGACACAGCTGGTACGGATGTGGTTTAATTTTCCACTGTGGGGATGATAACAGAGCTCTTTGGAATGTAATACAAATGCACAATATGAGATGTAAATAGTGACCATGTTATGAGGGATGGAAAGATATTTTTAAACTAGTCTACTTCGCTCAAACACCATGCTTGGCCAACTACAGAGAACCTGGTGGCCAGTGACCAATCCCTTACAGCACTGATAAGAAATGCGGGCCGAGAACGGTTTGTAATCGTGCCGTGCCGGACAAGCAGAAATGGAAATATAACTGTAAACGTTCCTTACCGTTCTAGGATCCGTTCGGCCGGATGGTGGAAAGGAGGCTAAACACTCTTAAAAATTAAAGGTTCTTTACTAGCATTTGTTTGTGTTATTACCCTTGTGAAAAAGAAGTACACTTTGGCATACTTTATAGAGTACTTACTATAGAGATAATAATTTTAAAACAATATACTTTTACTTTTTGGACATTTAATTGAATGTTAATGCAATAAATGAAAATGTACAATGGTTTCAATTTATATTAGCCTAAATGCAATTAGCTGAACTTTAGAGTGTTTTTTATTTTTACTTAAGCAGGACGTAAGTAAACATGTATATGTAATTTCATAATTACTTTTATTTTCTTTGAAATATGTGACCCTGGATCACAAAACCAGTCACATATCGCACGGGTATATTTGTGGCAATAGCCAACAATACATTGTATGGGTCAAAATTATCGATTCTTCTTTTATGCCAAAAATCATTAGGATATTAAGTAAAGATCATGTTCCATGAAGATATTTTGTAAATTTCCTACCGTACATTTATTTTTGTGAGTGAATGCAGCACAATCGTGAACATAAATGGACAATTTTAAAGGAGATTTTCTCAATGTTTCGATGTTTTTTGCACCCTCAGATTCCAGATATTCATATAGTTGTATCTCAGCCAAATATTGTCCTATCCTAACAAACAATACATCAACAGAAAGCTTATTTATTCAGCCTTAAGGTGATTTATAAATCTCAATTTCGAAAAATTGACCCATGTGACTGGTTTTGTGATCCAGGGTCACATATTAAATCAAATCAAATCAAATCAAGTATATTTGTATAGCGCTTTTCACAATACAGATTGTATCAAAGCAGCTTCACAGTATTAAAATAAAATAATACAACAAAGTTTGTTTCTAGTGGAATTTATTGATTGATAGAATAAAATTAAATATCCCCAAAATATCCCCAACTGAGCAAGCCAAAGGCAACTGTGCTGCCGAATGTACTGACATTTATAATTACACAACTGTAATGAGAAAGCTGTAATTTAGAACATTAATGCAAGAATGATCAAAAAATATTTACTTTAAGTAAAACGTTAAATTTGAGATTATTGCAAAGCGCACTTTTAAGAAACAGTAATGAACATGCACTCTCTTTAAGTGCACTTAAGTGGCTTTTATTTTATTTCATTAATGTTATATTATCTGCAAGTACAGTTTTTTAAGAAATACACTTTTAAGATTTGAAGGACACTAAGTGTACATTCAGTAAAATCAAACACACAACTTTTTCACAAGGATAGGCCATTTGCCGATTGAAAATCATCATGTCCTGAATGGCTACAGATTTGTAATACATAGTAAGTGTTCTTCTCACTCAGACTTATCAGTTCATCTGAAAGGAGTTCGTGAATCAGAGCAGAAAATTAGCATTTATCTGCACACGATTAATGGAAACACTTGCAATGACAGTGCACTCAGTCTGTGACTGATTTTAATCATATTCTGTCTCCATTTTCCGGCTGTCACAGTGATCTGTGACTCTGCGGGTGTAAATGGCTCTATGTGATTCTTAAATCCTGATTTCGGGGGGGACAGACAATGATTGACTGCTTCCCTTTAATACTGACTGTATCCATTATTAGCCAGTGTTAATGCAGGCTGTATGAAGTCATCGGATAGTAATGTTGCTTCTTCAAGGTTTTTCTCTCTCTCTCAGAGAGGCAACATCATTAAGGCTAATAAGTGTGCAGATAAGAGAAGCACTGAACTGGCTGTCCTGATGCTTTCAGACAGTTCAATCAATGACGGCTTTCACAGACAAATGCACTCGTCATTCAAAGCTGCTCTTGTCTGAGGCTCGCGACTGGTAAAAGATGCAACTTCAAGGCAATAGGAGACATCTCTCCTCACAGCTGTGACATGGTGACCGAGACTTCAACTGTAGCCTAACAATGATGATCCTGTAGCCAGACATTACAAACCAAAAACTGGAAATACGTTCTGGAAAATCCTGGAGATTCCTTTTGAAGTTGCATGATGAGTTCTCTCTCAGTGAACTTACTTACAGTGTGTCAGTGATTAATCAAATGTGTCATGATGGAATGATTCCTTTAAACCGTTTGAAAAACTACATCCAATGATTAACCTTTGGCCCATTTAAAGACAAAGAGGCTTTTCCGAGTTACTTTAGGAAACAGGGACCGTATTATAGCAACTTTCGATCTTAAAGTCAGTCTTGTGACGTATATATCCAAGTGAAACAGCTTCAGGACTTTATTTTGAAGAATGATTTCTGAAGGATCATGTGACACTGAAGACTGGAGTAATGATGCTGAAAATTCAGCTTTGATCACAGGAATAAATTACATTTTACAATATATTGAAGTGGAAAACAGTTATTTTAAATTAAAATAATATTTCACAATATTACCGTTTTACTGTATTTTCTTATCAAATAAATGCAGCCTTGGTGAGCATAAGAGACTTCTTTCAAAAACATAAAAAAACATCTTACCGACCCCAAACCTTTGAACGATAGTGTATGAATCTATAATTTCACAAATATGTATATCACATATTATGCAATCTATAAAGCACACCGGTCCTTCAGACTCACCTTGTGTGTTTTGCGAACCAATGGTCCACGGCTCGTCCGAGTCGAAGTGAGTATCTCCACCCATCCCCGGTCCAGGGAAGTAAGCATGAGCCAGGAATCCTCCCTCTCCGTCAAACGGAGAACTGTCACCATGGAAACCCGATGCGAAGAAGATCATAATATCCGGTTCCTTCCGACGGCCGTATTTGACCTCATGGAAAGGAATCTCATCAAATGTCAGCGGCGTCACTTTCTCCCACACTTTGAAGGCCCTTCGGATGGCCTCGTATGAGTTGTACTCCCCGATCTTAGGCGTGTAGTTCTGAATACTGCATCCACAACAAACGCAGGAAGAACATTGATGCAAGGAACATCAAAATCACTGAAAAGAGTGAAGAGTCAAATTCAAACCCACCTGAAAGTTATGTGGGTCTTGTCCCACTTGTGGCCAGTAAGGGCATAACGTTTCCGTCGTACATTGGTCTTGATTTGACCCCCAAACTTGTCTGGGACGCCACAGCGGGGTCTTTTCATGGCCCTAAAAAGACAGCAACAGATGAGGGCTTAGTGTTGAAAGGTAATCACAAAATAATTCCATGTTAAGAAAGCTGAACACATGGGAACAGGGCTTGACATTAACACCCGCCAACCCGCTAAATGCTGGTGGATTTCAGCAGTGTCACTCCTACTGGCCACTTGAATGTCATAATTTTCAATTGTAGTCTTTTAAAAAGGCATCTGAAATAATAAACTAAGTACAATGTCGTGTTGTCAAAAATATACATTTTTCGATATATATCGATACTGAAATATCTGAAACACTTTGTGGCGAGGTTGCGTGGTTTAGCGAAGTCTGTGACGGGAGAGAGAGCGGGAGGATGAGTGGGATGTAAGTGGGTCAAGAGATAACACCTGTCTCTTGTTTCAGTAATTGTGTGGAAGGACAGCATATAAGCCAGTAGGAAGCAGTGACAGGAGAGAGAGCTGCACACGCTGGGACTCGGAGGGCGCGCAGGCACGCAGAGAGGAACCGCATGACAAAACCGACGACACGAGTTTTATGTTTATTTTGGGTGCGTTAAAAGCCCCGTCCTTTATTTTGTGCTTAGACTGAAGTCAATAAAGAGTCTACTGAGTTCCAGCCAGCCGATTCCTTGTCTTCTTCCTGCCCACAACAATGAACTTTATCACACACTTCCAATGCTCATTTGCCTCAGAATAGATGCACGATACCAGCTGCTCTTTTCTCTCTAACAGCGGGTGACACACAAACCCACCTCTCCTCACTCACTCGTTTCTTTTGCTCCGGATGAACATAGTTGCTGTTACAGGGCTTGAATTTCGGCATAGGATCGCGCGTGTTGTGCATAATTGTACACATTCCCGGAGATTTTGTGCTCACACCCAAAGTGCGCGCACATAAAGCCATCTATCAGTACTAAATTGAGTTATTTTTCACTGCTTAAACAGTCAAATACACACAAAATAATGTCAATTATTGGCGAGTATTCCCGTAAACACAGTCAGTTATGTTTTAAGCAAACGATAAACAGTTGAGAAAGAAAACGCATGTGTAACAGTATAATGGATCTGTGCGTCAGGTCTTAAAGTGACAGCAGGTATATTGTATACCTGCTGCCAAATTATGAGATAATATAACAAATATCTATATGGCAGTTTTTCACCATGGGATGTCAAAATTGTGGCCAGTAAAAATGCTGAGTGGCTTGAGATTTCGGAAAACCACTAGCTATAGTGGCTGTGAATGTTAATGTCAAGCCCTGAATGGGAAGCTCTTTTATGTCTATGCAGCATGGTGGACTTTGATCTTATTAAAGGAATATTTCAGTTTATTTTTAACTAAACATCTATGGAAAACATCTGTGGCATGTTTTCCATTACTATGGTACAATCCTTTTCACCTGATAATACACTTACAAAAGGCAGATAAGCACGCTAGAAAACAGCACAGCTCAATGAACATTTTAAATAGGCAACTATCACAGTTTTAATAACAAAAACACTTTAACATTAATGTGTAAAGGCCCGTTCACACCCAAACCAATAACTAACTAATGATAATAAATATAATATAACTATAATAAGTATTAATAATCGTAATTGTATGAGAATAGGGAAGTTCACTCCACAGCTATATCAATAGCAACACAGAGGAATTATATTGTTTCAGAACTACTTTTTAACGATAAAAACATTGACAGCCAATCACAATCCAACCGAATTTAAAGAGCTCAAGTATTTAAGGCACATGACTGCACACACGCTTATAATAAACTGAACAATATCATTTGTTGATAATAAAGTTATCATTATAGTTATCTTCATAGTTATCAATCTTGATGTGAATGGGCCTTCAGTATTATCTGTTAGCATGAGACTGGTGTAACAGAATCGCTTGTAAACTGTTGTCTATGTAAATTTCTAATCAAACTCATGTTACAACCAGGGCTGTGTTTCCAAAAGCATCAAGTTGATCATGGAGACTATTGCCACCAATGTTCTCTACGATCAACTATGATCAATCAGCTTTTGGGGAAAATGACCCAGCAAAAAAAAAAAAGGTAATGTTAACATTGATAATGCATGACCACAGGATCCTAGAAAAGTAATTCCACAGACTGGTAGTAGCTCAAACAGTACAGCTGATACATTAGATCATGTGATGGACTGAGTCTCTTACTCTATGGTGCCGATGTCCATCTGTCCAGTGATCTCCAGCCCATAAAAGCGCTGCATGTCGCTGATGGCGTTCGACAGGATTTGAGCGGAGCGCATGGTGGACATCTGCCTGCTGGCCTGAGGGAGGTAGCCGTACATCCGCAGCCATGACTAAGAGAAAAACACAGACAGATGGAATTAAAAGGACATATCATGAGAAATCAGATTTTCCTTGACCTTTTATAAATAGGGATAATATATAAGATGTATCTTAATGACATCTGAGAGATTTCTGTCCCTCCATTGACAGTCTACGCAACTACCACTTTGACTCCTCAAAGTTCATAAAGAGATCGTAAAACTAATCCATATGAATTTTGCAGTTTATTCCAAATTTTCTGAAGAGACGTGATCATTATATAATAAACAGATATAATATAGGCTTTTATTCACATTTAAACAATCATCAACTCACACATCAGTTGTGGTGAACAGAAGCTCAATCATGTTTGCTTGACGTTCGAGAACCCATGAGGTTAATTCTCGTGTTACGCAGCACGTTAGAGCTTCAGCAAGAACTAATGAGGTTCATTCTCGTGTAACGTAGCACGTTTGAGCTTCAGCAAGAACTAATGAGGTTCATTCTTGTGTTACGCAGCACGTTTGAGCTTCAGCAAGAACTAATGAGGTTCATTCTTGTGTTACGCAGCACGTTTGAGCTTCAGCAAGAACTAATGAGGTTCATTCTCGTGTTACGCAGCACGTTTGAGCTTCAGCAAGAACCAGTGAGGTTTGTTCTCACGTATCAAACAAGTACGGTTGAGTTTCTCTTTATGCTCGATGATCAATGTTTATATGTGAATAAAAGCCTAAATTCAATCTGTTCATCATATAAAGCAACGGAGTCTCTTCAGAAAATTTTTACTAAGCCGCTAAATTCATATGGATTAGTTTTACAATCTCTTTATTAACTTTTTGAAGCATCAAACTGTCAATGAAGTGACAAATCTCTTAGATTTCATAAAAAATATCTTCATTTGTGTTTCGAAGATGAACAAAAGTCTTATGGGTTGGAAACGACATGAGGTATAAGGGTGAGAGAGAGAGGGGGAAAGGCTATGAAAATACTAAATTGTGGCACAAGTCATAATTATGTGACTCCTTTAAGACCACAGCAGTTCAAAAGAACATAAGTCTGTCACTGCCATAAGAATGAGGGAGAAATAATATATTATCATGGACTTAAAGACCGTCACACCTGTTATACGAGACACCTAATACTGGCCCAGACTGTGTGCGAACACTTGAGGCAGATCTGACCACAGATTGAGGGGTGACGGCACCAGCTGCGGTGGTCAATTTATCAGGCTTTAGAAGCAGAGAGTGGCCACTTTTCCCCTCACTGCTGGGGGACTTTCCTCAGGGCAGAGACATGCATGGACTCCCATCTGGCTCTTGTGTGGGATGCGGTGGGCGATTTTAAAAGGCCAGAGGGTTGATTAAAGGGGGTGAAAGCTGGACATTATGCATTGATGTGCATTAAATGTGGCTACAGCTACTGCTTATCATCATTAGTTAGGTCATTAAGACAAATGATGTAATTAAACTACCCCACTGTTAAGCCCACCCTGTAGCAACACTAATCGGGCAGCCCTACACCAAACAAAACTTCCCATAGGAAGTCAGATTTCTGTAATGTCTCAATTGTTTCTCCTAGACAGCAGTGAGATAAAGTGGAGAACAGATGGGGAGGTATTTTGCTTGTCTCATTGTTCAGAAAGTCTGAACAATGTCACAAATTGTCCTCTGATTTGTAAAGATTCTGCAGTCAAAAGGCAGAGGTTTTAGGTGTATCAGACAGCATTCACACTAATGCGCGGTTTTACATTTTAACATATCAGATGATTTGTCCTGTTCTTAAGACATAACATTACTTCCGCACACAAATCCATTGTGTATATACAGAAAAAAAAACTAAGCTCAGAATCAATGATTAGAGAATTGCGATACAGAGGATCCATTTTTTTCTCCCATTCCCAATTGCTTACAATGAGAAACATAAGAGATAAAATTGGTCCTAAAATGAAGGAACCAAGAACAAATGCAATACTAAAAGCAATTAAGAATCAATTGCTCAACATTGTGTTTGTGACTTTACAGTGCTGTTACTGTTTTTCACCTGGTATTAATAAGCTAATGTGGACGTCCCAATGGGCTCATGTGGTTAAGGGGGTCCATGCTTTAATAATGTCCCCTTCTCTTCCTACTCTGTAACCAGGGCTGTCACACTGTTGCCTGGACCCGATCTTCACTTTCCATGGCCACTGAAAACACAGGCCTTTGTGCCCTTCTGTGTGCTGAGAGGCAGCTGGATAACAGTTGAACAGTTGAATAGCTGGAGCTGTTTTGGCCAAGGGTAATGTGCTACCGCACCAAACCAGCAAAAAAAAAAAAAAAAGTGACTATAACCCAACATGCATCACTATATTGGTAAGGCAAGTGTTATTGAAACCTTGGGTATTAAACTTCTGTATGAAGCTCATTTTGCTATGTTTGTGCTATAGACATGAATAATGCCTCAAATAATGCAGTGATCAGACTTACTATTGTCATCTGATGAATAATAAAAAATGTGAATTCCCCTAGACTAGGGCTGATTCATCGAAATAAAACCAAAAATAGTGATATGGCTGAGTGCAATTACCAAATAGCAAAGGCTGCAATTTTATTGAATAAATATGTGCTGCATGTTTTAAAATGAAGCGCAGCACTGTGTTCTTAATTATACACGAGCAGCTCATCATCCGGATGTGTTTGCAGCGTCTCAAAATGGCTCAGTTCGCACAAGAACTCACCTCACCTCTTTTCTGAGTTTGGATCACTTTAATGTGAATTTGAGAATGAAACACGCAGCTATCTTCTGATACATATAACGAGAAGCATTTATCTATAAAAGAGAAGCTTTAAGGCATTCCTGTCGTTTCCCCAAAAATAAAAGCTTGAACATGTTCATTGAACATGAAGAAATGTTAAAAGAAAAAAGTTACACAGTAAATATAAATTACATAAATTACAAATGCAATCGATTGACAGCACTCGTTTTTTCCCCATTTCCATATCATATGTCAACTACCCTTGTACTTTCACACCTAAACAAACAATACCCAGCTTTTTTCCTCTCCCGGAGCACAATCCTCTTTGTGTCCCCCATAGGGCTGTGAGAGAGGGAAGTGCTAAAGGGCGGTGCAGGGCATGACACACCTTACCCCCACAGATAAGACTGCCGGCTTTCAGTCTCTCAGAGCCCTGGGGCTTTTAGCAGGGCGAGAGGTGGGAGGGTGTGTGAACTCCCACAACAGAAAGACATTACCCTAGTGTTCTGCTTACTGGCTCGTAAAGGAGAACAACGTTCTTGTTTTCATGCTTTATATGCTCTTTTCCTTATGTCAAGGGCACCTGGGATCATTCGTTGCAGGTCATTGGAATGGACGCCAAGCTCTCCAGTGCATGAGATAAACGAAGACCTAAAGTTTTCAGCATCTATTCCACCATCACAACATCATATGTCATGCATACAGAGTAAGGCTTTGCAGAGAACAGAAGCAAGGAGAGCCATCCTTCCCTCCAATCAGCCACTGTTGCCAGCCGTTGGCTCAATGGGACCTTGAGAGCGTCTGCCAACAGCATGTCCTCCAGGAACCTGTGATTCACAGCACGTCGTGAAAAGACTTGGGTTTAGTGTGAGAGAGAGAGTGTGTGTGTGTCCAGAACAATGTCAGCCAAGAATCTAACGACTAGAGAGCGCTATTATTCCTGGGCCTTGGGTGCGTGCCATTTTTTGGTCATTAAGTGAGAGGCAAGGGGGAGCGAGCGAACCAGATCAAGTGAAAAAGATTAAGAGGAAGACAGGAAAACAGAACATGACAGAGGAGGGTGGGAGTAAAATAAGTTAAAGCACGTTGGGTTTTGGGTGTTCCAGACAGGATTCTGGCTTTGATATCTCAGGTAACTGGACTGGGGAATAATCAAACTGGAATGGGGAATAAGACAAATTTCATTTAAACTCCATGTGGTCTTCTCTCTCAGCTCGCCCTGATGTCCTTTCCAGCCTCCAGAAATTGCAATAAATAGATTTTGAAAATGCATTTAGGCTATATCTTTGTTAGGCAATGGCAGGCATTGTGAAACGAGATTCAAAGCAAGGTCAAAGGACCCAGTGCATCAATCAGTTGACAATTTCATTTCCCGCTGTGTAAATCAATTACCTCAATCAATCAAAACAGCATATTAAATTAACTAAAGAACCAAGTGATGAGTTTTCAGAAAGAGATGGAAGAATCACCAAAAGAGATTTAGAAATAGTTATTAACTATGTGTAGCTCTAGTTAGACAGCATTTTAAGCAGGGATACACAGTGTATCTGTAACTTATTGGTGATCTGCCAATATTTGTACAAAATGTATCATAACGGTTAATATTGGATATTGAATCATGGCAACTCTCAAAATATTTTTAGCAAGTTATTGAATGTGGCTGTGTTAATGTTTTTGGTTTTGGCTGCCTAGATCTGCTACACTGCCATAAATCCCATAGCAGATCTAAACAGGTGGAGCTGGGGGAGGTGGAGGGTTTCAGAGGAACGCTGCAGGATTACCCTACAACTAACACTAAACCAGACTATTTAAATGTTGAGCAAGCAATCTCATTGGTTGCAGGATTAGCAGAGACCAATCAGCTTGTGCCATACGGTAATTATGTGATTGCTTGCAGATTGCATCAGTCTCCGCCATCTAGTTTCGTGACTAAACTAGATTTTTAATTAAATACTAAAAGGAATGCATAAAAAAATATTTAAATTAAATGCACTCTCTTACCCAATATGGATGTTGTATGTTTTTTGCTTAGTGCTGAGTATTAGCATTAACTTGGCAAAATGCACCAAACACCACTGGAATCCATTTTCGAATCTCCCACATGCTTCTCATGAGGAGGAGCAATATTTGTGTGGCATACACAGTTCCTGCCTACGAAGAGCGTTCTAAATAAATCATGTATGACGGTCCATTTCTGTGAGCATAAGGCAGCTATGTACAGTAGAGAACGAGGCAGGTTTCAGAACATGCCAAACAAATCTGGCACATTACCCTCATGACCTTGCAGTAATTGCGCTGGTCAATGTGGCCCTGGTTCCTAATAAGAGAGGAAATAGACCTACCGGTCAGTAAAAGCCATTCACTGAGACATGGACACAATTAGCAGTTAATGCATTTCCCCGGTCCAATCACATCTCATTACCCCTCAGAGTCATAGTGAGGTAGCCCAGACCCCACACAAACAGCTGAACATGAGTTTGTGGGAAAACCACAAAGATGCGACGTGCCAGATATTCCACGGATACTCAGGGCGGATAAAAAGCATAAGGGAAAAGTGGGACTCCAGGGGTTAAATGCAGGATAAAGATAAGGTTGCAGGAAGTGATACAGTCAGCTCTCTATGAAGTACAGTCCTCATAACCCCCCTCCGCTCCCTGAGCTCTTCCCGTCTCTCTATCTCCCCGCACCTCTGAACACAGTCAGCTGAACACAAGAAGTCTCATTGTTGCGCCTCAGCTGCCTGAGAGCCCTGCAGTCCTAAACGTCTCTTAACTCTTTCTGTTTGTGGCCTATTTAGAAAACAGCTGTTGCATTCACCGATCACATGCAACATGGAAGAGCAAGCCAACACCTTTTAACCCTCCATCCAGCATCTACTTAAACATTAAATGATATATCCAGAATTGAAAGGACTCTATTTGAATTGCCAAGCAAAATTGAAGGAACCAACAACAACTGAAAGTAACCTTGTTGCCAATCCCAATGTTCAAAAGTTCATCATTCAAGTCCACTTTGTAATATCTTTGTTTGAGAAAGCAAATGCTTTTCTATGAAGTATTGTATTGTAAAGAACTGTATGACAAAAGGCTCTCAGAGCAGCACCCACACACATACTCACAACACTCCCTATCCTCACTCAAGCGGCTACAGTTTTTGTGTTGAGGGTGAGCTGGAACACAAGCTTTGAGTTTGCACTTTTTGTCATTGCAAAGAAATTATACAAACCATAAAGATGGCAAACTTTTTTCTGCATACATACACATATACATACATGTATTATATATTATATATATATATATATAAAATACATATATGTATGTATATGTGTATGTACGCATTAGCACGTGATTAGCACATCTCACATATACACACACACACATATACATATATTAAAATAAAATGTGTGTTATAGCTCACGCTGTGAGGTTCCTCAGATACTGTACATTCTGCAGATATGCATATGTACAGCTTGCTATTAATAGGTCTGCAATCTGGGTATGCATGTTTTATGTAAATGACTAGCCTCTGTCATGTGGTTTCTCATTCGGAATACTCCCATTCGTTAACATTAAAACATGGTTAATCACAAATTCACGTGCGTATGCACGTGTTGTGGGTTAGGCAGACAATTTTCATGACAATTAGCGCATGAGACCCAATGTTTAGAACATTAATGTCCTTAATTGTGAATCTCAAATGCAGGTTGCTCTCTGCAGGCTTCATAAGGTCTTGATGTACACCTGTTGAATTAATGTATGTAGATCCAGCACAATGTGCTCATAAAAACATGGACTTTGTTGTTTTGGTTCATAATAGGCAGATTTGGTTTGATTAAAATGAACTCTGGTGGGATTGCTCTGTTAGTGCGGTTCATTTTAATGAGTGTGAATGCTGCCATCCGAACCCTGGTGCGCAACAATCAAGCAGACCAAGACCCACTGTTCCTTGCAATGAACTCTGGTGTGGTTTGATTGAAATATGAACATAAACAGGATGTGATGACATAAGATTAGACCCTGAAAAGGACAGAATGCTGGAGTGTACCTGTTTTTTCTACGTTGCCCATCACAGTTCGGTTCAGGTGTCAGAACTGCCATCTCTTTGCAGCAGATCTTTATTTGTGTGTGTGACAGAGGAATACCTAGCACTGTTTTGACTCATTTACACATTTTATAAGTTTTTTGTTACTTTTCAGCTGGTCAAAGTACCAACATATGTACACACATACAATGAGCACATTTTGCACAATGCATTGTTTTGGATGTTCAGTAAGTTCTGTCACAAAATATATGTTATAAAAGAGAATGCATGCACACTATACTTCTCTACTAAGGTTTTGGATCGGAATTTGAGCCTTTGTTCCCAGAGTTATCTCACCACACACCCAAATCTGTGGGTCGTACAGCTTTAACACACATAATCCCCCCAAGAATCCATAGACTGCTGTGGCATGTACAGGCCTATCAGCTGTCATTCAACATTTGTGACTGGTAGATTTACTAAGATAAACTGCTTTGTTCTGAAAGGGTTTCGGTCAAACGACTTTCTGTTAAACGATACGCCCAGACCTTGGAGATCAGGGATGCGTTTCCCAAAAGCATTGTGAATCCAAGTTGATCATGCAGACCACTGCCACCAATGTTCAGTGAGTACAGTACTTAAAGGGTTAGTTCACCCCAAAAAAATGTCATCAATTACATCAATTACTCACCCTCATGTCGTTCCGAACACGTAAGACTTTCGTTCATCTTCGAAACACAAATGAAGATCTTTTAAATGAAATCTGAGAGCTTTCTGTCAGTCTATGCAAGCGTTTCTGACAGTCTATGCAACTACCACTTTGACGTTTCAAAAAGTTAATAAAGAGATCGTAAAACTAATCCATATGAATTGAGCGGTTCAGTCCAAATTTTCAAAGTGAAAATCAAAGTGGTAATTGCGTAGACTGTCAATGGAGGGACAGAAATCTCTCAGATTTAATCAAAAAGATCTTCATTTGTGTTACGAAGATTAACAAAAGTCTTAGGGGTTTGGAATGACATGAGCATAAGTAAATAATTAAATAATTTACATTTTTTGGGTGACCTAACACTTTAAACATCCTCAAAAATAATGAAAAGGAGAATGTGTAAAATTCATATTTGAGTTTTCAGTCAAACAATCAAACAATTGTGTGAGAAAAAAAAAAAAAAACTGCACAGAATGAGTGATAAACAGCTGATGTGATAACCAGGTGTGTGGGAACAGCCCTAGCAACATCTCGTTTTGATAGTGTCACAACATCAGAAAGTCCCTTGGCTTTTTTTTCACAAAACCAAATCATCAGGCCACATGTTAAGCATCCCTAATCTGAAGAAACTGCAGGTGCTCAATTTACGATCGATTTTGCTTCCAGTCCAGAGGAGAACTTGTATATTTATAGCTTGTGTTATTCAAGGCTTTTTTTTTTTTTTTGATGAATCTGGGTCAAGGACTGATTTAGGAAGGCAACAGATACCTGAAAGGATCAATATGAGGCTCCCTGCCAGATATCTGAATCAGTCTGGAAGAGTAAAATAATTAACTGCCGGCTCTTCTGTCAGTCTCTTTGCACAGTGCCAGACCACCAACGACTGGGTTTGGACCACTGAGGCACTGCATGCATGAGGTGGCACACCACTAACAACCCTCAAACCACACAGACTACAAGCTGTTCCACCACTTCAAACTAAAACATCCAAAAGTTTGTCTACAAGAACTTAGCTTTCAAAGAGACAAGAAACTTGGCATTTCAAAAAGTTGTTAAAATCTAAATAACTTTCTAATTTGCTCTCTGATATTGCAGCAATTCACATGCTGAGTTACAGTCATTTAGCGGTCCTATAAAAACCAAACCTGAGACTGGAGAAGAAATGCACAGTGCATCAAACCTAAATGAGAAACACACACCAAATATAGGGTTTATACTTGTATCAAGCTTATTCAGCAGATAATGAGCATTAAAATCAACACCAAATATGCAGCTACACTGTACAAATTATTGTTGGTTTAACTTAAAGTTTGAGTTCACTGAAATTAAAAATATAAGTTAATACAATGAAGGAGATTGGTTTAATGAAGATAAACTCTAAATATAATTATTATTAAGTTGATTTGACAAAATAAAAAAGTTGTGATAAATCATGAAAATATATTTTTTAAAGTGTACATACAGAAGAAAAAAAAAAGCATTTTAGCAGGACATCAACAAACCAACAATTCCTGTTCTAGTTCTAACTCTTCAAGCACTGACAATATCTGAATACATTATTTTCTATTTTGTTTGTCGGTGGCCAAACGTAGTGATCAAAACAATTTAAATCTAACACTCGAAGTTCTCACCAACATACTGAATAAAGTACTGAATAAGTCCTACGTGATCAGTTTGTGATACAAAAATGCAGCACATTGATAATTTAAAAGAATCACCTCTCCATTAAAGGTTTCATCTCCAAAGGCGCGCGCTCCACTCATCAACAGCACCAGAAGAGAACACATTAGAGTCCGTCTCCACAGCAACGTGAACGGGTCATCCCATAATACTGCCATCATTCTCATCGGGATCAGTGATGGTGGGTTCCGCAGCTTAAACTCTTTAAAGTGTAACCAAAACTGTCTGTAACTAAAAACACAAAAAGTCCAATGCAATCAGATTAAAAACAATCTCATCGTGGGCTCGCTTCTAGTCGCGTGTCCTTTCTGCAGAAGCGCGGTGTTCTTGAGCGCAACAATCATTCAGTGAGATTCAAACACCAATTCCAGTCAATAAGGTCCGATGCTGTGTCTGAAGTTTCGGAGTGTGTTAGGTATCATATCCCGCGGGTGTGCCCACTTAATGCTCGTTTCATCCCACTCACGTGCTGACTATAAAATTAATTACATCTACAACCTACTTCAAAGCAGGCGCTGTGCAAACTTGCGTTGCAATTTCCTCTTGCGGGATGACTCTGTAAACGAAGCATGAATACCGGCTGGTTTTATTGTGGTGCAAAGATTTGTGACAGAAAGTCGCTCGTGAACGATGCCGTCGGTCGTCGCGCATCAACCACAACACAGGAACCTCAAATTGTTCGCAGATGACGGCAACACTCTCTGACACCTGCCTTGGATCACCGCCCTGCTTGTAAAGATTTAATATGATGGTTTCTTCTCGGTAAAATCCTCGTTTTCTCTCAGTATTCTTGGACGGTTTCCACTTGGTTTCCGCTTATGACGCCCCTCATGTGTGCAGAGAGTGTACTCGGACTTTGTGCCGAATCCTGCGGCGTGTCCCGCTGCCGTGTAGAGCTGGAGGAGGGGCTCAACGCGACGGACATCAGTAAAGTAGCCAGTGCCACCTCCAGTCTGGACATTTATCTTAACACAAAGACATGCACGTGTTCATGCACTTTTTGAGCTATGCATTAAAAAAAAGAAAAGAAAAAAAGTAGGCTATTACTATGCCTTTACAAAAAAAAAAAAAAAATATATATATATAATAATAATAATAGACAACAGTCTATTTAACAGTTACAACAGTTTCCTTGCTATTCTGAGGGGGAACAAATCAGAATAGCAAGATATAAACTTATTATAGATTAGTACAGAGCCCCTTAAGGGACATGGTGATTAAAAAAAATATGAGATGGAGGAAAAATAAATTGTCAATGCTTCTGCGTTCTCTCGCAAATGTTTTGCGTTCCCACTAAGAAACTTTGCATGCACTTGCTTTGGAGCTCTTTGCGAGTGAATGCAAAGTTTCCAGGGGGAACGCAAAACAGTTTGCGAGCAAACGCAAAGTTTCCAGGGATAACGCAAAACAGTTTGCGAGTGAACGCAAAGTTTCCAGGGATAACGCAAAAAAGTTTGCGAGCGAACGAAAAGTTTCTAAGGGGAACGCAAAAAAGTTTGCGAACGAACGCAAAGTTTCCAAGGGGAACGCAAAACAGTTTGCGAGCGAACACAAAGTTTCCAGGGGGAACGCAAAACAGTTTGCGAGTGAACGCAAAGTTTCCAGGGATAACGCAAAAAAGTTTGCGAGCGAACGCAAAGTTTCCAAGGGGAACGCAAAACAGTTTTCAAGAGAATGCAAAGTTTCCAGTTTGCGAGTGAACGCAAAGTTTCCAGGGATAACACAAAAAAGTTTGCGAGCGAACGCAAAGTTTCCAGGGGGAAAGCAAAAAAGTTTGCGAGCGAACGCAAAGTTTCCAAGGGGAACGCAAGACAGTTTGTGAGCGAACGCAAAGTTTCCAAGGGGAACGCAAAACAGTTTTTGAAAGAATGCAAAGTTTCCAGTTTGCGAGTGAATGCAAAGTTTCCAGGGATAACGTAAAACAGTTTGCGAGTGAACGCAAAGTTTCCAGGGATAACGCAAAAAAGTTTGCGAGCGAACGAAAAGTTTCCAAGGGGAACACAAAAAGGTTTGCGAGCGAACGCAAAGTTTCCAAGGGGAACGCAAAACAGTTTTCGAGAGAATGCAAAGTTTCCAGTTTGCGAGTGAACGCAAAGTTTCCAGGGATAACGCAAAAAAGTTTGCGAGCGAACGAAAAGTTTCCAAGGGGAACGCAAAAAAGTTTGCGAGCGAACGCAAAGTTTCCAAGGGGAACGCAAAACAGTTTGCGAGCGAAAGCAAAGTTTCCAGGGGGAACGCAAAACAGTTTGCGAGTGAACGCAAAGTTTCCAGGGATAACGCAAAAAAGTTTGCAAGCGAATGCAAAGTTTCCAGGGGGAAAGCAAAAACGTTTGCGAGCGAACGCAAAGTTTCCAAGGGGAACGCAAAACAGTTTGCGAGCGAACGCAAAGTTTCCAAGGGGAACGCAAAACAGTTTGCGAGCGAACGCAAAGTTTCCAGGGATAACGCAAAAAAGTTTGCGAGCGAACGCAAAGTTTCCAAGGGGAACGCAAAACAGTTTGCGAGCGAACGCAAAGTTTCCAAGGGGAACGCAAAACAGTTTGCGAGCGAACGCAGTTTCCAAGGGGAACGCAAAACAGTTTGCGAGCGAACGCAAAGTTTCCAGGGGGAACGCAAAACAGTTTGCAAGCGAACGCAGTTTCCAAGGGGAACGCAAAACAGTTTGCGAGCGAATGCAAAGTTTCCAGGGGGAACGCAAAACAGTTTGCAAGCGAATGCAAAGTTTCCAGGGGAACGTAAAGGTTTTGCAAGCGAACGCAAAGTTTCTCAGGGAACTCAAGCGTTTTGCTCGCAAACGCAAAACATTTAAAAGAGAACTTTAAAGCATTGACTTATATTTTTCCTCCCATCTCATATTTTTTTCCACCACCATGTCCCTTTAGGGGCCTCATAGAATAGCAATAAACTCGCAATTGTGGGGGATAAAAGTCAGAATTGTAAGGCCATGTATCCACCAAAGCTTTTTTTTCCCCACAGCTAGTAAACTTTTCCAATTGTTTTCAATGGGAGCGCAGCGTTTTTTAAATGCAGGAGTGTAACGAGGCGTCGATCGTCTATTTCACGCTGAAGCGCTGAGCGCTCTGCGTTTTAAGCGTTGAAGAATGTTCAACTGAAGCGCTTCTGAAGTGGCAATTAGGTGTCTTTACACAGACTGTTTAAAGGAACATGCCGACTTTTGGGGACTTTAGCTTATTCACCGTATAAATACCCTTCTCATCTCCGTGCGTGCCGTAACTCTGTCTGACGCACCCACCGCTAGCCTAGCTTAGCACAAACTATACAAATCACAACATGTAAATAGGAAAATGTTATTTTATTATTTTATCATTTATTGGGAGCAGTATGCTAGCTGGAGCCATTTACCTCCAGTCTTTGTGCTAAGCTAGGCTAGCGGTGGGTGCGTCAGACAGAGTTACGGCACGCATGGAGATGAGAAGGCTATGTATGGACTTATCTAACTCTGGGGGATACAGTGAATAAGCTAAAGTCCCAAAAAGTCGGTGTGCTCCTTTAATGCTGCTCAGAGGTGACATAAATGCATTTACACATCAATTTGAACTAGTATTGTTGTACTAAACAATACTAGTTAATACTGGTATACTAACCAGACGCTAGGGGCTGAGGTGGGTAAGAGCAGGCGTTTTTACACTTAATTTTAAGCAGGCACAGAGCAGCCTTTACTCAGCTGTGTAAAGATGCCTTTTAGACATATCAGATGCTTTGGCTGCATTCAAAATTGCATACTTCCCTACTATATAGTTGAAAAACAGTATGTGAGAAAAGATGTATGTATGAAGTGTAGGCAAAAAGTACCCGTATGACTAACTAATTGGCGAGATTATGAAGTGTGCAAGGGCAACGTGGCGAATATAGATTACATTCATACTATATAGAACATACTTTTTATCGTTTGTAAAGTAATTACTTATTTAAAATAAGTCTTTAATAATAATTCTGCAGGACAGCGGCACCCAGGAGCCGGTTTGGGCATCCCTGCTTTAGAGTTTTTGGCTACCAGACATTCAGAATTATGCTCTGGTCAAGGTCAAACAGTTTCACTCTATCAATTTTAGATTGGTTGTTTACACAATGGAAATAAATGAACAGGATGCCAGTAGCATGTGTTGAATTCACTCACATTCAAGAATAGCCCTGTGAGACTAAGAGAATCTCTGTGACAAAATCAGAAAGAGATTGTGTAAATTGATAAACTGTCAGATAATGGGACACAGCACACTCTACAGGACAGATGTTGAGTTGCAAGACTTTAAAGTAGTGCATCCCAGAGGCTTGGAATAAATAATTGCATTATATGTTTGGAAAAAAACACGAGAACCAATGGTGGGCTTCGAATATTAGCCTATATGAGCGCTGAAAACAGAGCGTTATAGACAAGTTCTTTGTTAAAAACTACACGATTAAAAGAAAAAAAACTATCAAAGTATTTAATGAAATTGATTTAATGATGTTCACTGATGGTTCACAAAGAATCCTGAGAACAGACAAAAACATTTTTTAGAGATCTGGTGGCCATAAAAAGAGTGTCATCAGGTAGTTTGTCAGACTCAGCACTCAAGTCTAAAATCAGGGAAATCATGCAGACTTGATATTCTACATGAAATATATTAAATGATAAACAGGTGGCATAACAAAGGTTTGAATATTGGGTTCTTTTTGAGTTCCTGCACATGTAGGTGTGAAAGGAAATGAGGAAGTGGATATATTAGAACAGGGCGTAAACAGGACTCAACATTACACTTCATATAATAGGTAAACACCCAAATAGATTGTGCTTATATCTGTAACCAACCAGAATCTGTCCAACATGTGATAATGGAATTTAATACATATGAAAAGGAAAGAATACCTAAAAGACTCAAAAGGTTGAATCTAAACTTCACATAAAAAAATAATAATAATAATCATCCTTGGAATAGCATTGAGACAAAGATATGCACAGGTATTTGAACATTTTTGAAAGAAACTTGATGGAGAAAATATAGAATGTCTTTGGTTTGGTTTATTTTATTTCATTTATTTATTTATTTCTTCCCTGCCAGTGTCCTGACCTAACTCACTCTCCCGTCCAGTAGGTGGCAGTGATGCACTAGTAATCTGGTTTGCCAACAGCCAATAAACACCAATAAAATGTCACATAATTTACAGAAAAAAAAGTAGCTCTGGTTACGGTGGAGCTTGAATGGTGTGGGAATTGCATGATTAGGTAAAACTGAAAGTTTGTTAGAAAAATACTAAAAGTTGTGTCCCAATTCAGAGGCTGCATTCTTCAAAGGCCAAGCCTTCAAAGTCTACAAAGGTCGAACCAAGCAATGTTGGCCCTGTCCCGACTGGAAGCCTAAGCCCTCACAATCTTCCTCCGAGTCACAGTTTTGTGATATAAAGCCGCTTTGACTGTCTGCTAAACTCTGAGTCCAGACCTTAAACTCATTGAAAGTCTTTGGGATGTGCTGGAGGAGACTTTACAGAGTGCTGGACTCTTGCATTGACAATACAAAATCTTGACCAAAAATTCATGCACCGCCTCATGGAAATAAATGTTGTGATGTTATTTCCATCAAGAGCTGCAACAATACTTACATTGAAAAGTGTAATCCGGCATTTTCCATTAAGTCTTCACTGACGCACAGTGAATCCTGGGATATTCTAGACTGCGAAGGATCTGGCAGGACGCATTTGTTGGCCACATTTGAAGGATCCTTTGAATTGGGACAGCCTTTGAGGGATAAAGCTTCTGAATTGGAACACATAGTGTAGCTTTAATCTGAAAGATTAATGGTCTGGCGTCGACTAATGAAAATCGGCCAGCTCGAGGGGCGGCACCAAGCATGCATTTGAAAATCTCAGTGCACGCAATTGGATAACACTACGACCAATCACAACAAGCCCCATACGCTTAGCTACCAGCGGAGCTAACTGGTAGATTAGACTCTTGCCGTATCCGGTCGGCAAAACAGCAAAAACGGCCTTCTTACAAAGGAACGATTCGAGCGCCGTCTTCAGTTCCTCTTTTAGATAAAAGCCAAGTCTAACTCGTTCATTGTAGCGGCCAAAGCCGTTTCAAACAACTGGTGTTCATCCATAGCCATCTTGCAATGTTTACTAATGACTTCGACGTCACAGCGCTGTCGTCATCTCGCCTCTGGCCCGCCTATATCAGATAACCCGATGTGATTGGTGCAGCTCAGATCGAGGGGCGTATTTAATGAGCATCATTACTCGACGCCAGAGAAACTCGCTGAGCAAATTCAACTTGTGCTCTCGCGAGAACTCTGGATTTCTAGGGTATAGCTTTAAGGTTACTTTCATAACACCTTATATTATCAGGGTTCGTTCCTAATTTGTGTCCATTTCGAGCATTGCACAAACATTTTTATTTATGTACCACTCTAACACACAAAACATACAACTTCCATACCTATAGAATACAGTTAGACAAAACTAATACATTTTTCCTCATGGTTTTAATCGTTGTGATCAAATTACTACAGATTGCTCTATTAAAACCATTTTCATTTCTGACCCTCTTCACATTTTAATGCTGCCAGCTTTATAAAAAACTGTAGAATTAATATTTATAAACTTTGCAGAAGCACAAGAAACTATTTCTGAACCATGCTAATGAAAGGAGACTTAACATCTGAACTGTATGAAATCTTCCAGTAAATTTAACAGCAGTAGTTTGCTCTTAAAGGGTGTTTTTTTAACTTAAATCTGTGAGTCTGCATTCCTGAGACTCGTGTACTTGTCATTACCAGGGCGTCTGTCTTGTTCTCGCTGCTGTCTCTAAAAAGCTCAGTCTGTTTGAACGGTCTTGTGTTTTAGACAGGTGTATTAAAGGACTGCGGTGAATGTCGGAGATAAGAGTATAGTTGGCTGTGTGCTGAGAGCTGATCGTCAAATAGAGGGCTTTCTAACATCTGTCAACACAAACAAATTAAACCCTTTTCAAATACACACAGAAATGGTAGTCAGACCTGCCTAAAGAAGACCTAGAGCACAAACACCTTTCATTCTACACACACACAGAGAAGAGAAAAAACTGTAATGGGACACTGACAAAAACTGGATTAAAACTTGCTTGCAAAATGTATTCATAATCATTTGTGCTCTGGTTGAAAATTGCTTTTTTTAAATACCACACTATTTTTTTGTAACAATATTCATCTCATTTACTTGTTAAACATAATTCATTGCTACAGTTAAATTTTCTAAATATCTTGATTTTGTTAAATGTTTTATATTTAAAATGTTTGTTTGTTAGTTTTCAAAGCTATGATATAATCAAGTTTTCCACAGTTAGTCAAATGACTGCCTTTTCCATCCCTGACCTCATTTATTCAAATCAAGTCTTTAGGAGGAAGTTTTGGTCTTTTTATATTTTTCTAGAGAAATCAAATCTTATTTAGCATGAAATGGTACACCAAGATATCAAGATAATACCATGGAGGTTTTTGTAAGTATAAAGTTTTTGTTTTAACCTACAGTATTTATAATGATGTGAAATAAATGCTAGGAAACTATACGAAAATGAGCACAGTATTACAATATGATGAGAAAGTGGCAGTAAGTTACTGTTCACCCTTAAGAAACAATAGTAGCATGTAGTGCTGAGGATTTGGTCTTAATATCATATGTCACCGAATGCTATTCTTTAAAACAGCCCTTTTTGTGCTGGCATTGCGTTTTGTTTTGTTTTGTTTTTCAATATATATGTACACATGTGTACGGTACATATGTTAATGGTATTGCTGAGAGCTAAATGTGATGACAAGGATGTCATTGTGCTCTGTCATCAGTAGAGCTCACTGAGTTTGACTGAAGCCACAAAATTTGAGTTTTGCTCTTCACTTCTGCAAACTTTCCACAGAGCTGTCACAACCTCAATCTTCAAGACAGGAAAAACAGCAAGGTAAGAGAAGTAGGACTACATCTAAATGTATTTAAACAGACATATTACACAGAAATATTTGTAAATAAAGGATTATGAATGTATCAGGCCTATTTGGCCTACATGTTTACTATTATTGTTATTATTATAGAGTGTATTTTAAACCATGTTAACAACGAGAAGATGAGCCTTTTACATATTTTTATAATGTATTTAATTACATTTTTTGTATGTATGTATCCACAGAGTGTAAGATATGAGACTCATGCTACTTCTGATCATGATCTATGGAGGATCTACCCACAAGAATTCCACCACCAGTAAGTTCCTGAAATCACACTGTATTTCATTATCGTTAGTCTTGCGCTTTAGATCTCAGTATTTAGACAGTAGTGTGACACTGCTTTTTTACATCACCTTCCGAGAAATGTATTAGCATAAAGTCTACATAATTTCACGATCCACTAAAAACAATTTTGTTACAAATGCTCTACTGGTCAAAAAATTTGGAATAATTAAGATTTTGTTTTATGTTTTTGGAAAAAATCCCTTCTGCTCAACAATGCTGCATTTATTTGGTCAAAATAGAGTAAAACTGTAGCCTTATAATGTGAAATATTATAACAATTTAAAAGAAGTTTTCTAACATTTTTGTATTTTAAAATAATGAATTTTCAGCATAATTACCCCAGTCTTCAGTGTCACATGAACCTTCAGAAATCATTCATGTCATTCTACATTCTAATATATTACGGTGTAAGTTGATACAACAAATTAGTTTAGTAAATTTCAAGCTAATCTGTTTTTAGCAATAGAAATAAACATTAAGATTTTAATGTTTAATTTTTAACATTAAACATTTCTTTGTAATTTAATAATTAGTGAATTAAAGGGTCAAACAACACAACAACAACACACACACACAGAGAGAGAGAAAAACATAGAAACTTCAAACAGTGTGGGAAAAAGTGTCTGATTTTTTGTGCCAACTCCAGTACAAACATCTTCTAATCAACTTAGAAGTAGCCCTACGAGTTTAATTGAGCTCCTGGAATCTAAAGCAAAGATGATTTGTTCTAAGATGGCTGAAAAGGATTGCTCACGAAAAAATAGGTAAACACCTGCCAATCTTTTTTTTTAAAAGATCCAAATAATCTTGTGTTGACTTGGTTGTGTTCGTGCTAATGATATAATTTTGCAGAATGGAGAAAGAAGCCATACACAGCATTATAAATATGACAGAAGAACCGCAGACCTACACTTTTAAGGAGCTCGCTTTGACTGTGGTTAACATGAACAAGATGACAAACGGTCTTGTCCCAATCATCGCTCCAAACGTAAGACTCTTCTCCCAAAAGTTTGAAAGACTGTTAATTTATAAATACTTTCTTTAAGATGATGCTGACACTATACACGTTTTTATATCATAGCCTTTGTGTTAATGTTACAGTGAAATGACTTCATTCACTCCTTTTAATTTTAAGGTGTCTAATGAAACTCGAACAGCATACATATTGATCCCAATGGATCCTTTCCAGAATGTCTCCAAGAACCAGCAGAAAGTTGGAGTAGTTACATATGCTTCCGATGATCAGTTTAATGTAAGGTTTACATTTGTTCTTCTGTTTTATAGGACTATTAAACCTGTTGTTAACCCCTTCACTCTTTATCATATAACCTGTCTGTGGTTGTTTTCACAGCTGGATAATGCTATAATGTCCAAAGTCATACGGATTGAAGTTCTTGAACGCAACATTGTGAATTTGACCAATCCACTTATAATAAATTTCCCAGTCAATAATTACACAAATCACACAAACGTAAGCATACCTTTTCAAATTTTCTTAAAATGCCCAAAACATTTTATTAATTTGTTAATTCTGTTTTTGTGTTGATATACATAGACAAGCTACATATATTCCTGTCAATACTATGATGAACAAGGTGAGTGGGAACTAAAGGGAAAATTGTCATCATTTAGTTACATACCCTCGTGTCGTTATTAATCCATGTGTTGTTTTATTTATTTATTTATTTATTTTTTGAAGAATATTCATGCAATTCTTCAAGCTCCAAAAACAACAATAATTCTTTAAAAGTATCATAAATGTGGTCTATATGACTATATTCCAGTCAAACTGACTGGAAGTTATCACTCAATGAAAATTCTGCCGTGTGCTGTTAATTTTTAAATATCATTCATGCCCATATGCATTCAAATATGGCTCCTTTTAAGGCTGGTTCACACCAAGAACTATTACTATAATAATAGCTATTAGCACATGCTGCGGTTACGTCGTCCCCTTGTGAAAAAGTAGCAGCCTACACTTTGGCATAGAGTAAATAATATATTTGAGAAGAATATACTTAAGTGCAAACTGAAAGTAATGCTTATGAAATTTAATTGCTTTTCATTTACAATTAAATGAGTCTTTTTGACCCACTTAAGTAGGACTTAAGTCCATCTTTATACAGTATGTAATTTCATAATTACTTTATGGTTAAATGTTCTGCTGAATATATACAGCACATAAAAGTTGCAATTTAGTGCACTTAAAATATATTAAATGTAAGTGTAATATCAAAGAACACACTGCAGTTAAAATTATATCCAATCACTTCACATGTGATTTAGTTAGTCAACACTTTAAAATAAGTGTATTTCTTTAAAGCATGATAAAAGATTATTAAAACATTATAATTTAAAATGAACTTATTTTGACATCATTGCAAAGTGAACTTTTTACAAGTGTTCATAAGTGTGTTAAGAAACATGACAGTGTACACTTATGTGGCTTTTTGTTGCATTAAAATATGAATGAAAATATTTTTATAATATGCTTTCAAGATTTGAATTATACAGTACAAGGACACTTTTTCCACAAAGGTCTGTGCATTCTTATTGGCTGCCAGTGTTTTAATAGTTAATCAGTTGGTAAAAAGTATCAACTCGTTATCATTATAGCTGTGGTGTGGACTTCCCTATTCCCTTCTTAGACTTCCCTAATTAGAACGATAATGAACATTTGGAACACATGAGCGTGAGCAAATTGTTAGTTTTGGGGTGAACTATCCCTTTAAAATTTGTGCTAAACTGACATATAAGCTTTGTATTCTATTATATACTATTGTACTATATGTATTTTTTTTTTTAATACTAAAATGTATTTACTTCACATGGAATATATAGAAAACAGCACCTGGAGAACAGATGGCTGTAACACCACTCAGCTCAGTGATGATATTGTGGCGTGCTCCTGTAATCACATGACCCCTTTTGCTGTGCTTCTAGTGAGTGCTGAGCCAATAAGAAATCATGCTGTGCTAATATTATTTGAATTTCATTGTTTTCATTAAAATGTTGTCCCTCCTCCACTCTGAATAGGTTGAGGTGAACAATATTGATGAACGCCAGTGGGAAATCCTGTCCTACATCAGCTACATAGGCTGCAGTCTGTCTGCGATCTTTTCTGCTTTGGCTATCTTGTCGTTCATGTTCAACAGGTGCTGTTCTATTTTCATATAAATGCATATATAATCTGTGGTTTGATTCACATTATACTTTACACTGATGTCAAGAGTATGCATATAAACTCATCAAAGCCAAAGATGCATTTACAGTGGGTGCCAAACGTTTGAATATGCAACTTAAAATGCAAACAATACTAGTAAAATCTGATGAAGGACCTGCGCCTGGACGCGACGACAGCGCAGTCCTGAAATGTCAACTAGGCTCTTCCCTGTGAAGGCCTCCCTCCCCTCCCTTTACCTCTCTACAGATAAAGCATGGTCGGGATAATTCCGGTTCGCGTGGCTACGTGGAAGCGATAAAAATTCTGTATTATTAATTTTAAGGCCAGACAAGTAGTATGTTGAGGGTTGATTTGTAGGGAAGAAGGACTACACGCCTGCGCACATATATTCAAACGCGCATACCTATAGACTGAACTCGTAATACGGATGTGCACACCATCGGCGTTCTCACGGGCTTGCGTTTTTGAAGTTTGCGCAGAAAAAACTTACGTTTTCTGTTAAAATGGTGTTGTGTTAGCGGCCCCTAAGTTAATAACTAATGATAGTTGCGACGGAAGTGAATCAGTCAAACTAACTTTCGCTGGACAATAACTTTATTCTAGAGCTGCTATAAAGCCAAAACACTTTATTTTAATATCCTATTATCATTGTAAAGCTGCTTTGGAACAATCTACATTGTTAAAAGCGCTATATAAATGAAGATGACTTGACTTGACTTGACTTGACTTAAAAAGTTTGGCATAATTAAGTTTTTTTATATGTATATTTTTGGGGAAAAAAGTATATTATGCTCACCAAGGCTGCATTTATTTAATGAAAAGTTATAGGGCCCTATTTTAACGATCCGAAACGCAAGTATCAAACACAAAACGCAAGTAACTTTATGGGCGGATCTCGGGCGCTGTTGCTATTATACCGGCGGGATAAATTACTCTTGAGCCCGACGCAAATCTAAAATTGGTCTGAAGTAGCTTCATTACTCATACAGGTAGGTGTGGTTTGGGCGTAACATGAAATAAACCAATCAGAGCTTCATCTCACATTCCCTTTAAGAGCAGGCGTGCTTGTTCCATGGCGGGTTGCTATTATAACGGCAGATTTGCCAGGCGCACACCAGGAGCGGTTCACAGCCGAGGAGACCAACGTTCTCGCCAGGGCCGTAAAAGACAGAGAAGTGATATTGTATGGGGATGGAGAAACACACCCAAATTAGCTTCAGTTAAACAGGCGTATAATAATTTGGGTAAATGTGTAAGCTAGATTTATGCCTATTTTTTCACATCTTCATGGACACCACAATGATTTCCCTCGTGTGGAATATTTTTCCTTGTAATTATGTATGGTTTGCAAAAATGAGAACTGCTGCGTCTGTGTAGATGAGAGAAGCAAAGTGTATGCGCGTTGTGCACACACTACATTATGGCCAAGCATGCGCCCTTAAAATAGCATCTGAATAATCCGCCACTGACTTTAGACTAGGTTTTTCCTGGTCTGTGGCGGAGTTGTTTTCTGGAACTGCAAAATAGCACCAGGGAACGTTTGCGCCGGAACACGCCTCCTATTTCGCCGAGCCGCCCGCGGGAGCGCAAGTTCATTCCCTAATTTACCGACGTGCATCTGTCGAGGGAAAAGTCTGCTGTGCGTTTGGTGCAAAATAGGAATGATACATGCATCACTGTACAAAGTAAATTGCGCTGGGTCCAAGATAGGGCCCTTAGAATTTAAAAGGGCTGAACACAGATATGTGAGGAAACCCAAGACTAAAGATGTGCTTGCGAGCTATCTCTTCTGGCTATCTCTTCACTCCATCCTCCTGGAAGGCTCCGGTCTTGCCATCGAAGCCCTCTCAGACTTCAACTAGGCTCCTTGGCAAGGCATACGTGGCAACGGGCCAGACCAGGCCGGTGGCACTTTGGACACCATGGCGGTGTTGCAAGCCTACCAGGCTGACCTGTTGATGCAGTCCTGGAGCTCCGCCCTACTGCAGATCTTACCCTCCATCTCAAGGAGAAGGGAAAAGCATTTCTCCTTGATGCCCCGGATACTTTCCGGACTTTTTGGTACCGCTGTTGAGAGTTCAGGAAGGAAAAGGTTAAGTCAGCGGAGTTTGAGAAGTACATTTCCTGCTGCAGTCAGGGTCCTTCATCCCCATCTTCTGACCCTGTAGCTGGCCCTAGCTGGAGACAGGGTCAGAAGGCAAGGAGTCGGGGTTCAAGGCGACGACCTCGCAAGAAGCCTAAGAATGATCTTAGGGAGGGGGTTTTGGCCAAAATACAGTACAACATAAGCCAAATCCCTAAGATCTTTCTTCACTCCCATCCTCCCCTTTCAGGCGTTGTGATTGAAGTTGAGTGTTATACTTTCCCTTTCGAAGGAACTCAACGCCACATGGACCCCAGTGTCTGAGGCAGGTTTACCAACTAGCCAATCATGGCCGATTCAGTCATGACGTTGCAGGGTGCTCCCCAGCGTATAAAAAGGCCCCTTGAAAATACATCATAAGTTTCAATGTCTTCAGGAAGCCACTTGTCTGTGTGCTGTGTGAAGATTGCAGTGTGTGAAAAAAAGAAAGATAAGGAAATATGGCGAGTAAACAACGTTTTCCTCCCTTCCCCTCTGAGGAGGGTTCGGGGTTGCAGCGAGCTGCTTTTGAGGAGATTAACAACAACATTTTTTTTGTTTATGAGAAGAATAACTCTCCTCACTCCTCAGAGGAGGAGGGTGTGGGGAACAGAAAGTTGTATAATCTCCTCCCGTTCCCCCAGTTATGGCCATTGGGCGGGCAGTATGCTGTTTTTAGAGGAAGGTTTCAATTCTCCACCCTCCCCCACCGAAGAGGGAGTTGGGGTGCAGAGTGTTGTTACTAGAAAAGAATAAAGATAAGGGTTGGTCCCCTAATAATATATTTGGAAGTAGAGCTTACAGATGTTTGAGATGATCGTCTATGATAGTTATACTCTCTTCTATCACCTTCCTAGGTATCGGGGTATTAAGTGAGGTTACACTCCTTCCCATTGCAACGTTGTGCAGGGTGTTTCCACTCGCTGGCTAAATTTTTTGTTTCAGTGCCTAAGATTCTAGACTGTTTTTTGTCTCCACCAGGCACTCGTAGTTGGTATTGACATCCCCATTGCGTCAGCTGGCGTGGCATTGAGTTCCCTCAAAAGGGAACGTCTCAGGTTACGCATGTAACCATAGTTCCCTGAGAGACGCTGCGTCACATTGCCATGCATCGGGCATGCCAACGCGTCTTCCTACAGACATTTGAAGCTGATGACATGTTTTCAGGTGCCCTTGTTATACACTGGGGAGCACCCTGCAACGTCATCACTGCATCGGCCATGATTGGCTAGTTGGTACACGTGCCTCAGACACCAGGTCATATGGGACACTTCCCCATTGCGTCAGTTGATGCGGTGTCAGTCGTCAGGGAACCATGGTTACATGCATTACCTGAGACGTTCTTTTTTGAAGACAGCAGGCAATACAACTACACTTGCATCTCACTCCCTCATCGGTCGCCCCCTCCATGACTGGCAGTTCAGAGGTGGTAGCAATGTTCTCCCTTTGTAATTGTATATAAATGGGCTAGTATAGAGGAGGAGAGTGGGCAATACCTCCACTCACATCCCACTTTCTCATCTGTCACCCTCTCCGGCTTGGGGTTTAGAGGAAACATCATTATGCTTCCCTTGGGATCACATTGTATGGTTAATACATGGAATATGGAAACAGCGTTATTGCACTTCTCTTGGGATGCAAGGGAAGGGGCTGTTGACAGAATAGGAAGAGTGGGCATGACCGTTAGTAGCATTCTACCCGGATCAGTTATGCAGGAAAGTATATAGAGGGTATTGAGCTGTGAATCCTCGCTCCTTAGCTTTTGGTCACTAGGAGAGTTGAATGGCAGCCTTTGGCTACAATTGAGTTCGCTAGTTAATATCAAGCACAGTGACCAGTCATTTGTTTAGTATGATGCAGTTGGTTTTGTGTTCCCATAGTGTCAACACCATGATCCAGCATCAAAGTTCCACTTCAAAAGGGAATCGGGTTTCCTGAGAAGGGGAACAAGGCACTGCAACGGTGTTGATTGGTGTGTGTTCACACAAGTTTCAGTCACCAGTTCACGGAGAGCATTCCTATAGCGTCAACACAAGGAGGCAGCGTCTCATTCCACTTCTTAGAGAACCAGGTTACATACGTAACCTTGAAGTTTTTGCTGCTTAGTATTTTTGTGGAAACCCTAAAACATTTTGTTTTAAGATTCTTTGATAACTATAAAGTCAAAAACAACATAACACATAACATAACATCTTCTTCCGCTTATCCGGGGCCGGGTCGCGGGGGCAGCGGTCTAAGCAGAGATGCCCAGACTTCCCTCTCCCTAGACACTTCCTCTAGCTCTTCCGGGGGGACACTGAGGCGTTCCCAGGCCAGCCGGGAGACATAGTCTCTCCAGCGTGTCCTAGGTCTTCCCCGAGGTCTCCTCCCAGTGGGACGCGCCCGGAACACCTTCCCGGGAAGGCGTCCAGGAGGCATCTGGAACAGATGCCCGAGCCACCTCAGCTGACCCCTCTCGATGCGGAGGAGCAGCGGCTCTACTCTGAGCTCCTCCCGAGTGACTGAGCTTCTCACCCTATCTCTAAGGGATCGCCCAGCCACCCTGCTGAGAAAGCTCATTTCGGCCGCCTGTATCCGGGATCTTGTCCTTTCGGTCATGACCCAAAGCTCATGACCATAGGTGAGAGTAGGAACATAGATTGACCGGTAAATCGAGAGCTTCGCCTTACGGCTCAGCTCTTTCTTCACCACGACAGACCGGTACATCGACCGCATTACTGCAGAAGCTGCACCGATCTGTCTGTCAATCTCCCGTTCCATCCTTCCCTCACTCGTGAACAAAACCCCAAGATACTTAAACTCCTCCACTTGAGGCAGGAACTCCCCACCAACCTGAAGTGGTCAAGCCACCCTTTTCCGACTGAACAACATTTATTTAAAATATATAAATATATATATAATATTATGGATTTTATTATGGATGTCCTTACTGTCACTTTTGATTAATTTAATGCATCCTTGCTGAACAAAAGTATTTTTGTTTACTTACCTCAAACTTTTCAGCCTTGATGAGCATAAGAGACTTGTACATGACTTATGTTACTTGTAAAACAATGTAACATAATTATACCACATTTTTGACCTGTAGTGCACGTGTTTCTCAGGAACGCAAGGGCAGAAGTGTCCAGCAGCATCCATGTGTCTCTGAGTGGCGCTCTGTTTCTCCTCAACATCAGCTTCATGCTCAGCGAATGGGCTGCCACACTGGGAATGGAAGGATTCTGCGTGTTTATCGCTGTGATGATACACTACAGCCTGCTGTGTTGTTTCACATGGATGGCTGTTGAAGCCTTGCACCTGTACCTTCTTCTCATCAGAGTGTTCAACATTTACATCAAGCACTACATGACCAAGTTGTCCCTGATCGGATGGGGTGAGTATAACAACATACAAAAACACAGCAGCCAAAGTCTCATAAGACCATTTTAACGTCAGTAAGTGTTCACAACCCATTTTACTTTCGTAATATAGGATACAGTATTTCAGAATGAAATAGCGTATTTGATGGGAAAAGGTGTAGGACTTGATTTCGTCCACCGGGGTGTTACCTATAGCCGCGTTTCCACCGCAGGGATCAGGGTCTAAATGAAGTTCCGGGAAAATATTGCCCCCCCGAAAGTCCCTGCTTGCAAGGTAGTACTTTTTCAAAGATCAGGAACTTTCAGGGGTGGGACTTGGGCGCTGAACATGCTGACTGATGTCGCATTTTGATTAGTTGACTTCCTGCAGCATTTTATTTCAACCACTATTTTCTTACCACCATTTGTTGCGGTGTGTGAAGTAACAGTTGTTTGCTATTCGAATCAACAATGGAGTTTAAAAAATACGACTGATGGACCGACAATGAGGTTCAGGCTTTATTAAGCTTAAATTCAGAGGATGAAATCTACGGGAACTGTAAAGTAGTGCGCAGTCCTACATCACCACCGGACTAATTTGCCTAATCTTCACGGTACTTTAGACCGCGGTGGAAACACAGACAGCAACAGGTCTGGGGAAAATGTTCCTGGAAAATAAGTTCCTGGGACAAATCGTTCCAGGTAATTTCCGTGGAAATGCGGCTTATGAGAATAGCGGTGTAATGAATACACTGGAGGCAAGTTGAGATGAGGACCCAAATGCAAATTTAATTATCAAACATAAAACAAACACAAAGCATGTCGCATGACCAGGCATGGAAAACTCTAAAACAGGAACACAAAACCAAGACTAGAAAACAAGAAACTGAAACTGGATCTGGGACATAGAACAATACTCGACAAGGACACAGGGCAAACATGAGGGCTTAAATACATAGACTAATTACAAGACAAGGAACACCTGTGAACAATGATCAGACGATTAACCAATGACAAGAAACATGGCAGGGTCACATGACAAACAGGGAATCACATGACAAGACACAGAAACATGACAATGACAAGAAACAAAACCCAAACCGTGACAAGCGGAGGTGGTTGGAAGAAAAGGATAGAAAAAGGGATTTGTGACAACAGATGAATATACTCTAAAAAATGCTGGGTTGTTTCAACCCATCTCTGGGTCAAATACAGACAAATCCTAGTATTGGGTTTAAAATTACAATGTAAAAATGTAAACCAACGGTTGGATTTGTCCATATTTAAAACGTGGGTTGAAACAACCCATCATTTTTCAGAGTGTAGAAATGTCATTTAAGAGACAGAGAATTGTATTACATTATAATAAACATCCATCCATCCATCTTCTTCCGCTTATCCGGGGCCGGGTCGCGGGGGCAGCAGTCTAAGCAGACATTCTAATAAACATTAAAATATTTATTTGATGAAAGATTAAGATTAATATAGGAATAACTTTAAAACCAGGAATATGTGCTACAAATGTAAATATGCTCAGTTTTTGATGTCAAGTTATCCATACTTTAACCTAATAGACCTGATAAGGAAATTTCTAACTAACATTGCCGTAGACCTTGAAAGCTTTGGAGCACTTAAG
This sequence comes from Abramis brama, assembly GCF_963993115.1. Lineage (NCBI taxonomy): Eukaryota > Metazoa > Chordata > Actinopteri > Cypriniformes > Leuciscidae > Abramis > Abramis brama. Next base: position 57,889,865 of record NC_139965.1, on the reverse strand, counting down.
TTTGGTCTGTTCTTAAAGAAGACACTTCCACATTGTTGTCGACCTGAAAAAATTATAAAAGCGAATTAGAAAAAAAGTTATAGATAAGTTTATGAAATTGTAATATGTACTGCACTACATTTTTTTTACTTTTATATAACTGTATTTTTTCAAGTTGTGTTCCAAATTTTAGCATATCTCTGCAATAGCTAAATGACATCCAGCTCCCCCTCTCTGGTTGTAATGGGTGGAGCTTGACCTAGTTATGTTTAGGTTTAGGGTGTGACCTTCAAGCTCCACCCATTTCACCTAGAGAGGACGAGCTGGATGTCAAGCTCCACCCACTGGCTTTGCAGTGAGCAGCCTCACAAAAAGATTTTGATTGGGTGCAAGTACCAAACTTTTCCACTAGATGACCTCCAAGCTCCATTAGCGTTCCATATAAGGACACGCCTATTTTCCTATATGGTTTGAGACCTTCTTTGGTTCACATCTTTCTTTATGTAGTGTTTCTTTAGATTTAAATTTATTTTAGAAACAAAATTAAAAATTTATTCCTACTGGTTTCTAAATAGGTTTCTACTGATCTTTGCATGATTTTTACATGTGCATCATTATCTTATAATAATGGTTTGAACTTGTCTTGTGATGTGTACTCGTCACAAATGTATGTCTATCAAAAGCTTTCCAATGGCATACAGTTTGTTAAGGTTAGTAAGGTTTATGACTGTTAACAGGTTAAGTAGAACAAAGTAAGCACAAAAAACTAGAGACAGTCAGTTGTATAATCATAGCCATTGTGTTAAGACAGTGTCTTAAGATCTTGTATGTATGACCCACTATCAGTTAGTCAAGGGGCAGTCATTCTTACTTTTCAATATAATATTAGGCCAATCTACGTTTTTATGTAACTGATTTCAAAAAGTTATGAACAATATTTAAAAAAAAAATATATGTCTAACTTGTAAGACTATTCTTAGCGGTTTATGCAAACCTGCAATCTTTTCCTCTTGACAGGAATCCCTGCAGCTGTTGTTGGAAGTTTGCTGACAATTCAAATCATGCATCCTCTTTATGGCACTAGCACTGTGACATTAAAAAATTCAAATGCAACAAATGCAACAAATGCAGTGTAAGTACTCGCTTTATAACTTAATCTTTTCATTTTTAGCTTGCTTTAAGCTCTTTTTTAACTTTAGCATTGTTTATTGTATGCTGTACAGTTGCTGGATCAAAGAGCATCTCGTCCTGTATGGCGTGAACCTTTCCTACTTCACCGTCATATTCCTGTTCAACTTAGTAGTTCTACTCAAAGTGTCTAGACAGATCTTTAAGCTAAAGCAAGTGGAGAAAAAGAAGCATATGATACCAGTGAAGGATGCGGGAACAGTGCTGGGCCTCATGTGTCTGCTGGGAACAACATGGGGTTTGGTGTTTCTTAGCTCTGGATATAACAACTACATTATACTCTACCTGTTCTGCATTTCAAATACAATGCAAGGTAGGTTTACTCTTAATCATAAGCTATGTTTCCATCCACCAATATGTTAATGTGATTTTTGGAATATTGCATTGAAAAAGCTGGAAAGAAAGACCAAGATGTGCATAAATTCTAAAAATGAGCATAAAAAAACATATGCACTCATAAAATGTTTTATCCATAAAGAAGCATAAACTATGATGGAAACACATTTACTGAAGAAATCCCTTGATGCGCAACAAAAAAAAACTCAAGTGACTTTGCCTCAACAGAGGATGTGATTGGATAACTGGACTAAACAGTGGACCAATCGCATTGCGTTCCCAAACACCAGCATCCGAATGCACAATAACTTTTTTGAGGCGCGAGTCATTTACATATGATAAGAGGCACAGTGGCTTCCCGAATTGCAGCGACTTCCATTTTTATTACAGATATTTTGCGCCAGTTTCCCAGGAAGTGACGATTTTGTTCTCTTGAACACATGAAATGGAAACGGTGCTTTATTCACAAATGTTTTATGCGATATTCCAATTTTGTGCATAGGTTAAATTCGCAACTTTGGATGGAAATATAGCTATAGAACCATAGAGGAGGTAAAAAAGAGATGTGCCTGATTGTTGTAAAATGTAAATGTTTTCTAATAATACAGTTGCCTTCATCTTTATTTTTTGGCAGGGGCTTCTATCTTTCTGTGGATGTGTCTGACAATGAGGCCAAACAAACAGAAAGCAGCTCATACCAAGTCTTTATCCACTGTGGACACCTTCACCATTGAGAAACAGAAGGAATAGCCAATGCCTAACATTTACCAAATGCAATTCTACAACCAAAATGTCTAATCTCAATAAAATAGCATGAGTTTTTTAAGGCTACATGCCACAGAGTTTTTTGGAACCCATTTTTAAAAGTGATCTCTCTTTCTTTCTTTTTTTAAATACATTTGGTGCCACTAGAGGCACACAAATCCCACACTCTGTCTGTGTCTGAAATCTCCTCTACACCCTTGTACAGTGAATTATGTCAATGGGATAACCATTTGGTGTTTGAAACCATAGTGGACATTATCGAGTACGCTCATTTAATCCCAAAATGCACCACAGGTGTACACTCAATTGTTAGAGAATACCCATAATGTGCTGGGAAGGCCCCAATATACTTCAAATGAAATCAAAGAATGAATAATAATATGTATAATTGCGTATTAAGTGGGTGTGGCTCTGAGCCTTCTCATTCATTCACTTGCTCAATCAGTAAGGCCAGTGGTCCTCAACCTTTTTTGCGCCCCCTATCCAATATCCAGGTTTTGAGCACAAAACAGACAGGCAGCAAAATCTGACCAGAAGCTTGAGTGCAGAGTGATGTCATCAAAATCACTGATCCGTATTGGCTGAAGTGAGAGACTGTAAGTTTTGAAGGCTGTGGGCGGGGCCTATTATGTGTATAACAGATGTATAACTATTCGTCGATGTCTTGCTCTGGAGAAAGTCATATGCAAATGTATTTGCCCATGTGACATCACAGATCCCCCAATATCAAAAGGAGCGGATGACGTTTTAAGCTCTGAAACTTGCAGGATGTTTCAATGGTACAAAGACCTCTTATATGTCAAAAGATCAAGACAAATATGATTTCTCATTTCATGACCCCTTGAATTGTGTTTTTATCTCTTTATTTTACCTTTTATAGTTATAGTTTTATAGTTATATAGAGTATTTTATCATATTGATATTGTGTGAAATTGTCAATGTTAGCGTTTGTACAATTGTATAGAATGAGAGTATATGAGGCGATTTTATATATATATATATATATATATATATATATATATATATATATATATATATAGGGGTGAATTCAGGTTAAAATAGGACACTTTTTCCCAGTCATCTCAATAGCAAAAAGTGTCTAAGAAGAAAGAAATCAGGGGTTGGGAACTATGCTTTTTAAAACAGCAAACAAGAAATTACTTTTCACTTTTTCTTGAAGAAATTATTCTTGCACTTTAGAGAAGTTTCTCTATTTATTTTATGGATGTGGGTGGCGAGGGTTTCCTTTGTATTGATCATAGTAAATTAAGGTAATTTATTTTTTCTTATACTGTACATTTATTGCAACTGCATATTTCATTGACCGTTTCATTTAAAAACAATGATTTGTAATAAAAAAAAAATGTAAATGCTCTTTTTCATTCACATTTAGCAATAAAACTACAAGTCTAAAAAGTCCATGTGTGGGATTGTTGAGTCCATTAGCAATGCAAAAATACTGACAGTACATTTTAACAGCTTTTAATTATTTTTTGTTTTAATACACTCCACACCATATTATGGGGAATGGAGAGTAGATTGATGTTGAAAACAAATTAAAGCATTATAGCTACTGTGCCAGTATACCCATTTAAAGGCTTTAGTTCCAAACATTTGCATATCAGGAAAATGAACAGCCCTGTCATATATTTAAATGCCAAAACACCAACATGGAAACAGTCATGAGAAAGATGGTGTATTTCCTTATTAAAGCCGTTACAATGCAAACTATATTATTTTTCTGTAATTATGTTGCAGATCATCATATCACTTGGCCCAGTGGCAAGTAGACGGTACAACCCTTTTTAGCCATATCATTCATATAATCAGCCATATCATCCATATTATCAGCCATATCATCAGCCATATCATCATCCATATCAGCCATATCATCAGCCATGTCACCCCACAAGTACAAGCAGCAAACTTAATTTGAGAATAGGCCTATGCCTTAAACACATTTACCAAAGTTGAGTGATCACAAATAATTACCAAAATAAAGGCCCTACAGATTAAAAAAAAAAAAAGACATAATTTGTACTCAAATAAAATTTAAAAAGATTCCTGGAATTATTGGAATGAACTGATTCTTGTCAGTTATTGGCTGAGGCGCTTCAGACCTGTCAGGTATAGAGAGCCTAAGTCCCTCCCCTCCGCTTCCGGCTCATGGGACCTTACTTCGGAAAAAATATGTATGGTAGTCAATGGCGAGAGACAACTTATATTTTTATTCCGTCTGAACTGTGCCCTGAATTACACATATGATGTTTGTCAATTTAAAAGATAATTATGAAAGTCAAGAAAGTCGCAGTTTTTCATAAAACAGAAGAGTAACATTTAGTTTTATGTGAAAATCACTCAATGAACTACATCTGTCGTCTCGCACTATGTACGTCATAAGATCCGTTGCTTGTGTGTGTGCAGTCTGGTACAAAACACTCAGGCATGACGGCGTAACGTTACGATTATAACGTAAGACTATAGAAACAGACAGACGTTAGCTTCAGTAAAGTTAGCTTCATTCATTGAGAGAAAAGGTATGACTTCACACGTTCGCCTTTTGGGTTTGTAGTCTCTGTAATTACGTATTTTCACAGTCTTATACCTCAACAGTTTTACATCAAACTGCGACTTTCTTGACTTGTAGTATATTTCTTTCTTCTTGATGTATATTTTAAATTGACAAACATCATATGTGTAATTAATCAAAATATTTGTTGTCTCGCGCCATTGACTACCATACAATATTTTTCCGAAGTAAGGTCCCATGGTGGTCAACCGGAAGGGGAGGGACTTAGGCTCTCTATTGGCTGAGGCACTTCAGACCTGCCAGTTATTGGCCGAGGCGCTTCAGACCTGTCTGTTATTGGCCGAGGCGCTTCAGACCTGTCAGTTATTGGCCGAGGCGCTTCAGACCTGTCAGTTATTGGCCGAGGCGCTTCAGACCTGTCTGTTATTGGCCGAGGCGCTTCAGACCTGTCTGTTATTGGCCGAGGCGCTTCAGACCTGTCAGTTATTGGCCGAGGCGCTTCAGACCTGTCAGTTATTGGCCGAGGCGCTTCAGATCTGTCAGTTATTGGCAGGTCTGAAGCGCCTCGGTCAATAACAGACAGGTCTGAAGCGCCTCAGCCAATAACTGACAGGTCTGAAGCGCCTCAGCCAATAGAGAGCCTAAGTCCCTCCCCTCCCCACTCCACTATTAAAGGAAAGGAACAGTTCTCACTTATAATTCACAGTAATGCACAGACTGAGAGCCGGTCTGGTGAAAACACAAACAAACATCCAGAGAAGCGAAAGCAGTGGAAAGTCCCTGTGCTGGACAGTGTTTTTATTTTTAATAAGTGTGTAACATCTCAAGCTCCATCAAGAGGTGCATCAGTTTTTGCGAAAGATCTTGTATTGTCAATGCAAGAGTCCAGCACTCTGTAAAGTCTCCTCCAGCACATCCCAAAGACTTTCTATGAGTTTAAGCTCTGTACTTTCATGAGCCGATTCATGTGTGAAAATGATTCTTCATGCTCCACCCAACCATTCTTTCACAGTTTCAGCCTGATGAATCTTGACATTGTCATCCTGGAATATGGCCATGATGTGTCTTCATACATGGTTGTTTAAGAAATGAAAAGCTACACACTCCATCAGTTAGGGTCAGAAGAACTGTTGCCAAACATACTATAACATGATAGAAACATAATGATCACTGCGATAATGATCCAATCATAGACTCTTAAGTTGTGGCCTATTTAAATCCAAACATCTGAGTGAAATGGCTTCTCAAACAAGAAAAATAAATGAAGTTCTGTACTTGATTTTGTCTTTGGGAATCAATTTGGATGGTCGATTTGGATCTGGATCGATTTGGATCTCATGTGAGTGACAGGTTGCCTTCACACCAGTAAACACATCGTCAGAGAAGACATGTCGCTGCAAGAGGAAGAGAAGTTATTTTGATTAAACATTACGAGGAATATGAACTTATATAAAGTAATGATGTGCATGGATAAATCATTTATGATGAATGCTGAAATGTTCCACAATTTTCTGTCATGATGACGTTAACAGAGGCTGTTGTCACTGATGGTAAGCTCAGACAGTCTGACAGGAAAAAATGATCGTCATATATAAAAAGTTATGACAAGGCTTGTCATTGTGCTCTGCTGTCTGTAGATCTCATTGGATGCATCTGAAGCCACAACATTTGAGTGTGGCTGATGATCAACTCTCAGTCTGTGAATTCTGACCTGACCGTACAGAGCTGTCAACACTTCCACCAACTGAGAAAACTCAAAAGGTATGTAAATCAAACGCTTTTAGGCTCATTTTAGAGAGCGTTTTTATAATTAAGCCATTTTAAGAGATGTAAATAGATGTGAAGAGATTAATGTTGTTAAGCAGCTAATTTATGATGATGTATGATGTATATATATTGTAATTTCCATGTCTGTATTCTGAACTCCCGGAGATGTAATATGTCCCACAGAGGTGAAGATATGACACTCCTTTTACTTCTGATCATGATCTATGGCCTGGATGCTGAAGAATGTAATTATAAAAACGGTAACTATTGAAAACACTTACATACTTGTAATAATTAATTTTAAGTAAATTAAATTGATTTCCATTGCCAGTTTATCTACAACTGATTGCTAAAGCACAAATAGGTAATAAATGGTGGAATCCCTCTTCCTGGGATGAGAAATACTTTCTTTGTTTAAATTTCTTGTTCGTTATAATTTGAGGTTTTTAGATTCCAATAAGCAAATTATTAATACGAACAGAAAATATTTGCATAAGATTTCCATAAATATATATAACTTTATAAAGTACAGGATGACATTTATTGTATATGAGACTGAAGCTTGCCCTCAGCATTTTGACTTCACTGATAAAAAACATTCTGTGGTTAAGGAAATACTACAGAAAAAACTAATGTAATTTCTACCTGAGAACCTTTACAGAACCTGCAATTAATAGTTTATTGTAGGGTTTTTAACAAAATTCAAATATTAATACGAATTATAAGAGCAAAAATCGAACCCAAAAATGTAATTTATAGGCCACTGGAAATATAAATATTTTATAAAATTTGCAACCTATAAAACGATGTGTGACGATTCGTCCTTTTCTGACATGTATGAGCGATACTCTTGTCCTGACAATGTAACTGAACACAAACGGTTGAGTTAAAATCTACCTTTATTATGTAGTTGACACTTCTCAAAAATATGATCTTATTGTTTGCTTGTTTAAAGCATATTAGAATGATTTCTGAAGGATCATGTGACACTAAAGATGCTGAAATTTCAGCTTTGCATCACAGGAATAAATTACATTTTATAATATATTCGCCTAGAAAACAGTTATTTTAAATTATAATAATATTTCACAATATTACTGTTTTACTGTATTTATGCTCCAATTAACACAACCTTGGTGAGCAGAAGATACTTTTTTTTTTTTAAAACCATTATAAACTCATATACTGACCCCAAACTTTTTAATGATAGTAATTTACTGTAATTTTAGTATCGAGAATAGAATTTATAAAATCATTAAGTTGAACAAGGTACTTGAAATCAACATACAAAACCACTGTAGAGAAAGCACTACATTTTATAGTCACTGAGATGACAACTAGCCCCAGTCTTCCCTACAATAGAGATGATAAAGTCTTTTAAAGATTTACATTTCACTGTGTAATTTGTATTATCTCTTTAGGACATCTAACACTGACAACACTGACAAATAACACACGGACATTGGACATAAGAATCTCATTGGAATCTGGACCAAACATTACTGTTCGTGACACTGCAAAAGAATTACTTTGTAATTCAACAACAAACAATACATGTTATATTGAGTGCTCCTTTGTCGATTTCTTTGGAAACCAAAGCTTTGACGCAACACAAAAATTTGACATATGTGCAGAGATAGTTCAGAATAACCATCGATTTGAATTCAGAATATGTAAGTAAGACTTCTTTTCTTCCATTCTTCCATTGCTTTTAACCAGTACCACAACAGCATTATGAGAAATGTGCATTGAGTATGATAACATGGTGTTACTGTTTACTCAGGACATTAATTATTCCTTCCCTCTATTACAGTAAACACTTCAACACTGTGTACTGTGGTGGATTGCTTGCCTGAGGAAATAAGTAACCTCTTGACCGAGAAAGATCAGCAAATGAATATCCCAAAAGACTTGAGAAACATTCTCAATATTAAAAAAATGTGCCAAGATGTGATCTTAAATGAAACTATTGTGAATACCTACATTAGGTAAATAAAACCTTATTAAGATTTTAAAATCCTTTAGTACAATCCTTAAGTTTGTTGTGTTTCCAACCCCTATTCCTGGAGGCCCTCAACAGTACAGATTTTGGATGCCTGGCCCCGATATACTTAAAGTGAAATCGAAGAACTAGTGTGACGTAATTTCAAACAAAATCAGGCCAAAACTAAGTTAATTTAGTTTCGAACAAACTTTCCAGAAAAGTTAAACACCTTCGAACTACCATTGGTCCGTGTCGATTACGTCATAGGTGGGTGTGGCTATGAGGCTCCGCCTTCTTTTCCATGGAAATCTTCTTCGGTTCATTTCTTCAGTTCAGTCTGTCGAGGTCAGACGTCCGTGAGTAAAAACATGAACACACTAGTACAGAGGCGCTTCATAGTAGAAACGAAAAGGCTGTAAAAGCTGAAAAGCTGCTGCTTTAAATTAATCTAATGTATAAAGTGCTATATGATAGTATATATGACGTTTATTCTTTTCATCCTACATTTCTCCCTTCCATTAAACATACATTTAATGCATTATATTTAATAAAAGTGCCACTAAAGACTTTTACATTGTTACAAAAAACGGTAACACTTTATTTTATAGTGCCATTCTTCCATGTTAGATGTAATTACTGTAGAAATAACTATAAATTATGCATAATTTCATGCAACTAACCCTAAACCAAACCCTAATTTTAACCCTAACTCTGTTGTAAGTACATGCTGGAATTACAGAGCTGGTTCAAACATCCACATCGCTATGATCAGATGCTTTCTTAACTGCTGTTTTCTCGCCGCCCTCATTTTTGTTGTGTGTATTTTGTTATTGAGAGGAAAACGCAAACTTATTTTTACCCCTAATTGAAGAACAAAAAAGAACTTCACCTTCAGTACACCTTTATCTGACACTCCATTCAGATCATAAAGTAACAATCAGGTGTGATTTTTGGGGGAAATCCAAAATGTGTGTTGTTGTAGGGGTCTCCAAGAGAAAGGTTGGAAACACTGTTTTAGACCTGGTTTTATGTTTATCACACCTTTGTGCAGAGTGGAGAAGAAAGCCATACATGGTGTTATAAATATGAGTGTTCCTGTGCAATCCAAGACCTACTATGATGAGGATCTTTCCCTGACTGTGGTTAAGATGAATTTAAGCATGACAGACGGTTCTTTACAAATCAAAGCTCCAGATGTAAGTAGCCTATACCTGCCCCATAAACACCAAAGGTCCTTGCTGATATAACTCTATAAAACTGCTAAACCGCTGAAAGTTATTTCTGCAGCACCTCTTCATTTTTGTCCATGAGGATTTTTTTTAAATGCGTATAAAAATCGCACAAAAATATGAATGTACTAGCCAAAAACAATAGCTGCAGAGTGAAACGACGGTTAGCATCTCACTGGTTCCCTCGACAAAACCCAATAGGATTTTCCCTTAGGCTTTTTGGATTCTTGCTAAAACCAAGTTTATGATACTTACACGTTTTGTCCATCAATGCAATTATCACAGATGAATACAACTTTTATGAATTTTGAAGCCTAACAGCAGTAACAATCTAAAAATCTACTTAGCTAACAGCCAGAAGTAAAAAGCTAAAGGTAGGCTATAAACAGGGGGGCAATCCAGCATCTGAGAAGCGTACCACCCCCGGGGCCGCCATTGGCTAACAAGCCATCACCTGCTGTTAGCATTCCATTGACTCCCATTCATTTTGGCGTCACTTTTTTGTAAATTTGGAGTGCTGTCAGTACAGAGAACGACGACAAAAATCGGTGTTGCCTACACCATGTTATCCTCTTTTTAAAATTTGCACCCTGTTGACTTCAATGGGGCAAGTTTTAAACCTGCTTTTAGCCTCTTAACATCCTTGATGTGTCATTACAAGTGCACAGCCATGTTAGATGATTCCTTCAGAGTGAACACGGGTGAATCTGACTGCAGTAGATGTGAAAGATATGAATAAAAGTGATGTTAATTCAGCCAGCGCTCATACCTGTATTTACATCCTGTTTTCGGTCAAAGTCCACAGTAGTCGATTGTCGAGTTCACGCGCATATGTTTAGTTACCTATGATCACGCGCGTGAACTCGACAATCGCAATTTTGTCGTTGTTCTCTGTACTGACAGCACTCCAAATTTACAAAAAAATGAGCTCAATGTTAAAATTGACCGGAGTTCTTCTTTAAAGACTCTGTTTGTCCATTGTTTATTTCTAAAGAAACACGAAAATGTATAAAAGGCTCCATTACCTTGTATCTTACATTATGGCCCCGTAGAAACAGTTTTTGTAAAAATAGGCTAACGATTGCGTCATAACCACGCGACTCTCTGGAAATTACCATATAGACAGGAGGAGAAGCTCGCAGTCAATCGGGGGGACGTGGAGGCATAAAGTCTGATAAAGTAAAGGGAGAAGCCCATAGAGAGTCATAAAGTTGCTCCTGCTCCTAGCTCATGGACACCTCCTACTCACACTCTCCGTCTCTGCAAGTTTCGGAAGGGAATGATTCAGATTTCTCTTGGCACAGCTACTAGAAGATAGACAGGTTGCTCACGTCACATATACGTCATCAAGCTCAGTTTGAGTCTGCGCAGTACGCTCATCCATCAGGAAGTGAGTGCTTCTAATTTGCTTCACTTTTCTCCGTTGAAGTCTATGGGGTCTAACGCTGTGTCCATTTATTTTACTGTCTATGGCTATAAAGGAACTACACCACGGTCACATGACTTCAGCATCACCATCACAAGCTTCCAACAACTCTTTCAGTTTTTAATCAAAAAATAATAATTTCCCAGAACGTTTGAGTTTAGCATATTATTAGCATAAAGATGCTGTAAAAGCGGACTGAGTTTACCTTTTCAGCGTGATGACGTTTAATCTCCTCAACAGCATCTGTAGTCACATTTAGCCACTTGTAAGCAACTGCCTTTTTTAAGACATGTAACAGCTTCAAAAAATATAATATACTGATTTATTTTATGTTGTAGAATAAAATGTGAAAGTGTCTTGAGCTTGTGTTCACCACAGACCTTATTTCAGCCATTTAACAAAAGCCCCATTTTAAAAAACCCATTGACTTCAGGACTATGGAACCGGAAGATCTAAAATGCCAACTCGCTAACTGATGCAATTCCTGCACCACTCGATTGTTTTATCAAATACAATGAACTTTATTCCATGTTCGCTCCACAGCACCACCCGATGCGTTTAGTTATAACTGTGTTTAGTTTGTGTGCAAAGGATTAATCATGAATGCACTGCATTTACGGACAGCAAAGGATCATTTAGCGAAATCTGAGTAGTAATTTTATTTTAGATTCATTATTGCAGATCGAATATCCGACTAGTCTTGCATGACCCTAGTGTGAAACCTTAAAATAAATTTTCTGTCATTTCGCTATTTATGAAAGCTTCATTTTTTACACTTCTAAACAATGTAGAAAATGTATAGCATATATACTGTAAGAATGTAATTCTTTAATTTAGATAATTATTAAAGAGACCTGATGTCTTTTTTCCTTTTAAGGTATTGAATAATGATGATGTGGCAGAGATTATGATCCCGGTGAATCCTTTCCAAAACCAATCGGAAAACCAAATTGGTATAGTTACCTACGATGCCGATCAGCACTTCAAGGTTCAAATCAAACCCCCTTTTAACGTTGTGCCGAGTGTCATGCGATAAGAACACTGTTGCATGTCACACAGATTCTAAAGTTTACAGTAAGCTTAAATTTATAAATCAAATTATTGTCTTTTTTTACAGCTTAAACTGGAAAATAAAATTGTTACCTCGAAAATCATACGGATTGAATTCCCTGGACCTGACACTGACGCATTGACTGACCCATTTACAATTAAGTTCAAAATTAATCTCACCTATAATCATGTAAGTGTAACTTGAAATTCTGAATATTCTCAAATTGCCTCAAAATGTCCTAATAATGATTTGTTCCTGTTTTATATTTATATTTAAAGGAACACAACCTGTCCTGTCAGTTCTATGATGAAAAAGGTACAGTAATGGTTAATTGCTTCTGGGGGTGGGCGATGTGACCAAATTCTTATTTCAGGAAATGATACATTTTAATTCATGATAACGATACATGTATATATCACAATATATTTTTTTGTGTTCTTTTATCTCATTTCTGTTATTAAAAAGAAGAAGAAGCAAATTGCAAACAATAGGATAAATACAATATAACAAAAAGGGCAGTAGGTACAGTATATTAGGCTGCTGTCACCTTAAGACCAAAAGCATGGATCCAATATACTGATCTGGTTTCATCCAACTGTTTACTTTCACTTGAGACACAACCATCTGTGTTTACATGAATACTCCACATGATGGGTATTTTGACATAATTGTGCATGTATTTGACCATTCAAGCGCAGTAAGACGTGAAAGAGAACTGAATTACAGATTTCGCACCGCATTGAAGTGATAATTCACCCAAAAATGAACATTACCCCATGATTCACTCACCGTCAAGTCATCCTAGGTGTATATGACATTCTTCTTTCAGACGAATACAATCGGAGTTATATTAAAAAATGTCCTGGCTCTTCCAAGCTTTAGAATGGCAGTGAATGGTCGTTTCTGTTTTGAAGTCCATCAAAGTGCATCCATCCATGATAAAAGTGCTCCACACGGATCTGGGGGTTAATAAAGGCCTTCTGAAGCGAAGCGATGTGTTCGTGTAAGAAAAATATCCAACTTTATCGACTAAAATAACTATCTTCCGGCAGACGGCCTACGCAAGTCGCCAGAGCCATGTGGAGCACTTTTATCATGGATGGATGCACTTTTATGGACTTCAAAACAGAAACAGCCATTCACTGCCATTCTAAAGCTTGTAAGAGCCAGGACATTTTTTAATATAACTCCGATTGTATTCGTCTGAAAGAAGAATGTCCTATACACCTAGGAAGGCTTGAGGGTGAGTAAATCATGGGGTAATTTTTGGATGAACTATCCCTTCTAGTTCTTTTTCACTGCTTATTGTGCTTAATAACTCCCAAATTTGCGATCATCTTCTGAGAGACAGCTTTCCGCGCAAGCACTTTGGCAGTGTGCCAGTCAGTATATTTACATACCGCGATATACATGATATAGCAAAAACGATAGACATTTTATACCATGGTAACAATATATCATCATACCACCAAGCCCTAATTGCTTCAATGAAAAATGTGCTTATGCTCTTATATTACAGAGATATTATGTCCTTTTATGTTGATTTGATTTTTGTTTACTGTCATATAGGAGACAAAACCTGGAAAACTGATGGTTGTCTCACCAATATTACTGGAGATAATTTTGTGGAGTGCTCCTGTGACCATATGACCCCTTTTGCTGTGCTTATGGTGAGTACTGAGACATCCACCAATGAAATTATTTAGTAAAAGTACACTGTAAAAAACAATATTTTCATGATTCGTTATCACAACTTTTTATCTTTTGTCAAATTAACTTAGAAAACGAATGTGATTCAGATAACAATATTTCTAGGCTATTTATTAAACCAATCTCCTTTGTTGTATTAACTCAAAGTTTTAATTGCAATGAACTCAAAATTTTAAGGCAACCAAGTAACTTAATTTTTTATGTTAAACCAACAATATATATATATGTATTTTTTTTTTTTATTATTATTATTATAATTTTTTTTATTATTTTTTTACAGTGTAGCAGTTTAAAATAATCAGCTGATATGGTTTCAATTTCACTCCACCTCTTATTTATTTATGAATAGACTAACTTGACGATATCCAAAGAGCAGTGGCAAATCCTGTCCTACATCAGCTACATAGGCTGCGGTCTGTCTGCGTTCTTTTCTGCTTCCACTGTCTTGTCGTTCATGTTCAACAGGTGCTGTTCCTTCTGTTTTCATATAAATGCATATATAATCTGTGCTTTGATTCACATTATTCCATGCATAAATTACATTGCTATAAAAATTGTGAATATAAACTCTTCAAAGCCAATAATGCTCAATTTACATCTATTTTTGCTCATAGTTTTCGATATGTACTATGTGTGTGTTTTCAGTTATGCAAGGGCAGAAGTGTCCAGCAGCATCCATGTGTCTCTGAGTGGCGCTCTGTTTCTCCTCAACATCAGCTTCATGCTCAGCGAATGGGCTGCCACGCTGGGAATGGAAGGATTCTGCGTGTTTATCGCTGTGATGATACACTACAGCCTGCTGTCTTGTTTCACATGGATGGCTATTGAAGCCTTGCACCTGTACCTTCTTCTCATCAGAGTGTTCAACATTTACATCAGACACTACGTGGTCAAGTTGTCCCTGATCGGATGGGGTGAGCATCAAGACTAAATGTAATGTAAATAACATAGCAGCTAATGTCTAATAAACATGCAGCAAGCATTAAAGGAAAATTGGCAAAATTGGAATCTCAAATGCAAACTTTTAACTCAAAAAATAACTTAAAACATAATATGATTTAAAACTAAAAATTCATAAAATGGAATCTTGGAATTGTTTATCCTACGATCTTTTTCTCTTGACAGGAGTCCCTGCTATTGTTGTTGGAGGCATGCTGTCGGTTTATGACATTAATCCTCTTTATGGCAGATATGATATGACTTTATCAGATACAAACAAAACAAATGCAATGTAAGTCTTCACATTTTAAATTTGCATTAGAGACAGGCAAATGTAGTTAAATTATGTTGCACTCTACGTCAGTCCATCAAATGCAAACCTTTCTTTCATTACAGTTGCTGGATCAAAGACCCTACCGTCCTGTATGCCGTGAACCTTTCCTACTTCACCGTCATATTCCTGTTCAATTTAGGAATCCTAATCACAGTGTCCAGACAGATCTTTAAGCTGCGACGTGTGGGCAACAGGAATGGCAAGATGCCAGTCTGGAAGGACGCGGGCACAGTGCTGGGCCTCATGTGTCTTCTGGGAACAACATGGGGTTTGGTGTTTCTTGCCTCTGGATATACCAACTACGTTATACTCTACCTGTTCTGCATCTTAAACTCAATGCAAGGTATGTTTAGTTAGGGTTCAAGAGTGACAGAGTACATATGAGTGTCCACGATAAATCTTGTAGTTTAAAACACATGCCGAGTTAAATTTACAGTACACTTAGTAGTGGTTCCATTAGGTTAAATTTAATGACTCTAAAATGTCATATGGTCTAACCATCAGGTACAAAGTCCTAACATATATGGGTCACACTTTATTTTAAGGTGTCATTTATGTATTTAAGTACTGGGTAATATTAAGCAACTACATGTACTTACTATAGGGTTAGGGATTAGAATTTGGTTGAGGTTTAGTTGCATGTAATTATGCATAATTTACTATTATTACTATGGTAAGTACATGTAACATATGTAACAAGGACACTGTAAAATAAAGTGTTACCCATATTTGCCTTACATCTTGAATACATGTGAAAGTACTGTCGTAGATTTTTCCCTAAACCTAACTAAGTCCTATCTCATCTGACTTAAGTCTACCGGGGCCGTCTCCAATCGACGCTTAATAAATACCTGGGCCGTCTCCAATCGACGATCCCTAACGTCTCCAATCGACGCTTAATAAATAGTCTACCTAACTAACTTGCTTCCCTAACTAGCTTTCTTCCTGCGCAGGAATAATCGACAAACAGACCTTAGCAAATGTCCTTTAAATGCTTTTTAAAAGAAGAAGTAAGGCCGGAGGATCTCAGACAAATTCCATTGAGAATCCCACCAGCTAACACGAATACAACAGTTTTTATAGAATAGGAAGGTATGGCAAAATTATATGAATTTGATTGGTTCTTCGTAGACAAACAAAGACCTTCTGTTACTAGGTAAAGCAAACTTTGTTTTAATGATTACTTCATTGTTAATCACAAGGTTCAAATTTAGTCATCTGTCTAGTTTCAATACCCATTTGTTATTTTTACACTCACACAACCAAAGTCAAAGGGGTATGGCAAAAATACAACATCCAAAAACACAGAGCATTTTAGTACATTGTGTTTCAAAGTGTTATCATGTTAGGCCTGAAAAAGGCAGTAAGGTTAGATGTTAGAGACATGGTTAGTTTGATATACAGTTTACAATTTTATCTATTAAAAATCCACCACAGTACACATCTTAATTACACTGTCAATATCAAATTTATTTTTAGAAATTTCATTAATTATAAATATGATACATTTTTCGAGAGTCCTCTCTGTCAGACTACAGGCAAAAGTGTCCCAAATGTGTGTTTTTTTTTTTTTTTTGTGCTCATATGTGACTCAGATCTGGGGGGTTTCATTACAGTGTGAAGTCTGTGAACGGCACAAACAACATGGAATCTGATCTTTTCTATTCTGATTTGGGCCACTTCCATATGAGGTCCTAAATCAGATACAGGTCTGATGTTTTGCAGTGCGACCTCAGTCTGAACAGTCACATCAGAATTCACATGACTTTTACGTTACTCTAGATTAACATACACGCAACCTTTCTATTGTTTTTCAATGTAAAAACACTATACAGACATGTTTGACTGTTGCTTTAAAAAAAAAAAAAAAATCATGTTCGGGCCCCTAAATGATGACTTTATCACCTCTGTGTTTACTTCTATATAATTCTGTGCTGCACCGCATTTTTGGGCCTGTCCAAATACACACACTTGTGATCTTTGCACTTGACTTGACCACATGTCTACTCAGATTAAACATTTCCTGTATTTGGCCTAAGCATTCAAGAACATGTGAAGACCGCGTGTGCAGAACTTTTGATTACCCAATGGGACACATATAGTTTTGTAAAAATGTAAGAGTTTACAGTTTACAGAGCTTTATTTTAATTTACAATACTTGGCATTTTAAAATAAACTTCTAAATGTCTAGTGTTCAGAAGTCCCTATGAAACAGACAACACATGTAGCAATTGTGGTGCTTCCAAAATTAAGCAATAAAAAACAGTTACAAATGTTGCACAAAATACACACAAAACAAATGGTAACACTTTAGTTTAGGGTCCAATTCTCACTATTAACTATTTGCTTATTAACATGCATAAGGATATTGGCTGTTTATTAGTACTTATAAAGCAAATATTAATGCCTTATTCTGTATGACCAAATTCTACATCCCTAACCCAATACCTAAACTTAACAACTACCTTACTAACTATTAATATGCAGTAATTAGGAGTTTATTAAGGCAGAAGTTGTGGTTAATAGTGAGAATTGGACCCTAAACTTAAGTGTGACCAAAATTGTATCTGCACCAATAAAATGGGCAACACTTTATGTTTTACTACCAAATTATATGTAATCTCTAATTAATCTAACTTACAGTGGAATGTTTTCCTCAACATCTCACGAATTTGGGGTACGTGCGATCCTGAACATGATGCATGATGGGATACGCTAAGCCTCATCATCTCATCATGCATCATGTTTTTTGGTTTTATTGTGCATTAAGGGAACTGAGATTTGGTGTTCTTAAAACCTCGGTCAGTCTTGTGCCCTTTCTTCCACTGGCCAAGACCGCAAGTGAGGGTATTTGGACAAACCCTTTGTTATTGTTCTTTTGCGCATGCGGGTCAGTTCAGGATCATGACCTGTTCACACTCAAATCTGACATTGGCAACATTAAAAAAATAATGTGAACAGCCAAACAAAACAATAAAAAAATTGGATCTGAGCAATAAATCTGAATTGATTATTTGCAGTGTGAACGTAGTGTTTCCTGTTTTTTTGTTTTTTTTTGGCATGTTGGTTGTACCACATGACTTTGTTCATCACGCCACATGACTTTGATTTGGCAGACGTAAGTTTTTCAAATACTGTATTATATATCATTATGCCAAACTACTTAAGGCTTTTGTTCATTTCATTTCATTTTGATCTTATTATTATTGTATCACCCTGATATTTTTGACTTTATGCTTCCTCCCAAAAAAAAAAAAAAAATCCCAAATAAATTTGAATACAGAATTTAAAAACATGCTCATCATAGTAAAGGCTGCATTCAAGTCATGTCATTGACCCATGTCTGCTTGCAAAAGAAAAAAATTCCATGATGGAGGATAACAGCAGGTGGAAAATGAAGAAATATTTGTCAGATTACAAAGATGCGTCATTTTCTGAAACTCTATTTGTTTCTGCTACCAAAGCATAGTTAGAGTCAGAACAAGGGTTGCTTTAAAGTCACGACACAGTCTAGGAGGAAGTGAAATACAAAAGTACAGGTTGTTTTGTTTTCCTGTTAAACCACAAGTAGAATAATTATGTGACGTGACGACTCAAGAAAAGGGGAATGGAAACTTTTCTGGATGTCAAAAAATGATGGACTGAAACTTTAAGTTTGTTTGTTTATAGGGTTTTACATCTTTTTGTGGATGTGTGGTACAGCGAGGAAAAACAGAGCGAAAACAACTCAATCCAAGACTAAATCCACCCTGGACATCTCTAAATAAGGACCTCTCATGCGGTTTTCTTATTAAAACCTCTGCCATATTTAACAAGAAGACATGTTCCAGCTGTAGAGATCTTCACCCAATGACCCACAGACATGCACTCTGGCTAATTTAAAATTGACACTCAACACCACAACATGCCAATAAGAATCGCAACCTTCAGAAAGTTTTGTCAAGTTTTGAAAGTGTACTTCCTTTGTGCTAATTTCAGTTCATCGCATTAAAGAAATGCCGTTTCCTCTTTGTAACTACACACACTAAAACCTTGATTTATTGTCTATCATATCTCATCTTATATCTACTTCATTATATTTAATAAATGTAATAAAAGCTGTGATTTGTAAAAAAAAAAACAAAAAAAAAACCCAAACAATTGTTCTAGTGTTGCTGAATTTATTAATAAATCTGTAAGTGTAAAACGAATGTTTCAGCCTATATTGAAAACACATTACAACAATGCTATTTTAAAGCAATATACAACATGGAACAAATGCAGCGGCATTGTGAAAATATCATATTTTACACTAAGTGAAAATAGTGATAGATTCTATTTACACTATATATGTAAAAATAGCAGTATTTTCTTTGCAATAAGAATATATAGTAGTTAAATGCTATTTATACTTATAAATAGTGGGAGATATATTTGCACTTCAGTGTGTCACATGCCTGTCCTGTCTTGTGCTGCACATGGGTGTTTTGTTATTTTGGGCCATGTGCTCGTGTCTATTGTCTAGCCCCTCCCATCTTGTTATCTGATTATTGGTTAATTTGTCCCACCTGTCTGTCTCGTTACCCTCCTTTGTTTGTTCCCCTATTTAGCCTCCTTGTGTTTGTAGTCTTGTGCTGGTTCGTTGTCCGAGTCTCTGTGTTTTGAGTTTTTGTACCTTGTCTGATTGTCACTATTAAATTTCCTCTGCATCTGTATCCTCGTCTCATGATCATCTATCCCGTGACACAGTGTTGTTATACATTAAACGGTATACAATAGTAACTAGAGTGTATAGAATTAATTAAAATTATTAAATGGATGCCGCCTTATGGGATATAAAAAAGCCCTCCCTACCCCTAACCGATAAACACTTTATTATAAACACACATTAGGCACTTTAATTCCACTTTTCGAATGCTTTCTTAATTTTTATTGAAAATAAATGATCTAATATGTGATGGGGAAAGGGAGTAGAGCGAGTTCGGCGAAATTCGAAATAAGGTTGATTTGCATCAAAACTTGCTTTCACGCACATTAGGCCTAGCCCTTCACGACAGTCCAGCGTCTTCTGTAGTGTTGTCCTGTCCAGCTCGACACACCAGACGGGCTATTTAGTGTAAATAAATACTCTGAACAAATAATGCAATGAACAGTTTTATTGATTATTCATCAATCAGTTATTAATTTAGTAATGTCTGGATTGTTTCCACCTTAAGATCACAGGATGTGTTGGTAAGTTCTTGGTAAACTGCATCATGGTTCCTGAAGTTGACAGCTATGTTGCACAGGAAGCCACAGGAATCACATGACACTTTTTCAGAGAGGCTGACAGATGCCACTCGCACTAGAGGAACAGAGCATTCAACAAGAGAAATGAGAGGCTTCTGCTGTTTAGTTCTTTGGATATTTTCCTCCACAATACAGACTGGAGCATGTAAAGGTGAATATGAATATGAATATTTTTTTACATTATAAATATAATCAAGTAATTTTAACTGCAAAAGTGTGATAATCACGTTTACACTGCTGAGACATTATATTAGTCTCATAAATCTATGTGAATAAGTATTGTGATAAAGATTTGGATTTGAATAATTAATTACAAATACTATTTACCTCCCATTGTTTCCAGACCCACCTATCCATTGTTATATGGTTCCCAAAAATTGTGCAGGAATTGAAAATGTTCCGTGGTGAGTTTTGTTATCTAAAAATCTTGTAACAAGTTAAAATAAAATGAAAAGTTTTTAAATTATTTTACATTTTTAGATGTATTATAAATATACAAAATGGAAAGGTTGGTTTGCTGTCAGGTAATAATAATGTTAAGAGGTATACAATATACATTTTGGTAACACAACAATTAAACAAGTAAACAGTATTAAAGTATTTACAAATCATTTACAAACTATTAGTTTATGGTTAATTAATAGTTTATAAACTGTATTTAATACAAAAATAGACTACATGCAAACAGTGAATTCTTTATCATTGTCACTGCAATTAACAAATTATGGTTGTTTAATTTGCTCATGTAAAGAGTTAGATAATGCTTAGTTAACAATTTATTAACCATAAATAATTCTCACTTTAGATAAGGTCACAGAATTAAGTGCTTTAAACCAACATCTATTGGACTTAATTACATTAGTATTAAGAGTTCATAAAAATGTTTACAAATTCCTTAACCCTAAAGCTACTTAAAAAAAAAAAAATACATACAAATACTCATAAGATCACCTTGTTACAATACATCAGTTACAGTCAGGTCCATAAATATTGGGACATTGACACAATTCTAATCTTTTTGGCTCTATACACCACCACAATGGATTTGAAATAAAACGAACAAGATGTGCTTTGACTGCAGACTTTCAGCTTTAATTTGAGGGTATTTACATCCAAATCAGGTGAACGGTGTAGGAATTACAACAGTTTGTATATGTGCCTCCCACTTTTTAAGGGACCAAAAGTAATGGGACAGATTAACAATCATAAATCAAACTTTCACTTTTTAATACTTGTTGAGTACTCATTGGACGGCGCTTCACATTGCAGATGGACAATGACCCAAAGCGTACTGCGAAAGCAACCAAAGAGTTTTTTAAGGGAAAGAAGTGGAATGTTATGCAATGGCCAAGTCAATCACCTGACCTGAATCCGATTGAGCATGCATTTCACTTGCTGAAGACAAAACTGAAGAGAAAATGCCCCAAGAACAAGCAGGAACTGAAGACACTTGCAGTAGAGGCCTGGCAGAGCATCACCAGGGATGAAACCCAGCGTCCGGTGATCTCTGTGCGTTCCAGACTTCAGGCTGTAATTGACTGCAAAGGATTTGCAACCAAGTATTAAAAAGTGAAAGTTTGATTTATGATTGTTAATCTGTCCCATTACTTTTGGTCCCTTAAAAAGTGGGAGGCACATATACAAACTGTTGTAATTCCTACACCGTTCACCTGATTTGGATGCAAATACCCTCAAATTAAAGCTGAAAGTCTGCAGTCAAAGCACATGTTGTTCATTTCATTTCAAATCCATTGTGGTGGTGTATAGAGCCAAAAAGATTAGAATTGTGTCAATGTTCCAATATTTATGGACCTGACTGTATATGTTTAGGGGAGAGAATTAACAGAAAAAAGAAATAAATATATTTCTGTGTGTGTGTTTGTGTGTGTGTGTGTGTGTGTGTTTGTGTGTGTGTGTGTGTGTGTGTGTGTGTGTGTGTGTGTGTGTGTGTGTGCGTGCGTGCGTGCGTGCGTGTGCGTGCGTGCGTACTTAATTAACATTTTAAAGAACACTGAATATATGAATGCAATTATTGTTCAATAGATGTTGGTTTAAAGCACTTAATTAATGACATTTTTCGATGTTCTTTGACCTAATATAAAGTGAGATCTGTTCCTGATTAATAAATTGCAAATATTACTAATACCAATAGTTGCAAATATTTTTTAAGTGCTGTATTACTGTATACTTATTATAAAATGTCACCTATATTTTAAAAAGGTGTATAGAAAAAAAAATGAGAGAATGCTCCCCCATAAGACCTAGGTTGCCAATTCCAAACTACATATCACAACCAATCTCCTCTGCAGAGGTAAGACTAAATGGAAGTTAAAAATGTTTATTTTTTATAGTCATTGGTGCAGGTCACACACTGGATTGTGTCTTCACCTTTGTTTTTGCAGGCAACACTCATTACACAAAAAGAATTTACAATCAACATCTCCTCTGAAGCATTACAAAGGAGCAGAAATGAACAGGGGGGAAACAATGATTCAGAAGTGAATTTGATTGCGTCTCTTTTCGATGAGAACATCTTCAGGGTAAGCAGCAGTTCAGACATTGAGGTACACAGAAGTAGGCCTACTTTATGTCTGTCCTCCAAAGACTTGTTTAATTGACAAATTTAATGTGAATTTATTTTCTTTTGGGAACATCTGCATGTCATAACACTGGATTCTTCTTCGGATCATTTGTCACTGTGGTATTGACACAGAAGGGAAGTGACCCAAATGAGACAGATCCAGTATTGCATGGGCGAAACGTGTTGGGAGTTTGGCTTGGTGAGAATGAAATTCACAATCTTTCTCAGCCTGTTCAGCTCAGATTCAAGAATAGCAGTGAGGTAAGATGCTTTCACACCACACCATTATTCAACTATAAAAATACAGCTTGGCCTTGTGGCTTTTATTTATCAACTGTCAGTTTTCACTTCTATAAAAGTGCAACTTCATTATTGCAGACTGAAAGTGGACTCTGTGTCTACTGGCATCTCGATGCAAACGGCAGAGGTCAGTATGATATTCACACCATCTTCGGTGCGAAAAATTTATTATTAAGCATGAAACCTCTCTACATAAACTTAAACAAACTTACTAGGTCAATGTCAAAAGCAGTGTAATTTGCATGTGTGTGTGTTTTATTTGAAATACTCATTTGAAGAAATTATTTTTAACCTGGCCAAAAGTAACAGGATGGATGTAGCCCCTTAACCCCTTAGTTAGCCCCTTAGTTAAGGGTAACTCTCGCCAAAATGCAACCTAGGGTCTTTTTGTTAATCTACCCGAGGCAAACTTTTGTTTAAAAATAAAGTTTTATAAGGTCATATAATGCCATTTTTGTACAAGCTAAGGTGATTCTTTAGGGTCTAAATTAAAAGTTTGTAATATACTTTATTTCAAAATTCTCAGAAAGCACTCATTTTACCTGGTCAAAAACAGCTCTGTTTTCAGCATGACGTTTAAGTGCACGTGTCTTTAAATGATAATGAGCTTTGCTCACCCCGCCCCTCTAATCTGTGCGTACACCGTAACACAATAACACAATAACCATAAGGCGTCGTTCATTATAAATGTGGGATTATAAAATATATTGAGAACGTTGTACATAGAAAACATGCCGTAATGTACCCTGAGTGTAAAAATAGCTGCATTCATCGTGAAGCGTGCAAGCGATTTGCAAAGATTAATTAAATATGAATATAAAGGTTAATAAAACATTACACTCGATTCAGTTCTTCTGGAGGTTCAGCAGGAACACGAATAGTTGGTACCAATCCTTTTTTTCAGGAGCAGCTTCTTAGCAAAACCAGCTTTACTGACCTCGTTTATAAAGCAGTCTGGTGAAATGATTCGCGCAAACAGGAAAGCATTGCTGTTGATTGGGGGGGAATATATTCCCTTCAAAAACAAACTCAGCCACTGCGTCTTCAGCGGTTCGGATTTAGGAACATCAAAATGACTGCTGTGTTCGTTATTACACCCAAGAACAGAACACCACAATCGCTTAGACGCCATTCTGCTCATAGACAGTGCTCCAGCGTATCAACAATGCGTATCAACGCGCTGACTATGATGACAGACAGCTCACTCACGAGCAAGGGCGGGTCTGTGTTGAAACGCTGCTGTCAATCAACAATCGTGGGAGGGGCGTACGACCGTGTGACGTCACAAAATCGAACGGCTTGATTTGAGAGAGGGGAAAACATATAAGAAGATTAAAAAAAAACACTGGATGGATTTTTATCATTTTATGATGGTTGTGTACAGGCACTGTCAACTCAGATTTCAGTACAATCAACTTGTAAAAGTGCATGTACCATTATATGACCCCTTTAAAAGCCTAATTAGAATGGAAACGCCACTTTTAAATTTGACCGTATTTTCGTTTTAGGTTAAATGCCTTGAGATTGGGAATTAATGTGGCACTTTTATGATAGCATCTTTTTAAAACACTAAGAAGGTTCGACACAACATGAAACTTTGCTCGAAGTATCACCAGGGGCTCTACACATGAACTCCAGCATTGAGAACATTGTTTGTGTACACAGAGTTTACTAAAAGTAAAGATTTTGAACAACTCACTGTGTTTCCGTCCGCCGGCATTTTGTCAGTCAAAAATAGTCGATCTCCGTAACAGGGAGGAGAGTAAAGATGGAAAGCTCCTAAAGCTTTGTTCAATATAAATTCACGGATAATTTGTTGTTTTCTCGTTAGTGAAAATCAATATTGACCTTGTATTTGAAAAAGGATTCACATATAATAAACAATACTAAAATTCAGAGTCAGTTCATTCACATTCAGAAATCAACTATTTTTGTCTATCAAAATGCCGGCGGACACAGCTATACTGTGAGTTGTTCAAAATCTTTCTTTTTAGTAAACTCTGTGAACACAAACAATGTTCTCAATGCTCGAGTTCATGTGTAGAGCCCGTGGTGATACTTCCAGCAAAGTTTCATGTTGTGTCGAGCCTTCTTAGTGTTTTAAAAATAGCGATTTTTGATGCTATCATAAAAGTGGCCCATTAACTCCCATTCAAATGGCATTTTAACCTAAAACGAAAATACCGGTAAACTTAAAAGTGGCGTTTCCATTCTAATTATGCTTTTAAACGAAAGTTTGCCTCGAGTAGATTAACAAAAAGAGCCTAAGTTGCATTTTGGCGAGAGTTACCCTTTAATATACACATTAGTCGTCAAATATATGTTTTTTTAAGTGGTTGATTGTGAAACTATTACACCAGTACACAAAATGTAATCACAGTCTAGTACCAATAGTTATTCATGGTTACTACCTTGAAACCTAAACTGAAAGCTCATTATTTCAGCCCCGTCATATTTTGTAAATTTGGAATTCATTAAAAAAAATTGAATTCTGGTTCCTTTTATTAAATCACATTACAATACTACTAAAAAACACAAAACTTTTTTTGTTTGGTGCCAATTCAAAATGCTTTAGGGTTGTATGCAACAAGAATGAAGATCAAGTCGTTCTGTGAAAAAAATAGCAGATAGTTGATGGAACGCAACTCATGTCTGAGGTTTTTTGACAGAAAAAAAAGGGCAAAGTTGGTCTTTTTTAACCACTGTATGTCTATGTGTGTTATGTGAGGTTATCCAAGCATGATTTTCGATGTAGTTAAAGTTTATTTAGGGCTGCCCATGACGAATGATTTTCATAGTCAACTGGTAGTCGTTCATTCGTTGACTAGTCACAACTTTATGATATTAATTTGATCACTTAAATATACTGTATCCTGGAGGCTCATTATTATACTAAACTATAAAAATAAACCTTTAAAATATAAAAAAGAAGAATATATAGAAATAAAGAATATAAAAAAAGTTTGCAATGTCAATCAGCATAACAAACCTTACTTCAATCCGGGTCACGGCACCAGTTTTATGTAGCTTATCTAATTCTGACCATAAGAAATTTCATGGCAAGGAGAACAGTTCAGGATCAGTTCACCTCCATTTAACATGCGTTGTACTGAACAGCATTTTCACCCCTTGTCCCGCACGTCGCATTTTGAGAAAATGTCCCGCATTTTCATCAGTCTATTGGTTTTTAATTATCATATTAAGAAAACGTGCATGTGTTCTTTTGCCTTTTTAAGAAAGCATTTTATTTATTCTAAAACAACAAAGTAGTTTTATCAGCTGAAAGTTAGATAGACATTATATAACAGTTTCAGGTTATGTTTTAGTGTTAGTGTAACACGTCCCACATTGTCCCACACAAACTTATAATCGTCCCACATTTGGTTTGTTTGATGGTGGTCACCCTTACTTCACCAGCATCAATTTGCATTCTGAGGCCAGGGTTACCAGGTCAGCATAAAAAAACAGCATTACTACTCAAAACCAGCCCAATTACTTCTCAAAACCAGCCCATTACTATTCAAAACCAGCCCAATTACTTCTCAAAACCAGTCCAATTACTACTCAAACCAACCCATTACTCCTCAAAACCAGTCCAATTACTACTCAAAACCAGCCCAATTACTACTCAAACCAACCCATTACTCCTCAAAACCAGTCCAATTACTACTCAAAACCAGCCCAATTACTACTCAAAACCAGTCCAATTACTACTCAAAACCAGCCCAATTACTACTCAAAACCAACCCATTACTATTCAAAACTAGCCCAATTACTACTCAAAACCAGTCCAATTACTACTCAAAACCAGTCCAATTAATACTCAAAACCAGCCCAATTACTACTCAAAACCAGCCCAATTACTACTCAAAACCAACCCATTACTATTCAAAACTAGCCCAATTACTACTCAAAATCAGCCTAATTACTAGACTACTCAAAACCAGCCCAATTACTACTCAAAACCAGTCCAATTACTACTCAAAACCAGCCCAATTACTGAAAACCAACCCATTACTACTCAAAACCAGCCTAATTACTAGGCTACTTAAAACTAGCCCAGTTACTACTCAAAACTAATCCAATTGCGTTCCGGGTCCCCCGGTCGAAATCATGTTCCGGGTGGGTAACAGTTGTGTTCTGGGGTCACTTCAATTCGTGGACTAAAAAAACAACCTGCAGCAACAGTGTAAAAGTAGCCCAATTCAGCAGGAAAACCACAGACTTGGCAACACCGCCTGAGGCTGATGTAATTCCCACACTCCCCAAAGACATCTCTTAAACTAAGTACCTTAAATAAAAGATCCTATACCCAACGTTACATGACTCGTGTTAGTATTTACTATATAATGATAACTAAATACATTTAACCCCATGGAATTATTTTTTAGAAGTTCACTATGGTTGAATAACGAAAAGAAAAAAAATATTCTTTTTTTTCTGGTGACATTCACACATTCAAGTTATAAATGCTCGCACATGCTCTTACGTTAAAAATAAGGTGGGTAGAGAGAAATGCAGGTTAAAAATGTATAATGTACAAATTTAGTGGCTAAGTATAAGTGTAAAGTGGCTAAGACTACTACTTACATCTTTTAAATGCTAAGCCATGTTTGAGGTCGATGAATGATAGGCGAACGTTTGGATTTTCTGTCAGACATAATTAACACAAGGACCAGTTGTATTAACAATCTGTCCATCACAGACTGCATGACTTCATGTGGATTTTTTTTTTTCTGTAACCAACTACCTCTGCAACCAACCCTCTTCTCATCAACTAAAGTTTGGTTGATTAATATGGCGGTTTCACTTGTGTTGATCTGAAGTTGACAGGAAAGATAAAAGTGGAACAGACTTTGTAGCATCTGCAACATCAACGTTTCCTGAGAATGACCTGTATATTGTAATAGTCATTATGCAACTAATGTCCTAATTTACAGACAGTTCTCATTTGAATAAATGTATTTGCATTGACTTAGTGTACATGCAATGTGTGTGTGTGTGTGTGTGTGTGTGTGTGTCTTTTTGTCAGGTAACTGGAGAACAGACGGCTGTGAGACTAGCATTGAGAACGGAGACTTTGTGTGCAGTTGTAATCATCTGAGCTTTTTTGCAGTGCTCATTGTAAGTGCATTTGTCATAAAATGGCCTTTTTTGGTTTTAAAACATTGACTTTCAGATTAAGCTTGACTGCTTATGATTGATTTGAATGCACTCTTTTGTCCTCAATGTTTCTGAAAGAGTCCTCAAATTCCTGAAGGGTCCCATATAATCCATCTCAACTACCTTTCATATGTTGGCTCTGCCCTTTCAATCGCATTTACAGCCCTTATGATTGTCATGTTTTTGTTCCAACGGTAAGCTTATTATTAATTCGGACACATTTTTTAGACACTTGACAGTTTCAGAATGAGATGTTCTGTGGTACAGATATAAATAGGTAATGTCTCTCACCATCCTCTCAACAGGAAGAAGCAAAGTGAGAACTCAGTCTTCATTCATGTTCAGCTCTCAGGTTCCTTATTCTTGCTGCACATCTCCTTCTTGTGCAGCGTGTGGTTTTCGGGTCAAGGAGACACTGAGTCAGTGTGTCAGGCTCTAGGACTTCTCCTACACTGGTGTCTTTTAGCCACTTTCACTTGGACAGCCATTGAGGGCTTCAACCTGTACCTGCTGCTGGTGCGGGTCTTCAACATCTACATCAAGAGATACATGCTTAAACTAAGTCTTGTGGGATGGGGTGAGTTCAATTTCACATTCTGAAGTCAATATACACCATTCCCACATTACTCAAGTGCCTTACGATTTCCACGGAATCCAGTGATTAAAAGTGAAATTTACTGTATAACATGGAATGTCACAGAATTTGGTGAAATTTGGATGAATCAAACAAAAGCAGGGCTGTACACTTAAAGGGGTGGTATAATGCCCTTTTCACAAGATGTAAAATAAGTCTTTGATGTCCCCAGAGTGTGTATGTGAAGTTTCACCTCAAAATACCCCTCAGATATTTTTATATAGCATGTTAAAGTTGTCACTTTTTGAGGGTGAGCAAAAACGGACCGTTTTGTGTCCGTCCCTTTAAATGCAAATGAACTGCTGCTCCCGGCACAGGGGGCGGAGCTTCAAGAGCACTCACATGGACATGCACTGAAAATGGCAAAAACTTTTAGCCTTTTATGTTAAAACTGGATTCAGACAATGATGGAGAGACTCAAGAAGAAGTGACAACATGTAGAAGCAACAGGACATTTCTGAATGTTTAGTTGATAAATTTATGTAGCTTATGTGCAGTTCTTTTCTAGTCATTGATTAGCATATTCTGTCATGATAATCTATAAATCGTGTTCACGGGGGCGGGGTTTATGCAAATGTCAGGGTTGGTGATGTCACTAACCCGGGAGGAATGTTGTGTAGTCCCGACCAGCCATTTGTTGTAATCCTTAAAAGCTATTTCTGTAAAAGAAAATATCTCCCTTTGCTTTGAAATTTGAGCATCGTAACTTTGCAGATGTTGATTAAGCTCAAACAGCAACATTACACACCAACTAAAGTTAAAAAAGTGAAATCATAATCAACCACCCCTTTAAATACAATATGAAATATAGCTGCAATCAGCAATTATGTGGCCAAGCACAAAGAAGGCATGATTAGTCATGCCATCATGGCTAGGAGATTCAGATCAGCTGCAACAATGAGCAATTTAAGACATATTAAGAAGATTTTAGGCAAAATGGTTGAAAAATCATAAATACAGGCACTAGTAAATTGATTTAATGGTTTATCACTTTCGATCAGTAGGTGGTGCTGTGACCAAATTGGTGTGGTGTGGTCAGAGTGAGGTGACAATGACATAAGCAAAGTTTGGTGTCAACGTGCCAAAGCAGTGCAGAGATACAGCCTCAGAGTCGTTTTGGAATCATGCCACCAATTTTGTTAATGCGTTTTACAAAAACAGTTTTGGCTATCGACACGAAATCCATAACTTTTTGCCGGCATGGTCTGAAGATGACCTGACTCAAATTTGGTGAAAATCGGACGAACGGCCTAGGATAAGTTAGAAAAAATAATGTTTTTAAAGAAAATCAAAATGGTGGACAGGAAGTTGTAGTCTATGGCAAATTGATATCTATGTTATCGAAACCACCCAAGGAATCTATTAAGACCAGTTTCATTACAATAAGCTAATTAAATCCAAAGTTATTAGCATTTATGGAAATTTCATTATAGCTTTTGACCACAAGGTGGCGCTGCCAAGAAACTTTTTCAGCACTTTCAGGGCATGCAATCGAATCATCTTGAGCCAAGGAATCAGAGGAAAAAAATTATTCCTTTTTTTAGCCCTTACGGCATAAACATAAGTGAAACTTTGGACAGTTGGTGGCGCTAGAAGGATTGAGTTAGAGACTCCAAAATTGCTGTGGTTAATGTTCAGACTGTCCTCTATCTGTGTGCCAAATTTCATAACTTTCACACAAGCAGTTCTATGGGCGGCCATAGACTTCCAGAGCGGAAAAAGAAGAAGAAGCGGAAGAAGAATAATAACGCGAATTAATACAATAGGTGCTTATGCATCTTCAGTGCTTGGCCCCTACTAGTGTCTTTGAATATTAAACCGCAAAAAGCCTGGATGTCCCTGTGTGAATGAGCATTGTGTGTATTACATCTATTTACTGAATTATCTTCTCCCACAGGTGTTCCCACGTTCACAGTGGTGATATGCGGTGTGACTAAAGCGTATGGCAAATATTCCTTTCACATGGATAAAGAGAACACGACAGCCACACCAATGTAAGGTCAATCTATTCAAATGACACTGCACTTCTCTTTCTGCGTCATCTCTTGAGCGTGTGTGTTTTATTATGGTGTAGATGCTGGGTGACCACACCGATAGTGAGCTACATTACAGTGAACGGTTATCTGGGACTGGTGTTGCTCTTCAACACGGCCATGCTGGCGGTGGTGCTGCATAAGATGCGTCTGTTGAGATCACAGGCTCCTCAGGTTAAAGACCATCAGAGGAGGGCATGGAAAGACTGGGTGTCTCTACTGGGACTCTGCTGTGTACTGGGAGTGCCGTGGGGTCTGGCCTTCTTCACACACGGCCCATTGAGTCTCGCTTCGCTCTATGTTTTCACCATTCTCAACAGTTTTCAGGGTAAGAACTCGTTTCAGTGCTCACTGAAACAATAGCACGTGTTAATGAAGGACAAGCATACACAGGCCTAACTGGTACTTTCAAAAAAATAATAATAATAATAAAAAAAATACTGTTCTTTTGAGTGAAAAATATCAGATATAACATATTATAGCATGAAAGGTTTACAAGCTTTAAATGTGAATTCAGGTTTTATTTATTTAATTATTTATTATTAGCTAGCGTTAGGGTGGGACACGTTTTGCAATTGTGTACCATATTTCCATATGACGCAAAAATATATATATGGTCATTCCATGTCAAAACCAAATTTCTGAAATTTCCCAGGCTCAAATTTATGATTTAGTTAATATTTTTTTCTGAAGAAAGACAAACATAAAAAAGAAAGACAAACATTAATATTTGATGAAAGCCAAAATATTAAATGTAATGAACGTATATATACACTGAATAATCCACTATTTTGTAGAGGAGTGTAAAAATGACCATTTTCACATGAGATTTGGAGCCGAATACAGGAGAATTTAGAAATATATGGCAGCATCATTATTTTATTTTTACACAGAGATTGGTAGATCTATAAGTAAAATCTGTTTACTTTAGCAATATTTGTCGCATTAAAGGCCAACAGTGAAAGACGGATATATTCTATGCAATTGTGTTGATAGCAAAAAAACAAGATACATGTCTAGTTTAGGGATGGCCCGATACCGATACTGGCATCAGGGATCGGGCCGATACTGTCCTCATATAGGCTACTCGTACTCATAAAAAATCACCGATACCACGCACCGATACCACGTACATTTTGCGAAACGAAACTGGCCGCCGCGAGTGCTTTGTGGAGGTGAACTGAGGCATAGGAAAGTATAATGTCGGCGGTTTGGGCTCATTTCACAGGGTTCGTGTGTATAGTAATAGCTGTGGTGCGCGAGCTGATAAGAGAAAAACGGCAGTGGATTAAGTGCGCAACGGCACAGACGCGCGAGCTGGTCGAGCACATCCCTTTAAACAGACATCAGTGGAAAGTTGGTTCAGTCGGATGTCAATGGCAAAGAAAATAAAACGAGGCATGTAGCTTATTATTAACGTTAACTGACGAGAGAGAGAGAGAGAGAGAGAGAGAGAGAGAGAGCGCACTTCTGTTGAATGCTCTTGATTGCTGATCATTCACTCAGCACGTTATTTGGATGAAAACTAAATCCAGGGCTGCCAACTCTCACGCATTGAGCGTGAGACTCACGCAATTGACACTTTTCACTGAAAAGTGTCAGTTTTCACACGCTCTCACGCCACACATCCATTTTCTCACGCACAGAAAAATTGCAGAGCAAAGGGGTACTTTTAATATTAAACTAATTCTCAGCTCTTAGATTCCGTCAATTTTATTACGAAATTCAGACAAAAATACGTTTGGCGCTTGTAAATGTGACGTGACAGATCGCTGAGCGCCTCAGTTCAAGTGCACGTGAACCGATCATCTGTTACTTTTTTATTTAAAGATGCAGTACAACTTACCGAAAGTATACATAATATCGACCAATTAGTGTTTTTCAACCATGGAAAGAGGTCAATATAACAGCAGGAGAACAATTATGTCACATAACGTTACATTTACCTCAGGAAAGCCATTTAATGACCATAGCATGTTAATTGAATAGAAAAAATAGCTAGAGAGGAGATTTTGCTGAGCACTATATTACATATTTATTATATTTTTACTTATGTCATTAAATAATTGTTATTATAACAAAAACAGCATTATATTTAATTTAATTTGTTATTTTTAACCTTTAATAATACCAGCAGATTGGGCCCTCTATGTTTACAGCATTAGGTGAGATTATTTTTTTAAATAAAATTTAAAATAAACATGTATCCAAATTAGTCAATATTGAATCAAAATCGGAATCAAATCACAAGAATGGAATTGAAATCTTGAAATTTTTGTCAAGCAATAATAAAAACTGTATCCTACTAGTCATTGTACAATGTAAACATTGTAACATGTTGTCACTAAACTTCATAAAATTCTATTTAGTTACCAAATGTTTTGACAATCACAATTACACTTATTGTGATGCAATATTTGTTTTGCATACCCCACCAAAAGAAAATCTCACTCCAAGCTAAACTCAAAAGTTGGCAGCCCTGCTAAATCGTATATGTAAGTAAAGTAAAACATGAACTGTTACCTGATTTAAGTATAACGAGTACATTATTACAGGACGTGTGCAGGTCAAGAAGTTCCATGAACGCAAACATCCAAAGAGCGCGCCCCGCAAACCAGCGTCTCAGCGCGCGAATACTGAATTAAATTGTCTTTAAGGTCTTGCGAAACGAAAGTCGAAAGTCCAAAGTATAACCAAAGTCGGTTATATCTCAAATGAACGTAGCCATGTTCAAATGCGGTCCGTGCGTTCGGTCTTAAAGGGGCAGCAGTTTGATAAACCTGCTTCTGTGTTTTAATGTTAATCAAACAAATGACAAAGAAATACTCACTGCTCTTGACTAAATAGGCTACCCTTTTCAACTTTACAAAAATATCTATCTATATATTATTTATACAGTAATGAATATGCTTTTTTCATTTGTAGCCTTTCTTTGTTCTATTGTATTTATTTGTCCTATTTGTAATTCGATTGTTTGTTCTTATTTTGTTACTGACTGCTTACTTGTTTTAAATTCACATTAATTAGGCTGGTAGTTTTTGTTGTAGTATCAAGATTGGATTAAATAATTGATATTTCACTGGTTTTGACAAACATTTGAACATTTGAATTTGATGAACAAATTAAGCCAACTAATATGATTTATATTCTTTTGGTTTATCTACTAATACATTTAAAAATTACAAATGCAGTGAAGATTCAGGTATCGGTTACGGTATCGCTATCGGCGAGTACCAAAAATCAAAGTATCGGTATCAGACTCGTTCTGCAAAAAGTGGTATTGGGACATCCATAGTCTAGTTTCAACATTATTTATTGTTCAGATGTTCCTCTTTATAATAAAAAGTGACGCAAATTTGTTTTTTTGCCACTGAAAATGTGTATAATTAATCAATTTCCTCATGAAGCCGCATTAAGATCTCCATAAATCTGTGATTGAACCATCGAGGGCCTTTAAAATGAAGATACCAAAAGAAAAGTTTGTTAGGAATCAGAATCTAAAAGGATATTAAGACATCTTTAATACTTCTTGAGTTGCATGCAGGCAAACTGGCTGCCATCTTTAAGTAATTTTTACCTCCCTGTAATTTGGCTCCAAATCTCAGGTGAAAATGGTCATGAATTACTCAGTACATATACTGTACATTCATTACATTTAATATTTTGGCTTTCTTCTTCATGTATGTATTTCTCTCACCAGAATTTTTTTGATCAAAATCAAAATGTTTAGACACAGAATGACCCTAAATCTCATATCATTATGAAATTCCCAAGATGTCCCCAAGTGAAAATGGTACATGTATTAGCGCTGGTTGTGCCGTGACGGAGCCGGATGGGAGTCTGGATGAGATTTTGCCAAGTAAGGATCAACATATTCCTGGATTTTTGTTGATCCTTCATGTCTGAAAATGTAGTCCTAACACTATCCCTACCCCTAACCCTACCCTAAAATTTACATAAACTGTAAAGTTGTCCCTCCAATCTGATTGGTGTATTGGAATATTGTTCCAGGATCAACAAAGATGTTAATCCAGGAGCATGCTGAAAACACGTTCACCATGGCACTTGACATCACTGACATCTGAGTGGCCACCCTAAAATTTTATTTCATTTTTTAATTTCACCTTATTGAAAAAAGCCTTTATTTTGGCCTTTAACTTGAGAACGTGTCGCATTATAGCGTGTTTGAACGAGGGCTGCCGTCTCTCGTGCATTCAGCCTGACACACACACTGTTCTCACACAACACATCCATCTTCACACGCAATGGAAACCACAGCAGAACATAGAGGACGCTGATAATGCGCTGAGTGACAAGACAATCATGTCTCATAATCTCCAAATCAGTGTTTAAACCATGGAAAGACGTCAGTAAAACCGCTTGTGAACAAAGTCAGGCAACATTATTGTTTTATTTCAGAAAAGCCATTCAGTGTGTAGTAACTCTATAGTTCTACTCTATATCAGAAAAATGTACTCTGGAGAATAAATAAACAAGTAATAAAAACTCGGTGAGTGTTTTAGCGCAATTTTCTGACCTCATGGGATCACAACACTAAGAGATAGTAAATATTTTCCTGGATTTTTTTTTTGTGCGTTCCCGAGATTAGACCTTCCTTAACATAATGCCGAAAACCCGAAGTCTCTAGGTGGTCTGGTTGAGGAGTAGATAGAAGTGCAAGATTGGTGCGCACAGACAGAACAGAAATCATGAGTTAACAATCGCAATTTTGTCCGGTGGAAAATTGCGCTAAAAAGCGCTATAAATTCATTATAATCTACTTACTTAACCTATACAATTCAAAAGTTGTATGCATATATTATTCTTGTATGCAACAAATCAGTTGTTAATTTTAACCTCTAATAACAGGGTTGCCTATATACCGGTAGTTTACAACATTAGTTGAGAACGTTTTTCCTTGAGAAAAATTAACATCTATAGCATATGTATTTATCCAAATGAATCAATATTGAATCGCAAGCTTATGAATCATTATTCCCCCGCAGGAATAAATCTAACAATCGTTCATTTCTGCGTTTTTGATGCCAGGTTAGGATTTTACACACATTTCCTGTCATTGTCAATAAACCCCCCTGCATTAGCATTGACCACAACTCTAGTTCCGCTACGATAAATCGATAAAGAATTTGTGGAAATTTGGTATGCTTTGTTTTGGGTTAGAAATAGTTTCACTTTTACATGCAAAAACACTGGTTAAAAGTGGATACCCATGTTTGGTTTGTTAGGCCTACAGTGTGTTTGCTGTCTTTATCAGTTTATCACCCTAAAAACTACTTGCCTATATGTTCACTTGTGGAATTACAACACAGATATCATATTTAAAATAATTTGTTACAAATATGTCAGATTTCTGGCAGCAAGAAATAATAATAATAACCATGCAATGAAACCAAAATGTAAAATTGGAGTTAAATATCAAAAGAATTCCAGAAAAGATTTTAACTTTGGAACATATTCGTATATTATTGTTTTGACCTTGTGAAGATTAAGCATCTCCTTGCACTGAGCATTTGTTGAAAAAGAAAAATGTAGACTTTTTAAAGGCATATTTTGTACCCTTTTTGCATGAAGTGCCAGATGTTTACTAGATTTGTGTTTTTGGCTCTAAATGAACAATGTGAAGCAGGGGCTCAAAAAGTGTAAAATTACATCATCACTGTTCTTTTCATCCTCTAGGTATCTTTGTTTTCATGTGGTTTTTGATTCTCACATGTCAAACACGGAAAGAGAAACAAATCTCATCTAAAAGCACCATTCAGGTCAGCTTCCAGAGCAATGAAGATGTGACAAGATAACCAACGGCCTTGGAGTTTTAAAGGTGGATCCATCAAAACTTCATGTATTTCTTTTGTATTAATATTGTACTCATTCAGATCTTTGTGATTTTTAACCTGGGGTCTGCAGAGCCTCGGGAGACTGCAAGGGGGCGCTATAGGAAATCTGCATGTAGTTTTAATATTAGGGGGGTATTTATTTCTAAATGTTGATATATCCTTTTTTAATTAAATTCCAGAATAGAATATTTCATTTTCACTGGCTTACTATATATATAACTATATTATAACTATATATATCTATATAAAACTATATTCATAGTAAAAAATTCAAATAAATAAATCTAAAATTGCTCTAACATTCTAATTTTACAACGAAACTGAATCAACACTGAACTGAATTCAGTTGAACAACAGCCGAAATGCATTATTTTCCTGTTATCACTGTAAAACTATCTGTATTGTATAAAGCTCTATATAAATAAAAGTGATTTGAATGACTGGGTAAAAAAAAAATAGTTGACTTTACATTTTTAAAGTATTTTTATTTAGTACAATGAAAAAAAGTTAATTATTCTAATGAAACCCTATAATTTGTGTATTTTACCACACATATACAGTAAATGGGTCTTTACAGGGAAATATATTGCTTTATATTTTTGCAAGGGTTTCATCATATTTGGGGGTCATTGCTCTTAAGTGAAAGAACTTTAAACTTTAACAGGAGTGCTCAGAATAGAATAGAGCTTTATTGTCACTGTAAACAACGAGATTACAAAAAGTCACCATGCTCAGCAAACAACAAATATTAGAAAACAATAACTACACATGGGGGTTAACATAAAATTAAATAAAAATAAAAAAAAATAAAAAAAAGAGAGATGAGATGAGATGAAAAAGAGTAGCAATATACAATGAGGAGATTAACACGTTAGTCTCTGTGGACTTTGATTATTTAACACTGAGGTATGATGGATTATGGGTAGCAGAAGTGGTGTTTTGGTGAATGTATGATGATCAGTGTAGTGTCGGCAACACCTAGTGTTCAGAAACAGAAAGCACACATTTGTGGCAGACTAATTGACTTCAGTAGAAGTCTATGGAAGCCATTGACTAAAATAACAAATAAAGGTAATTATGAGTTTTATCTCACAATTCTGACTTCCCCCTTCGTAATTCCGAGTTTATATATCAGAATTGCAAGATTTAAACTCAACATTATGCCTTTTCCCCTCAGACTGGCGAGTTCTGGACTATACGAGTTAATGTTGCCTTCACGCGCTATTCGAAATTTCCTACTTCCCACTTCTGAAGAAGAGACTACGAGCTCATTGCGTTCAAAAGGTGACTTGAGAGGGCGTTCATGTCCTATTTTCTAACTAGGAAACGAGGTTTGGAATCTCCCGAATTAAACGTCCCACTTCAGACTGTCGTTCACATGTTGACCACATGATATCGCCACGACACAACGAGAGCATCGTGTTTTTGTGTCAACTATGGCAAAACAGAATAAAAACAACATAAAATCGCTTTGAAAGCAGATGACGAAAAGCAAAAAGTAAGGAATTATTATATAAACGTTTAAGTTTTGTTTTTACATTTATGCTCTTGAAGGCAGGACTTGCCGACATCTTAGAAGTGACGGTCGGCATTGATGTTCTCCGAGTTCACAGGTCGAATGTCCGACTTTGAGTGTTCGCCGCATAACACAGATATTTCATAATCTGCATCCCTCTCTCCTTCCAGTTTTCCCATATTTTATATATATATATATATTTATTGAAGACTACCAAAAAACTGACAAAGACAAGATTTACTTTAAAAGTTTTATGAAAATACCAATGTGAGGAAAATTGAGATACAAAATTTTATCAATGGTAATATTACAAAAAGTATAAAAAAGAAAGTGCACAAAAACTTCTTTACAGCATTAATTGTACAGACAGCTTTGAATAAATAGCATAAGTTAAAAATGACAAATGAACGTAATGAAATGATCAGCTAAATCTCTGGTAAGGCACATTGACTGAGAATGTGCCACATTAATAGTCAAAAACATTTTTCCCTGAAATTTATCGACATCTTGTATTCGCTCTCGTGCATTTTAAGAACGAGAGCATCAAGTCGACACTAGAGTCGACTCAAAGTATTGCTGGTGAATAAAAACAAACATTCATTCAAATAATAACCTAACCAAATTCATAAACTCCACAATCTTGCTCAAGTTTGGAAGCAAAGCAATTTCCCCCTGCCCCAAAAAAGGCTTTTCTGTCACATCGACAACATTTTGATTGATCCAAACTGTAACAATAAAAACAAAAACAAAGGCTGCAGTCAATATATCAAGGCTGAAAGACTGTACAATTTCATCTTCGATTAGCTTTAGTGTACAATATTGAGACATGAAAAACGTGGTTTAAAACACAGTGTAAAGCCTGGTCGGAAATTCATCAATCAGTTATATCTCTTACTTTCTGTATTATAACACTCTCATACAACAACATAAAAAAATAAAATAAAAAAAAGATACAAACACCACCAACAGTCATAAAACTGATCATGCCTACAAATACATTATGCATGCTTTCATATGCCATTGTGTAAATGATAACCGTTTAAATACTCTGAGATAATGCGTTTTAGCATCTTGGTTTTAAAGATTTACAAACCCGTAACCGTATTTTAAATATTGAGAAACATCTTTATGCCAAACCAGAAATAAATGAGATTTTACAAGCATGTGTCCAAAATTCACATTGTGAATATTGTGCCCAAAGAAACCTTGTCAGTAAATGCATGTGTGTGTGATTTAACAGAGCACAGTTCACAGCTCGAGTCAGAGCAGAAGACTGCAAGGTAAAATATTGTATTTGCTTAAGTTAAAAGTACACCCATCTCATTAATGCCTCGGCTGTAATGTCATATATAGCACTTTACATTATTCATCTTTAACCCGTGAAACTAAATGCCAAATAGAAGTCTTTTGGTGCACTGGAATGGAAAATAAGATTATATTTACAAAACACTGGTAACTCCCAAAAAAAATTTACAGTAATAAAAAAAATGGATTACATTAAATTTCCTAACTCAGACCTATAAATATGTCCTAATGCCCATTTTTTTCGCCTTTTCCGGTTATATATAAAATAAAAATAAAAAAGGGTACAAAACTTACATTTTACAAATTAGGCATAAAAAAATAATAATACAAAAGCAATGGGAAAACTCAACTCATACACAGTTATCTAACAAAGGGAAGATATCAGAGTCTACCACTGGAGACAAAGCTATGAGGGCCTCGAGGAGGGTGCGTTTGGAGGATCACCAGGCCTCCTTCATGACCTCCGGGAGAGGGGAAGGAAGTGTTTGGGAGATCTGAGAGTCCGAGGAGGATGCCAGAGCGGGACGCTTCTTGTTACAGCAGGGCTTGAAGAGACGAGGATCGATGATCACCTCACCGAAACGCCCCTTGTAGACGATCCCACAGCACACCTTCTGCCTGAAACGCATCGGCGGTGTTATTCACCGGCTCAACCACTAGGGTGTCAACATGCATCGGTGAACAGAAGGAGAAGAAGAATACCTCTTCCAGTAGGACAGGTCGAGAAAGGAGAACCCAGACGGGGTCGGGCGTCTCTGCTTGGTCTCGATGTCCGAGCCGTCGTCTGATTGGTTACTGTGGCTGGGAGACTGAGACGGAGACATACTGGATGTGGTGCTGTGGGCATCCGAATCTGTCGAGACATGACGGCAAACATTAACGTGCCATCTGCAAAAACACAAGCTCACTGGAACACAGAACCATTTTAGGGGGGCGATTTTGTATTCGTTTGTGCGATGTGAATTGTAGGAGAAAAGGAATTCATTTGTTATTATACATAATGTACATAAGATGATTGTTTATATTAGGGATGCACAATATATCGGCCGATATATGATCATTTTTAATGTTATCGACGCGATAAGAAAATTTGGCTGATATATTAAAGATAACGATAGATAATGGCTGAGACGCTTCAGATGCGCAACATGATGGTTTTAAATGGCTTGAAATATGATTGTAAAAAGGAAAAATATGGTTAAGTGCAACATGTGCAGTAAGTCTGCAATCGTGTGCTTGGGACTTTTAACAGCGAGACTTTTGTAATCAGGCTTTCGGACAATATATCAGTTGTTCAAATATAAAGATTATCGGTATCGGTCGATTTTCATATTGGTGCATCCCTAGTTTATATTCTGTATTTTAACAGTATTGTTCTATAACACCATATGATTATTTGCTTTTGATACTTTTAATATTTTGAACCAAATATGATGTCCTCATTGTTATTATTATATGTATTTTAAGTCATTTTATATGTATTTTAGGTCTATTTTTACTACCACAAAAAAATGTATCCGAGTACTCGATTAATTGTCAAAATAATCAACTGATTACTCGATTACCAAAATAATCGATAGTGACAGGCCTATATCCCATGTGACATTTGGTATATTCCAAGTGTTCTGGGGGAATTTGATAGGGTTTGGTGAAAATAAACCAAAATTTTATGTATTTAATGAAAACCCTGAGCTCGACTGCGTTCATGAGTCTCTATTAGAAGTTATGAGAAATCAAGATGAATAAACATGCGACACATGAAATGCAATGCCTAGAAATCCCCAAAAGGTCTCCGTCTGTCAGAATGAGTCGACAGATGCGATTCATCTTGATTTCTCATAACTTGTAAAAACATTTTTTTAAAGCTTGATGCTGGTCGCTATTCAGTGCCATTATATGGACGCGAGAGTTCAGGTTTTTTTTTTTTTTTAATTCTCCTTTTGTGGTCCATAAAAGAAAGAAAAGGGCATATTGCATTAGAACAACACCAGGGTGGGTAAATTATGACTTAATTTTCATTTTAGGGTGAACTATCCCTTTAAAAAAATTTTTTTTTTAAATGATCGCACGTAAAACGTACGAATGAAATCATACGAATTAGCCACCAATTCGCCAAATTATGACAATTATTGTTATATGAACCGTCATGAGATTTAAAAAAAAAGTGCAACTCACTTTGTCTTTTGAACTTATGAAGCTTCTTCAGTTTACTTTTCTTCTTTCCATCACTATTTTTGACTTTCTTGGGTTTGGTCAGCTTGAATCCCGGTCCCGCTCTGGCATCGACCACCTTGGGAGGGAATCAAGATTATTCTCAAAATGTCTGAAAATGAATATGGATGATTCCAGTGAAAACAAGAAAACGGTCCCTTACATGATTCCAGTTCTTCTTTGATCCATGCGGTAATTTCTTCCAGCGTTTTACCAGCAGCACACAAGCGTTGCAGATGTCTCCAACCCGATCCTCGGCCAGACTATGAAAAAAATATTGCAATATGAATGACAGAAAATGTATTTAAGGACAGAACTAATTTTTAAAACATCAAGTATATGACTAGAATTGCATTGCCTATTATCAAAAAAACAAATCCTAATGTAATTCCTCTTTTTGAAAACAATCCCAATGGGATCACATAAGCT
Source organism: Abramis brama (assembly GCF_963993115.1). Taxonomy (NCBI): domain Eukaryota; kingdom Metazoa; phylum Chordata; class Actinopteri; order Cypriniformes; family Leuciscidae; genus Abramis; species Abramis brama. The sequence goes on along the minus strand of NC_139965.1, from coordinate 57,847,332 downwards.
GGAAAAATTAAAGCTCATCTAGTATGATATTATTAAATTCCAACAGGATTCTCGTTGATCTAAAAATTGTGATTGAAAATCCTTTAGGATTTTTATTTTTGGGATACAAGCAGAGTCATGGATAAACACTTACCCGAAGCAGAGTCTGAAGTTCTCCTCATATCTGCTGCTGTCAGTGAACCGAGAACTTGACGACTTGGTTTTGCAAATACAACAACCCTCGTTACTGCGGTAAATCTTGGATTTATGGAAGCCGAACATCTTTACGGGCTCTGGAAATGAATGGAGAGCGTCATTAAAACAAAAGGTCTCCTGCTCGTTTTGCGCGGGGGATTGAAAGGGGCGGGGGCACTAACATATCTCTCTTGAACTTGACAATTTCATCGCGTTGCGCTCTAGAAGTTACGAAGAAAAATGCAGAATCACAAGCGCGCGTCTGGGATTAAAAAGCGTGTTTGCTGTGATTGTGAACCCGTCTCGCCTGCAGCAATGACCTACTTTTGATGTTTGACAAAAGCCTTTCGCTGCTGCCACATTTAATACACGATCATTGACTCGCACGAGAAAAACAAACAGCAGCCGCATGCGTGCACTGGGATTTGATTATTTGGAAAATCCCAGAAAGAACGATAATGGGATTTTTTAACTAACTGGGAACCCATCTTAAACAGGAATCCTCTAAGAATCAAGTCGTTGACTACTGAATAAATCAATTCCTATTTTGTCATTTTCTGGTCTTATTTGATTCTTGATGGATTCCCGTTTAGTCGCTCCAAATAATGATAAGAATTCCTTTGATTCCTTTGGGAATTTTGACATGGGGCGAAACGGGTGAAATAGGCGGAGTTGTAAAATCGAAAGTACCATTAAATGGGCGCCTGTTCAGACAAAACATTGAGTTAATACTACTTAAAAACACCTCTTAAACGACATGTAACGTTATGCATAATATAATGAACATCGCGCGCTTGATACATCAAACGCTTGAAAAACAACACCAAACATGACACGACTCATTCACAACGACTCCACACATTACAAAATAATTATTAAGATGAATTGTGACATACAGTATGCTCGGATTTATGTTTTTTTGTTTTATTATTATTCGTTCGTTCGCGCCATATTTGCATATATTGAAACCAAAAGAAAGCTACACGGACATGTGTCGTACATTAACATTCACGCGCGCTTTTAAATCGCTTAGGAAGCGGTTTCTAAACAACACACGGATGATATTACCATTAAAATACGATCGCTATTCTAAACTTGCCCAAACAGTGAGCGAGCGCCAAACGCGCGTCCCATTAACAATAACAGCTAGCCCGTTAGCACGCGACCATGCCACGCTCACATCCACGCGCGCCAAGCCCCATTGTTGATGTAAATAACCGCGCTGTAAACGCACTAACATTATACACACAACACGTTACGCACTCCGATATTGACAGTACAAACAGTTAAAAACGAGATGCTACATTCGTGTAGTTAGTTCGCAACAATAACAAAGGACTTACCGTCAGAAACTTTGAATTCCGTCCGTTTTACTCGTCTGTACTGCGCATGCCTTACTACGACCACACACAGAAACACAAATGAATGGTGGGGGCGGGGCCTGCGTACAAACATTGAGTAAAGGGGTTTGTCGGAGGAAGACCATATAAGGAGCTTAGACGCCAAGTTTAAACATCCATTCGACCAATCACCGCGCTCGAGCTTGCCATTTAAGAATGTTTTATCCGGGGAAGTACACAAACGTTCCGCACGTAACGCATTGTTCTTGTTGTGACTTGAATGTGTGTGAATGGACTCGTTTCCCGCTATGTTGTTGTAGCTCGAATGCTTGGAATACGAGACTGTTTGTATTTATATTATATTATATTATATTATATTATATTATATTATATTATATTAACACGCTGAAATGTAATGTTCCTTTATAAAGTGATTTTATTATGTCTTGACTTTCATTCAGCGAAACGCAGTGTGCATTATTTTAAGTCCTAAACACCACCAGCATTATACTTTTTTTGTAAACGATATTAGTCTTGAAATGGGTACATATCTTGTCCATGCACTTTTTCTGACAACTCATCAAACGTTTATTTTAAAAATATATTTTTTATATTTCATATCGTTAAAGTTCTTTTTTTTTAAACGTGCTTAAAAAATATTAAGTATAAGGTTCAGCAATGAGAGATCTATTTCTTTTTTTAGTTTTTCACATTTTTAATCACCCTTTTTAATACTATAAAATATTCCACGTGGTCTCTCAATTAATACGGTTATTAAACAATAAAAGTCTGATACATAATTATAATAGAAAAAGCAAAATGCTGCTTAAACTGGTCATAGGGCATGGAAATGTCTGATTAAAAAAATACTCACTGATTGTACTGCAAAGATATGATCAAACACTAATTTTGCTCTTGATGAAAGCTTGCACCATTAAAAAAAAAAGGAAAAAAAAAAAGGCTGAAGCATCATAACCATATTGAATTGTCACCTTTAATACATTTTATACACTGTACACAATTGTTCAATATTTAACACTACATTACACCGCTTTGTCTATAAATGTATTGAGATAAAACACAAGAAAGAAAGAAAAACTCCCAGAATGCTCATGCCAGCTGTGTTTGAACAGGAACCAGAACATTCATGATGAAATTGGCACATGAATATCAATCAGTCTTTGATGTGCTTCTCCAAGGTATATCCTACGAATGATGCTACACTCTAAAAACAGGCGAATATTTCATCAATATTCAATAACAAAATGTTGGAGCTGTAAATATTGCATAGCAGAAACAGAGGGGCTGCTGGGGTTTAACTAGGGACACAAACACAGCATCTGTGCCAGTTTAATTCTACTTTAAATATGGCATTAGAGTCGCCCGCAGAGTCCAGACCTGAGGGCTAAAGTGTGTTACGCTGCTTTGAAAGGATACATCGGTTGCTGCAACTGCTTATTAGGTGGAACGCTAATGTTATCCTTTTTTCGTTGATTGTTCTTGGTTTTTACAGTCTCTCTCATAAAATATGTTTGGACATCACTTTCAGAAGTCGTATCTATGATTTTAGGGGATAATAATAAGCTTTAAGAAGACATTTCACCCTTTTCCTGCGTGGAACACAAAAGGAGATATTTAGACGAAAGTCCAAGCTGCTCTTTTCCCATTTAATGAACTGTGGTCACCATTCACTTTCATTGTACGGGGAAGAAAGAAAGAGGGTTTGGAATGATAGAGTGAGTAAACGATGACCGACTCAAGTCTCTTCTGCTCACAAAGACTGCATTTATTTGATCAAAAATACAGTAAAAACAATAATATTGTGAAATATTATTGCAATGTAAGATAACTGTTTTCCATCTCTATAGTTAAAAATATATTTATTCCTTCAAAAATCTGGAGTCTGGAGAGTTTTGCATCATAGGAATAAATTACATTTTTACATATATTGAAATAGAAAACAGTTCTTTAAAATTGTAATGTTTCACAATATTTCTGTTTTTGCTGTATTGCTGATCAGATAAATGCAGCCTTGGTGAGCTGAAGAGACTTCTTTTTTATAAAAACATTAAAATATTATTCCAAACTTTGACCGGTAGTGTAATTTATCTCCTTAAACTGATTTGCATTTTAAATCACACAAGCCTCTGGCATTGTTTAAAAAAAACGTTTCCTTTTCCATTTTTCTTATCTTTTCTTTCTTTCTTTTTTTTAAGTAAAATATGAATTCCCCACAAGTTGTACTTATAAAGCATACTTCTACATCATTTGCTTCAAACTCTGCATGGTGACAGTACAGGTTCGATTAGAGCACAGAGCAAGCAACCTGACACATATCAAAATAACACTGTTCTTCTTTGAAAATATAATAACAGTTTTTCTCACATGTTTCCCTTTTAAATATAGCCATTGTCAGCAGTCCACAACAACAACGAAAAATATTGAGCTTTCAATAAAACGCTATAGCACAGGTGGGAGTTTTCACCTTTCCAGAAAAGTATGAATCAAAATAGAGGACATATTTGAATGTCAGTTGATAAAAATTATGACACGTTTGAAAAGACTCATTGCACTTAATATATGGCAAACATGACAGTAGCTTTGACGTAAGCCAGGTTAAGTCCTTTTGTTCAAGTCTCTCCATGTAAAAAAAAAAGTTAGTCCATGGTCCCGCTGATCTGTGTGTTAGTTCTACATGGAGACGGCGTTAGATCCCGATGCCTTTGACGAGAGACGCCTCCAGAGTGATGTTGAATTCCTGCAGAGTCTGTAGCACTCGAATCAGAGAGTTCACCAGAGAATGGTCCTTTAAGAGCGCCATGTCCTCGTACATCTGTGCTGTGATTGGACACTCGGCGAGGAGCGCGATCCAGTGGTGCAGCAGGTGATCTCTGCAAGCAGAAAGACAACAGGAGTCAGCACACGTGACTGATCGATGTGACAACAGAGCATGTCAATTCAAGTAAGGGCACATATAATACACCTTTTTCTGATTTTACCTTTCCTTTAGTGTATAATATAGCCGTTTGTTCATGCAAACATTCTGCAAAGTTACAAAGTCGAAGGGTGTCGATCTCTCCGCCAGAAAACAGCAAGTATTAATACTAACATTAGTATTTGGTTTCCGTTTGGTTATTTTTTCAGAACCAAATAACGTTATAGGAATGTTCTTTTTAGGTTTTATTTTTTGCAACCATAAAATACTGTTCCCAGAATGTTAAATAACCCAAAAATACCTTATACAGAACGTTCCATAACGGTTATTTTGTTTAATACTGTATAATACTGATTATAGACGTCCATACCGCTTATACTATAATGGGTAGTGTGCTGGATGATTACTGACATACAGCGGGGTTATGATATTGGAGTAAAGAGGTTAGGTGAACGTTAGAATAACATGGGAATATAAAATATAACATTAAAATAACATTGGGGGGAACATTAACATAACGTTAGAATAACGTTCTACAAACCAAAAACTAACGTTCTAATTTTGTTAAGAAAACTTTCCTGGCTAACCAAAAACAAACCTTAAAAAAGAATGTTCTGGGAACCAAAGATTGTTAGCTGTAGTCTTTCTGTTATTTTTGTAACTTCACTACTGGGCTGTAACCACCTCAGACATTAAAGGAGACATATCATGCTTTTAAATTGTTCCTTTTTACATATAAATCATACATTTGTAGTCTATATAAAGCGGAACTGCAATGCTTGGGTCTGAATTCCTCATTATTATAGCTCCACAGGCCCCTTTTCTACCCCTTTTCTGATGTGCATCTGAGAGCAACTCGTTTTGGTGCGGTCTCTTTAAATACAATTGAGACACTTCATACCCCGCCCACACTCGGTTCAACTCCACCCCGTTCGGCCATTTTTGTAGTTTGATAGCAGAGATACGATTATCTAGCGGCACAGAAACTTTTTATTCACATGTTATTAACAAAATGTCAACAACGGAAGACTTGTCCAGCCAGCCTTACATGTTCGAGCCAGAGTCGGAGCCGGAGCGAGATGAAAATGAAGACGACGAACCTGTAGAACAACGTCTTCATATGGATGTATTGCAATGGTGTGTTACTGTATTTACACATGAAACTTTGGTCTTCCGACCTTTTACCACCGTGTCGATTTATTTTGATTAATATGTGCGAGGGAGAGAGAGCAAGACAGCGTCTAGTTTGGAGACGGTGATGTCTTGTTTACACTTTCGCCTGGCTCTGAAGAGAGAGAGTGAGCGCGCGCGCGACCAGGTCTCTCTCTCTGCTCGTTCTTTCAGTTAAACATGCGCCACAAGCGCGGCAGTTCATCTACATTAGACGGTGTAATGAAGCGTGTGGGTTACTACATCCAACAACCGAACATTTTAACTTACCCTCTCATAACTTCTGCATCCTTTAGCTTGGACTACAAAATTGCAGCGAGAAATAAAAATGGCGGATTGCTCGAAGTGTTGGGCCGGAAGTCAATGTCCTTATTTGGCAGTTCCGCTGCAAATACTGTGACGTAATAGTTCAAAAAACGTCATAGAGAACAGAAAAATCGGAACAGGTTGAAAAATATGACCAAAACAGAATATAAAGATATCAACGAAGCACCTGAAGAGAATAATTTCATATTTTCTGTACTTCTAAACACTCCAAATATACAACAAAATGCATTTGAGGGCTAAAAAAGTGCATTTAGCATGATATGTCCCCTTTAAGGAGGACAAGTCCCACCCTAGGGATGGGCTATATATACCGGTAGACACGATAAACAGGTAGAAATGTGTCAACCTGTAGAAATTTCAGAGAGAAATATGCTCAAGTGACTATGCCGTGCTGTCCTGTCATGAAAGCTTATTGTTTAAATGCGTTTTTAAGTGAAAACGTGAAGGAAAACTCGTTTGTGTATATGGCGCACGGTCTAAGAGATGTTTTCTGAGCGCACACATAAAGCCACTGCTCATACAGCGCGTGAGAACTGAAACGAGTGCTTCTTGGGCTTGAACAGTCAAATACACACAAAGCGTCAAAATGCCTGTCATCAACAGCTGAGAAAGAAAACATGTATCAGTATATTAGATTCGTGCATTTGGTCTTAAAGTGACAGCAGCCTAATAAACCTGCTGCCGTCCGTGTCATTATTCAAACTATCTCTCACTGCTCTTGACTGAATCACTTTTGTAACTTGGAATAAATTAATATTTAATTTACACAATGAAGAGTATGCAGTGTTTTTTGTACATTTGACTACTTTATACAATTTATGTAGTATTTCTTTTTTCTAGAGTTTGACGTTTTCAGGTAGGTCTATTTCATTTGTGTCTTTGTTCTATTGTAGTTTATTGTCCTATTGCTTGTAATTAGACAGGAACAAAAACAGTGTTTCAGGCAGAGGGTGAAAGAGGTGCTGCAGAAATGTATAGAATGGAAAAATTAGTGTTTCTTTTTCTTTAAATCATGTAAATAATTTGTAGCAGATACCACACATAGTTATGAACTGGTAAAGGAGCATAATACGGGCACTTTAAAATTCAGAAATACTCAAACAGTCAAAAATTCAACGTAAATAATGACCAACCTGGCCCCGAGACACACGAGCATCTGAAACTTCCCGTCTTTGCCGATGTTTCTGGGTGTGCTGTTGATGGCGCGCATGAAATGGCAGAAATGACGGACTCTCATCAGCCAGTTCTCGTCCTGGGTCATTTGACTCTGTTCCGCGCTCTCAAAGTAAACCTGTGATTTTTCTGTGATAATACAGAATATAAACAGGAGGATTTAGGATCATTTGCAAGATTTTGAGGTATCATTCATGTTCCCAAACAAACTCCTAGTCTCAACTTCAAACTACAGACCGCCCACAGTTTTACATTTTTACATTTATTTACATTCATGCATTTGGCAGACGCTTTTATCCAAAGCGACTTACATTGCATTTCAAGGTACACATTTACATTCTTATCAGTTCTTGCTTTCCCTGGGAATCAAACCCATGACCTTGGCTCTAACCGTCTGACACACTTCCTCAGAGTGTTAATATTTAATCTGACTGGCTTTCTAAGTAACATTTGTTAGCTTTTATTATACAAATGAGCTTCTTCCAGGTAAGTGTGGTATATACACTACCGTTCAAAAGTTTTGGGTCTGTGAGATTTGTAAGATTTACAGTAAAAACTGTAATATTGTGAAATATTAGTACAATTTAAAATATCTGTTTTCAAGTTAAATATGTGTAATTTATTCCTCTGATGGCAAAGCTGAATTTTCAGCATCATTAGTCCAGTCTGCAGTGTCACATGATCCTTCAGAAATCATTCTAATATGCTGATTTCTAATACTCTAATTCATGCTCAAGATACATTTCTTATTATTATCATCAATGTTGAAAACAGTTGTGCTGCTTAACATTTTTGTGGAAACCATGATACATTTGTTTTTAGGATTCCTTGATGAATAGAAAAAGTAGAAAAGCAAGTATTTTTTTGTAATATTATTAATGCCTGTACTGTCAGATTTGATCAATTTGATGCTTTTTTCCTGAATAGAATAATTCTTGAAAAAAACAACAACTTTTGAATAAAATGGGACATAAACAAAAACTGTGATTGATCTCTTTACATGTCAGTCAAGCTGCTCTTCCTGTCTAAGTGGGCGGCTCTTGACCAAAATATGCAGTATAAATATACAGTATGAATAACACCTAATCATGTCTGATAAGACAAAAAACTCCTAACAACAAGTATGAGAAATTAATAATAACTAATAATAAAAAAATATTTTATGGAATGTAACAGTATTTGTTACCTAGAAAGTCCCAAATGAAGACGTTCTTGAAAAGGCGCGGTGACTTGAATCCGTGCTGGAACACCTGCTCTAAAGCCCAAACTAACCCATACTCTCCACACAAAAGCAACGTGAGGCTTCCTCTCTACAAGAGAAGAACAAAGAAAGATCATCAGTATGTGCTGATTTCATCCACATTTCTCCTTTCCACTGTTTGTTTGTCTTTACCTCTTTTTCTGGCTTATGGAAGTGTTTGACGATCCCATTAATCGCCTCTCCCACTCCTTCCTGGATCTGGCCTGTGTTTAACTCTAGAGGACACACAATGGGAAACATGCTTGAGACAACAAATATCCTCCAGCAATAAGTGCAGTTATAAAATCTATAAGATGTGACTTTTGACTTTAATGAGATTTCAAAAGTACACACTTGGTTTGCTGTTTGGCGAAATGGTGACAAATCTTCGCATCATCCCGGGGGATTGCTGCATTGGAGGAGTCCGGCACATTCTTTCTTCGTTCTCCGTGTTAGTCACCAATTCGCCCACCAGTATCCTCTCCAAGCTGCCATCGTCCACTCCTTTACCCAGCCAACGGCCGCACGGAAACCTACACAACAGACAGTCAGTTGAGGGACTAATAATGAATAACGTGATTATGGTGCTACTAAAATCTTGGCACTCACTTGTAAGTGTGCCCTGTGATCCCATTGCGGACCATTACACACTCCACTAGCCACTTAGCATACAGCCCTGAGTTATCATGGCCCATCTGTATGGTGGTCAGCTTCCCCAGGTTCTGGCACTGTGAGAAGTACAAACAGAATTATACAACAAACCTCGACCAAACAGATTACCAAAACAGGAAGTCACCTTAGGGTTTTCAATAGTCAATATCTAGCATGGTGCCCAAAAATACAGCAAAATATATAGTGAAACTTTATCGCTTTTTAATGTAATATTTTTTTATTCTTATTTTTCTTAATCTTACTTATATAAATGTTCATTATATTATCTTGTGTATGTATGTATGTATGTATGTATGCATGCATGCAAGTGTGTATGTATGCATGTATGCATGAATGTATTTATGTATGTATGCAAGTGTGTATATATGTATGCATGTAGGCAAGTATGTATGTTTGTATGCATGTATGTATGCAAGTGTGTATGCATGCAAGTATGTATTATGTATGCATGTATGTATGCAAGTATGTATGCATGTATGTATGTATGCATGCATGCAAGTGTGTATGTATGTATGCATGAATGTATTTATGTATGTATGCATGTGTGTATGTATGCAAATGTGTATGTATGCAAGTGTGTATATATGTATGCATGTAGGCAAGTATGTATGTATGTATGCATGTATGTATGCAAGTGTGTATGTATGCATGTATGCAAGTATGTATGTATGTATGTATGTATGTATGTATGCATGTATGCATGTATGCAAGTATGCAAGTATGTATGTATGTATGCAAGTGTGTATGTATGTATGCATGCATGAATGTATTTATGTATGTATGCATGTGTGTATGTATGCAAATGTGTATGTATGCAAGTGTGTATATATGTATGTATGTATGCATGTAGGCAAGTGTGTATGTATGTATGTATGCATGCATGTATGCAAGTGTGTATGTATGCAAGTGTGTATGTATGCATGTATGCAAGTATGTATGCATGTGTGCAAGTATGTATGCATGTATCTATGTATGTATGTATGCAAGTATGTATGTATGTATTTATGCATGTATGTATGTATGCAAGTATGTATGTATGCAAGTATGTATGCATGTATGTATGTATGCATGTATGTATGCAAGTATGCATGTATGTATGTATGTATGTATGTATGTATGTATGTATGTATGTATGAATAAAGCTCATTCTGATTCTGAAACGGGGGTAATGTGCAAAAGAACGTAGGTGTGTCGTAAAAGAACGTAGGTGTGTCACCTCAAACGTAATCTCCAGAGTGTTTTTGGGGACCTGCAGGACCCCAGTCTCAGCTAGTTCCCCTGAGACGCACACCCAGGGGTTGGCCGTAAACATTGAGCCACCTAGTTTCTTACTGGGAATGATGACCACATGGTATGGTATCACTGTGAACAACAACAAGGACGAGGTCACGAAACGTTTATTTGATACAAGAGTTAATATAATAAATATACATGGTTTAATTTGGCTAGTGATGCAACATTAAGCAACACCATGAATATTACAGTGATTTAATGAACATTTTATTAGGCCATATTAGTTTGTTAATTGCAAATTTGAGTGTTAAGACACGAAAATGCCTCAAAAATTTCAATTACTATGTAAGATATGCTGCTGCTTAAATAGATATTCATAAATCCCATATCAGATCTAGGCAGGTGGAGCTGGAGGAGGTGGAGGGTTTCAGGGTTTAAAACCATTAAGCTTTTGCAGCTGAGAGTTTACAATATATATATATACTGTATATATATTGCAAACTCTATTACTCAGCCCTAATTGTTACTCTCAACTGCAAAAAGCTTAATGATGTACTGTGTCTGCAATTCGAGATTGATGCCTCTTACTAATTGTGGTGAAGACATTGGTAAAGCAGAAGTAGTCCACAGCGTTGAAAGAGAGGAGATGGTAGAGGAACTGCTCCTTTTCATCATCACAGCGCAAGAAAGCATATCGCTTATAGAGTTTCCTTCAAATAAATACAACCAAACATGGTAAATCATACAGCTTTAAAAGGAAACAGAGATGAAAGTTAAGTGCATGTTTAAAGAACCTGAAGAAAACGAGTTCAAATGCATTTCAGGTCAGAAGAGGACACCACAAAGAATGTGGATGAGCCACTTCAGTTCAAGGCCCATTAATAATAAAAAAATAAAAAACACGGAGCCTTTTAATGGAGCTTTATTCTTTGCTGTGCTACATCTCTTACATTTGAACTGTCTGATATCTAAGTGTTCGTCTACAGTGCATCTGATTTATGACAGTGCCTTCTACGCCACTAAAGAACTCGTCGATAGGTCTTACTTGGTGAGCTCATGGTCAGACAGCAGTTGTTTTAGGTGCCGGGACAGCAGTTTCTTCTCCATGGAGAGACGCACCCATGCCCTGGCCTTCCCAACATCTGTCTTGATCTCACTGATGTTCTGGATGTGCCTGAAGGATGTGATAACACAACAGATAACAGATATCACATACTGATAACAAGACTTTCAATTCCAATTTCCACTAGAATTATGTAAATGAGTTACAGTCCCAACAAGATGTGATGCCACATGCAATAAAATGTATGTTAGCTAAGTTAATAACTAATGATCTTTGCAGTGGAAGTGAATCAATCAAAAACTAACTTTAGCTGGACAATAACTTTATTCTAGAGCTGCTGTAAAGCCAAAACAATCTCTGTATCAATGTAAAGCTATTTACAATTATCAATGTAAGCTGCTTTGAAACAATCTATATTGTTAAAAGTGCTATATAAATAAAGGTGACTTGACTTAAATACTCTGAGCGAAAGGGTATTTTATGTTATTTTCGAATGGTTTTCGAATCCCTAAATGGTTTTCAAATTCCACATGACATATACAGCAATGTGCAGTATGTAAAAAATATTTTTTTGAACATCAAATCATGTAAATATATTTTAGCAGACCCCAAAAATACAATTATGTAACTTGTAAATGAGCATAATAAGGACATGTTAAATAAAAACAAAAGAAAGTATAATATAGTGTCCCGAGTCACTGCAACAATGCAACAAATAAAGGAACTCCATAAAATGAACTCACATTACTACATCAGGGGTCAATCCCTAAAATAAAGTTAATATGTTAATAAAGTTAATATGATTCTTTAGGGTCTAAATGAAAAGTTTGTAATATACTTTAATTAAAAATTCTCATTAGTATTGTAAGAAAACACTAATTTTACCTGGTCAAAAACAGCTCTGTTTTCAGCACGCCATTTAAGTGCATGTGTCTTTAAATGATAATGAGCTTTGCTCACCCCGCCCCTCTGTTCTGTGGGGAGTTTTGACACAACACACGTGGAGTGTTGCCTTGACAACAGTTGAGGGTATATTTTGGAGAAAGAATGGCAGCGGGAGTCTCTGAGGACACATCTGTGCAACCGTATCAATTTGAACTTGAGTCGGACCCGGAACAAGATGACGGCCCTGAAGAAGTTCGACAATTAAGGCTCGAACAGGACGTTTCCGAATGGTTGGTTAACGTAATGTCACTTTGATCTATCTTTGTGTGTACTGGCAGGGTAGAGTAGTGAGATACGAACGCTGTGTGTTTACTGATGTATACGTTAGTTCATTGACAGATTGATGTTACAGCTAATGGTCATGAAAAACTTTTTACTTTAGCTTTATACTGACCCTCGTTTATAAAGCAGTGAGAAATGATTCGCTCAAACATGAAAGCATTGACGTTGATCGTGGGGAATATTCCCTTCGAAAACAAAACTCAGCCTTTGCGTCTTCAGAGGTTCGGATTTAGGAACATCAAAATGACTGCTGTGTTCGTTATTACACCCAAGAACAGAACACCACAATCGCTTAGACGCCATTCTGCTCCAGCGTATCAACAATGGCGGACTATGATGACAGCTCGCTCACGAGCGAGGGCGGATCTGTGTTGAAACGCTGCTGTCAATCAACAATCGTGGGAGGGGCGTCCGACCGTGTGATGTCACATGGTCAGACGGCTCGATTTGAGACAGGGGAACACATATAAGGAGATTAAAAAAAAGCACTGGATGGATTTTTATCATTATATGATAGTTGTGTACAGGCACTGCCAACACATATTTCAGTACAATCAACTTGTAAAAGTGCATGTACCATTATATGACCCCTTTAAAGTGATAATTTGCATGTTTGAACTTGTAAATGACTGGATTTTGTCAACAAAAATTCACCAAACAACGGTGAATGTGACCGCAGAAGTGATGGCTCTATAAGAATCAAAAGAGCTCTTGCCGAGGAACCTCCACGCACAGGTTCACAGCACTGAACCCAATGCATTCTTGCATTCGCCAGCGTTTCAGGAGAGGAAATGGGGGCAGGAGAAATGTCCCAGACTCCCTAGAGCATCAGCCAGCCGCTATCATGCATGCCACGTCCAGACACATTCTCTTCCACTCCACCTCTAGGAGTCAACACCGTCTGACCTTCCATTACATAAATGCATTATAGCATTCAGTGCAGCCCTCCAGACTCGACAAACCTCACAATTACAGTCTGCTGAAGCCAGATTTTCAAGTAGACCTGCAGCCATAATATTAATGCACTAAACAATGTCATTGCCTTGCTATATTATGCTGACATCAGGAAAAAAAGGTATCACAAAGGTAATACTTTTGTGATAAATACTGTGTTGTTAACACCAATTAACCATTTCTGTTGAATGCATCGTCAATAGGAGATGCTGACATGGATAAAGAGAGGGATGTTATGCCGAGGCTTTCATGCACTGGCACAGTTCGGCTCAGCGGGGGGTCTGGTGTTAATTAGGCTGGAAATAATGTGGCGACATGAAACGTCTCAGTGCTTTCTTCACGCTATGTGAGGAAACCCCCTTCCCATCTAAGACCATACACTCTCTGCATTGCAGCAGCATGCCTGTATTTTCATAAAAACTATATAAAAAATTCAGTTTCAGTTCATAAATTGATTTAAATGTTAAACTGTAAAAAATAAAAGAAATAAAAAATACATGTGATCATTTTTTGACCTTGGGTTTCAGGGTATAGTTTCATATTGTCTGGCTATCAATTTGATTCTTGTTAGGAATATTGTTTTATTGGAATTACAAAAAAAATTAAACACAAGGTTTATTCTGATGTACTGACATGCAAATGATCACTTTAAATGACTGATGTAGTAATGTGAGTTCATTTGATGGACATGACTCGGGACACTATATTATACTTTCTTTTGTTTTTATTTAACATGCCCGTATTATGCTCATTTACAAGTTCATAATTGTATTTTTGGGGTCTGCTAAAATATATTTACATGATTTGATGTTCAAAAAAACATTATTTTGCACATTGCTGTATATGTCAAGCCAAAAACCACTCATAACCTATAGCAAGAACTAAGAGTACATGCAAAGGTCTCCGTCTTCTCTGTGTTGTGCGATTGCTTTGCTCTATACTATAATGGTTTAATTCTCACCTCATGTCCTGGATCAAGGAGACTTTGAGAGGCGGCATTGCGCAGCTAGCATCCGACTTCCGTCTCTCTGTGTCATGAATGATACCTGAGACACAAAACAGGGAAAATATGCTGAAAAATCAAACATAACAATGAAAAAAATGAACATTTTCAATGAAAGCCAACTACCTAAGCACTGCACTGGCTTTCTGTTCCAAACCCTAGCGAGCTGCCGACCTGGAAAGCATTTCGGCATCATAGTAAACATTTCCAATGTGGAGGTTGTTCCACCAGCAGAAAAATATATCTAGGCAGCAATGCACATATCCCAGAATGCACTGCACCAAATTCAGTGAACGTAAAATAAAAACACTTATATTGTAGTCAATAATAAAAATGTACTTGCGTTTGTGTGTTTTATGCTTTATAAAATGCAGTGTTATTGTATTATTATGTATATACTATTATAGTATTTATTTATTTTTTTAATTATCTTTTATTTCTACATTTTCAGTGTTCATTTTAAAATTTAGTGTAACACCGTGTCCTAAGAACGTTCAAACTCAATATGAACAAAGGAGTGTAATTATGACAAAGATTGTTTCAGTATGTATTTTTAATAAAGATAAAATGGTGTAATATTTACGAATTTCATTATCTACTTATCCATTCGGTTGCGAGTGCAGTGTGCTTGCAGAGAGACTCCGCCCACACGCTGTTTCTTATTGGCTGTTATTTTTGATTGATTTGGTTGCGAGTGCAGTCCGCTTGCAAAGAGACTCCGCCCACACAAGCTTCTGATTGGCTGAGATTTGTTTTTATTTCATCACATCTCGTAGTCAAGTCGCGTCTGGTGGAGTGGACAGACAAATTGCTTTTCGCTGGAATCACATTGCGTCTGGTTAAGACACGGTGTAAGTGTAATTCTTATACGTTTATTTTTTTTTATAATTCTACTTAGTTTTAGTCATTTTAGTCCTCCAAGTCATCATTTCTAATATTTATATTTTATTTCAACTGTTTCAATTAACAAAAATAGTTAATAGATTCAGTTAAGGCCTGTTCACACCAAGAATGAACACTTTAAAGATAAAAACAACTACATTAGCATCCACGCCAACGCACGATAACGTTTTGTCTGCTGCTTAAGTCAGGTGGATTCTGATTGGCTGTCAATGTTTTTTATTATTCGGCATCTAGAAAAAAAAACGATTCCAATGATATCATTCCTCTATGCAGTTATCTTGATAGTTGTAGTGTAGACTTTCCTATTCTGACAAAATTAGAATGATTATTAGTTAACAATAACAACACTGACAGAATCGGTGCGTTCACGGCATGTCATAATTACCGTAATTACAGGATTACGCCTTGTAAAAAATAATTCACTTCCTCGTAGAACTCTTAAATACAACTTCATATTGGCGTTGATAAGTGTTATAAAATGGCACGGGTTGTCATCTCGTAATTACGGTAATCACAATATGGCATGAATGGAGTATACGTCAAGTTGTATGAGCTAAATGAGCAAAAATGTAACATCAAAGATGGAATCACCATGGTAGCAGAGTTTTTGTGTGGTCCACGTGTGTGTGTGTGTGTGACCAGCATTTCAAATCAGTCACTTATGAGGTTCTAATCTGGTTTGCCTCAGAAGAAGATGCCTATATAATCAGGTTTTAATTTTGTATGTTTTAATTAAATTGTTTAATAACAGGTTTAAATTTTGTTTGTGTGACTATGCAATTGCTTTTGTTGTATTATCTCTGCTGGTAAGCACTTTGGTCCACAGCAGTTGTTTTAAATGCACTATAGAAGTAACATTTGTATTGTATGGTATGGTATTGTATTGTATTGTATTGTATTGTATTGTATTGTATTGTAGTCAGGTAGAGGTATGGAACAGAGTTAAAATGTTAAAATTATTGTATCACATTCGAAGTGTTTTACCGGGAGGGCCAAGGCCTGCTGGAGTAGCGTCTCTCTTCTCTTTACTCTCTTGATAATGTAAGAGGTGCGACCACAAGGCGGATTTTCCCTGAAAAACACACAGAGCAGGGCCAGGTCAAACAATCCGACTACATTACCACTTTCATGACAGAAGTCGTAGAGTTTGTGTGTGTGTGATTTACCTGCTTGACCTGCAGACCGTGGCTCCAGATTCGTTCCAGCAGATCACACAAGCTCGCGATGAGCGTGTTCTCCTCCACGCCAGTGATGCTAACCTCCCCGTGTCCCAGCTCCACCGCTTCCCGTCCCATCTTCTCCACCAGCATTCGCTTCGTCTGAGCCACAGATCAAATGGGGTTGGTTATAGTTTACATCAATACCAGGTTTATTACATCAACATGTAAAGCTGAGTCTATTACCTAGTGTTGCTTTCGTCAACGAAAATTATGACGAAATATTGTCGTCAACGAACCGTTATCACCTGACGAAAACGAGACGAGACTAGACGTAAATGCATGGTCATGTGACGATGACTAAAATACATGTATAATGCAATATCGTTGACGAATAAAAACGAGACTAAATGTGGTTTAAAAAATAAAAACTATGCTAAAATGTCTCTTCATTTTCGTTGACCAAAACGAGACGAGACGAAATGTAACGTCACGACGAATGAGAGAGTTGTGCGTGAACCCATAGCTTTGTCGGCTTTAAATTCTGGATTGCGATCTGGTCACCCGATTATCAGCGAATTTAACCATATATTACTCCATTAGTTATTCTATTAAAATGTCTCATTGATATATTTGACACATTCATAATCATTACTTTTGCTGGTTCTTTGTGACAGCTGTTATGTGCGTTATTGGCAGCGTCTCTTGTTACATGAACACGTCACCGCATTAGCGCCAGAACATGGAGATTTTATTTTAGAGTATAATCGCACAACCTATTCGATATTTTATAATTAAATAAACTAATCGAATATCCAAAAATCGTGACTCATCCCTGCATGGAATCTCTCGTTTCTTTTCCCAAATCTTCACTCACGTCTCACCCATTTTCTAAAGGTAGCCTATTATAAACGTTTCTTGGTTCACTTTTAATTAAGCCTATTATATTCGTATTCTTTACTGTGGTAAAGTAGAAAAACGCTGTAGGACAGATAGCCTACATTTGTACTTGCATGTCAAATTCTTTTTAACACAGTTTGTGCTTGTTATATTAGACATTGGGCGCGAGTTTAGTTGTAAAGCGCGTTTGACACGTGTGGGTGATTTTTAGTTTCACTTTCTCTGGCAGCGCAATCTCAAACACAGCCTAAATATCTTGCCCTTGTGGAGGATAAAATTCGCTCTTCAAACCAATTTACATCAAGTAGAAAACACGAAGATATAAAGAGATCGATATCTTCGTGTTTTCCTGCTCGTGTCCCACATCCCGCTCAAAGCGCAGAGTGCATCGCGTCTTTGTGTGGAAATATAAAACGAGTTTTTTTTTATTTTTTTATAACCCCCCGAATATTAAAATTTAATATTATTTTTTAATAATAATACCGCGGTGGTAAAAAAAACCTGCCACCGTCACAGCCCTAAATATAGGCCTACTAAATAGCCTATAATAAGATAGCCTTGTTTGAAATTATATATTGACTGGGTTAAATAAAATCGCATTACTAAAAAGAGACTAAAATACAATTTTCATTGACTAAAACTAGACTAAAATGTCATCAGTTTTCGTCGACTAAAACTAGACTAAAATGTCATCAGTTTTCGTCGACTAAAACTTGACTAGACTAAAAAGACTATTACCAAACTAGGGCTGCACGATTAATCGCAATGAAACCGCACGCGATTTGGCAAAGGCTGCAATTATTTAATGCGCAGCTTGTCAGTGCAGCGGCTGATCATTAGTAAATGCTGCTCCATCTGAACACCAGAGGGCGTCTCACACACACACACACGCGCTAAATACGCCCCGCCGCAGAAGTACGTTAACACACATCATTCCAGGAAACCCCTATCGCTGTAGCCGAATAAACAGAAGATTGAAACACTTTGATTGATTAAACATGACTAATAAACACACGACTGCCTTATTCTGTACAGGTGAAACTCGAAAAAGTTGAATTTCGTGCAAAAGTTCATGTATTTCAGTAATTCAAATTAAAAGGTTAAACTTATATATTTAGTATATATAACTATATACATATGCATGATTATACTTTTCAGAGGGCCGACATTTCTGTATTTAAAATCCTTTTTTTATTGATTTGATGTAATATTCAAATTTTCTGAGATTTTGAATTTGGGGTTTTCATAAGCTGTAAGCCATAATCATCAAAATTATAACTTTTGCACGATATTCAAATTGTTCGAGTTTCACCTGTGTAAGAAGCCACATCATCTCACAGAAGGATGAGCTCAACTGTCGTTATGGAGTGGGTTTGGAGTAAAAGCGTGTTATTAAATGTTGTTTTGTTGGATAAGAGGTTCATAAATGCCTCTCATGTTTGGAAAGATGTTTGACTCGTGTTGCTTTTTTAAATGCACGTTATAAGTGACTCAAACTCCCAGTGCTTTCAGATGGAGCAGCGTTTACAGAGCCGTACATCACTGACAAGCTGCGCATTAAAAATAATCGCAGCCTTTGCGATTTTATAATCGCAGTAAGCCAAAATGGTTTAAGTGTGATTTCATGTAAATTGCGATTAATTGTGCAGCTCTAAACCAAACCCTGAGGAAGATCAAAACACGCACCTTATTTCTGCACTCCTTTAACAGTCCCTCTACAAACTTCCAGTTGGTCTGTGCAATGACTGAAGGCGACAGGTTGGAGAGTTTGGGCTGGCGGAGAGTGGTGCCAAGGTTCCTGGCCTCCTGGATGTATTTCTGCAATGGCAATGACACAAAGTCACATGACGCCCGACAAAAGACTTCCATGCAGTTTGTGGCTTTTGAGCTACTTCAACTTTAGAGTTAAACAGCTAAATACCCCAGAGTCCACTGGGCTTAACCAAGTGTGCTGCACACATCCTGAAAAGTGAAGGCAAAACATTCGATCGCCCCCTGGTGGCTGGTCACAGTATAGGTCATAAAGCCCTCCCTCTCCATGTAATCAAATGGGACGCGAGTCAAAATTAAAATATCCAACACTTTTTTCCAAAGACGGTTTCTGTTATTTTAAGTTGTTCTTATCATCCTGACTCATGTTCATGCGTTCATTTTCGTAATAAGTTTGATTTTAGTTAGTTATTTGATGCTATAAAAAGGGGCATAACATTATGATTGATTGACAGCTACTCTGGCTCCAAATGACGTCATCGGCACACAATGTCAGCAGCCATTTCTGGGAAATTTTGGCTTTATTTTTCTAGAGTGGAAGGAAGTGGAGACACACTTTTTTTTTTTTTTTTTTTACAGACGATGGGCAAAACGCAATGGTGAGCACAGGTGGATTACAATATGCAGAACACCTATAACTAAGCATTTAAATCTGAACTTGATTTTGTCGTGGCATTTAAATAACAGCTTTCTGATTCTCATGAAGAAATTTCCGGGCTATATTTCACCCCTAAATCAAATTATAAAAATAAATAAATAAAATAATTGAATAAATCAAACAAATAATACAAAAATAAATCTAAAATTTTAGGACTATCCTTTTTTCTTTTTTTTATCGTGTTTTTTTTTCATGACAATTAAGGGAATACTCTTCTTCTGTGGGGCACAAAAAGAGAAAATGACAAGAATATTTGATAAAATTACAATAAATAGCGACTGGCACCATTAAGTCCACAAAGGATGCAAAAGAACACAATAAAAGTGTCCTAAAATGTGCACCATAACTCAAGTATACATCAATGCAACTGTGTATTATTCAAAATGTTCTCTTTTTGCGTTCCAAAATCTCATTTGCAGTACAGTAATGAGAATCATGTTTTTTTTACGTTACAGTAAGCTACTGACAACAGGGGAAGAGGGTTTTAATGCATTTAACTGTCATGAAAAAAAATAAAAATGTAAATGGGCTTATTAATAGTCTTTATTTTCTATGAAAATTATTATTTCTAATTTCTTGCGTTTGATTTTGGGGCAACATACGACCCGGACATTTTTTCCCTGCAGTAAATTGTAATTGACTTGCACATCTGGGCTGGTTTGGGAGAGATTTCATGTGGAATTTAGCAAAGTGTGACAAAAGCAGGAAGCTACAGAGGCTGATGGGGAAGTGGGCTCAGGCTTTCAAGATGGGGAGGTCATTGAGGAATGTCAAAGTGGGCACAGATTGGGATCCACAGCCTGAACGCTCATCTATCACATACCACATCCACCTTGACGGACTTTAGACAGGGCCTGAAGGACTGTGAGAACCAGTAGTAGTCCAGAGCCAGCTGAAGCTGAAGCTCAGAAAACAGACACTCCACATGCTGAGAGTGTGTGTATGTGTGCGTGTATGTGCGTGCATATGTGTGTGTGTGTTTGTGCGTGTTTGTGTGCGTGTGAGTGCATGTTTGAGTATGTGTGTGTGTGTGTGTGTGCGTGCGTGCGTAAGTGTATGTTTGTGTATGTGTGTATATGTGGGTGTGTATGTGTGCGTGCGTATGTGCATATTTGTGTATGTGTATGTGTGTGCAGTGCACGTGTATTTGTGTATGTGTGTGTGTGTGTGTGTGTGTGTGTGTGTGTGTGGGAAAGACAGGAGAGAAAGACAGACAAGTGTGATAAAAGAGGGGTGAAGAAAAGAGATCCAGGAAGAGAAAGTTAACAAAAAAACAAACAAACAAAAAAACACATTAATCATGCTATTAGAGGAACTATAAGATAATGACAATGGACAATAAAATAGCAGAACACAAAAAGAAAAATAAAAAATGGGAGAAAAACATTCAAAAACTAACTAGTAAAATATGCACAAAACTAACAAACATGTACACTACCAGTTCAAAATGTAGACACAGATACTCATTCTTTACTATTATTATAAAATGTAGAAAATGGAAATAATAATAAACAATGAAATAACAAAAATAGAATTATGGTAATTATGTAGTGATCAAAAATATTGTACTGTATAAAATCGTTAATATTGTACACCAAAAATGTAGCACTTCAAGACTTCAGATGTGTGCTGAATTAATATATTTCATTATTTGCTTCATCCAATCCATATATACAAAAATATTTTGTATATATTATTAATATATACAATATTTTGTATATATATATATATATATATATATATATATATATATATATATATATATATATATATATATATGTGTGTGTATTAGGGCTGTGAAACGATTAATCGCATCCAAAATAAAAGTTTGTGTTCACATAATATATGAGTGTGTACTGTGCATAATTATTTTGTATATATAAATACACACACATGCATGTATATATTTAAGATTTTTTTTTTATTTATACATAAAATATTTATATTTATATATAATACAAATGATATATACAGTATATTTAAGCAAATATTTCTTAAATATATACATGCATGTGTGTGTATTTATATATACAAAATAATTATGCACAGTACACACTCATATATTATGTGAACACAAACTTTTATTTTGGATGAAATTAATCATTTCACAGCCCTAATATGTATATATAAACACTCACTCTCTCACTCACTCACTCACTCACTCACTCACTCACTCACTCACTCACTCACTCACTCACTCACACACTCACTCACACACTCACTCACACACACACTCACTCACACTCACACACTCACTCTCTCACTCACTCACACACTCACTCTCTCTCTCTCTCTCTCTCTCTCTCTCACTCACTCACTCACTCACTCACTCACTCACTCACTCACTCACTCACTCACTCACTCACTCACTCACTCTCACACTCACTCACCCACTCACTCACCCACTCACACACACTCCTACCTCTCTCTGGTCATTGTCCAGATAGAGATGTTCAGTGTGCTGTTTCTGTCTGTCCCTCCTCCTCCATTGTGCTGGTGCACTGCGCTTCGCCCATCTAACACACAACAACAACAACACCGTTACATTAAAACAAAAAAATTCAGACAACTGGCCTCCACAGTTTGCACTTGGCTTATGAGAAAGAGTCTCAATGCTTGATTTACCAAAGCAAGACACCTTGTTGGAGCAGCGTCCTTGCTGGTCTTGAAGCAAACTTAATATCAACTACAGCTGGGGAAATATAGCGAAAAACAGTATTTTAAGCCTTTCCTAAGTTATTTAATATTTGTCTAAATATTTTGGCTCTGAATGGCTTTCGAGTGGCTACAAATCATCATTTCAACAAATCAGTCATTGTTGTCCAGCGGATTTAAAGTGCCTGTAGAAGCGAATCATTAAGCATTGCTATGACTTCTACCAACGGGTGGCTTGCATCATCCAGTCATTCCTCTTTGAAATTGTTTTCCTCATGGTTTTGTCCGGCATAAACACAGCCGCCAGCACATTTACATTGCTGTTGAAAACTGGTTTGCTCCCCCTGCTGCCATTTCCAGTTACTGGTTAAATCTGTGTCACCACAGGGGGGCGCCAACATTACAATATTATAATTCAATAGAAATAAGCCAATATATACACAAAATACAAAAGTAAATACAAATTAATGAATATGTATCATAATTATCTTATAAATAACTAAGAGAAAAAATAAATAAAATAAAAATGAAACATTAAAGTGGCCATAACAGTGCCCCATCATGTGATTTTAAACTTTCCTAATTTTAGTCTCCTATAATAGGTTTACATGCATCAAAGGTAAAAAAATAAATAAATAAAAACTTTTATTTTCTTATAATATCCATTGCAGCATCACATCTTTTCTCACAGTGTCTGAAATGGTTCGATAAACGATTAAACCGCTCCTTTCCGAGAGCTTCCTCTGCTCTGATTGGTCAGACGGCCCAGTCTGCTGTGATTGGTCGACTGCTTACAGAACGGGTCAGAAACTAAACACTAATTACCATATCTGAATTTCAGCTCCAGATCTTCCTCAGCACTAGTAAACACAGTGATACGAACAGTAACAATGGCATTCTGATACGGTTTTACCATATCAATTCCAGAAATGAGGATGAACGAAAGTCTTACGTGATTGGAACGACATGAGGGTGAGTAAATGATGACAGAATTTTCCTTTTTTGGTGAAATAACCTTTTAAAGCATATAAAATGCCAAACAGCCATCAACATATTTAGTGATCTAATAGCTGAATGATGGTTTTGAATCAATTCCCTCAAACTGACAGTTCAGAAGCACTGACTCTCTTGAATGAATCTATCCCGCTTTACTAGCAAACAATCATATTTTAAGGGGAAGTCATTTCTCATTTCGGGACCAACACGTGATGCTGATCCACGTTGTGCCTAAGCCTTGTGTGTAGTGCTGGGTGGTATACCGCTTCATACCGAATACAGGTGTTTATTTTTGTTATGATATTAATTTTTAATATACCGCAATACCCGTGTATGTCGCTTCAACAACGTTGGGAACGCGGCGCGACACTGTTTGAGGGTCTTTTCACTGATACACAACTGTGTTACTAAGCGTGACGGTGAAGATGGATAGGTTGAACTATAATTGATACTAGCTGTCAAATTATATTACAGTGTTTCCCATACATCGGTTCACAATATATCAACATAGCCTTTTGGAAAATCTATTTGTGGTTGGCATTGACATCGTTGAATAAACATGAGCACTGCACGTTTCAAAGTCAAAACGCGCACGGGTGTCTTTATGTGAATGTATCTGAAGTGAACTGACGGTCTTTAGAATAGTTCAATGTTATTTTCATTGAATCTTTCTTTATCTTTCCTGATAAAGCAGAGTTTGTGAGCGCGGCGCTGCTTTGTGTTCAGCCGTTACCGTGGAAACCGCTATTTTCTGACGCTCCTTATGCCTGGTTCAGATCACACGATTTTAGCCTGATTTTGGCACGATCCGTTTGACGTGGGGTGTCGTGGGGATTCGTAAACGACAACGGGCGTCGGGACGCAAGATTCAATCGTTTCGTCTCGTATAGTGTGTCATAGTGGGCGACAACCGGCGTCGCGTCTGCGATGCGTCACGACATCACGATAAAAAGACTAGCATTTTAATTATTTTTTTTCTGTGTGAATGAGTGTGTGTGTGTGTGCGCGAGTGAGTGAGTGTGTGTGCACGCGAGTGAGTGAGTGAGAGTGTGTGTGTGCGCGAGTGAGTGTGTGTGTGTGTGAGTGAGTGTGTGTGTGCGCGAGTGAGTGTGCATGTGTGTGTGAGAGTGAGTGAGTGAGTGAGCAAGAGTCAGTGTGCATGTGTGTGTGAGTATGAGTGCGTTTGTGTGAGTGAGTGAGTGAGCGAGAGAGAGAGAGAGTGTGTGTGTGTGTGTGTATGTGTGCAAGTGAATGTGTGTGTGTGAGACGGCACACGATGACGTCGAAAAGCAACGTGTAGTCTGACATGTTTCTTGTCCACACAAGATTTTAGGAGTCAAAATCGCGTAATCTGACACAGTGATTATCGTAACAGAAAAAAATTGGTGTAATCTGAACCAGACATAAAGCGCCTCTTTGTAAACAGCCTTGCAAACCTGTATCAATGCTAGTGTGGATTTTTTCTACAGTATTCACCCATGACAGTAAAATAGGGCAGTCTAAGTCAATCTACTGCAGTATTTCCTCTCTCAGTCAGTAGAAAATGTGGTTAACACCCAGTCATGCTAGAAAAAAAGAAAGAAGTGAAAGTCATACCACACAGCATTACTTGTGTGTAATTAAAAAAAAGGAAAAGATTGCTCCTCACTTGTTGCTGGTGGGTCCGGTGGAGAGCACATCAGACTGC
This sequence comes from Abramis brama, assembly GCF_963993115.1. NCBI lineage: Eukaryota > Metazoa > Chordata > Actinopteri > Cypriniformes > Leuciscidae > Abramis > Abramis brama. The sequence continues at coordinate 57,822,095 of NC_139965.1, read as the reverse complement.
AAGCGGGGGAAGAAGCCCGGCTCGTAGCGGCCCTGCCCGATCTTCATGTCCAGCAGGTGGGGGTGCAGAGCCGTGTGGTCGATCTTACACAGTCGCATCTCAATGGCCTTTTCTGAAGTGACACACATCACACGCACATTACTGATGAATCACCAAAGAAATTACGCCTTTAATCACAGACACACAAAACCCACAAGGTGGGAGGAAAGTGAGCTAGTGATGTGGTCCAATGAAAGAGACAGTTCAGCCACTGATGTGAACCCACAAAAATATCTCTTACACAACACTAAATCTATCAGCCATTAGAGATGCTACAGCAACAGCTGAGAACAACTTTACATATATTTAAGTATATATTGACTTCCATAGTATAGAAAAAAAAACCCTATGGAAGTCAATGGGGACTAGAAATTCATCACTTTACCCATAATCTTCAATATATATATATATATAATTATTATTATTATCAAGTACCACCAATGAAAAACTAAATCTTCTAAATAAATTAATTGCAATAAAATAACTTTCTAATCAGCTCTATGATGATGATGATGATAAATGAGAGGTTTTAAAATAGTTTCCCTGTGCAAACATCTTGTAATCAATCATTATTCACGTTAATAATAAATACAATTTCCATTTGGCTCCATTTCCATTTTCATCAGCAGAGCTAATGGAAGACATCTGAAAGCACACATGAGCGTGATCTAAAAATCCTATCCATAATGCATTGCAGGAAGTGGATTCCAGCATGAAGCGAGCTGCCTATGGATTACAGGCTAAAACTTACAGGTCTCCATTTTACTGATGCGTCATGAGGAAAACAGATCAACGTTGTTCGTGCCATTTTATCTCACATATTTATAAAAAATATGAAAATACTCACAATTCTGGCTTTTTTTCTCAGAATTGCACATTTATATCTTGCATTCTGACTTTTTTCTGAGAATTGTGAGATATAAAAGCAGAATTTTGAGGAAAAAGTCATAATTGCTGCTTTTTGCATTGAAAGAAAAAAAGCTTGCAGAATCTCAGAATTGCAAGTTTATTTCTCGTATTCAGACTTTTTTCTCAGAATTGTGAGTTTCTCAGAATTTTTCTCAGAATTATAAATATATGTGAGATAAAACGTTGCAATTACCTTTTTTATTCCATGGCTGAAACAAGCTTCCATAAATACGTACATGTAACATGTATAATATATAAATAATAAAATTCAAAAGTTTACTTTTTACTTAAAGTATGAAACACAAATGAGCCTACAAACCTTTTCTTCTGTATATTTGACATATTTTGACATTTATCTGTCAGTAGCCTACGTCTCGTCTCTTTATCATAAAATAAAGCAACTTTTTTTCGGGAGCTTCCTCTGTTTCTTTGACTGATAATATAACTGTACTGGGAGAGAGTGCTAAAGCTCCTCAGGTCGTATTTTTGCTGGCATATTTGTAGAAATTATCATTCTTTCTAAATGTGATATAAATATGTCCTGTAACTACCAAATAAACAGAAATAGACGCGACTGAATAAGTCTGTCCTCTTTCTTTTTTGAAATAGATGGTAAGCCAATTTATTTATGTAGCTAATGTGCAATTTTGACACAAATTAATTCATTTTTATTGTAAACCTGTGGTAAAACATCGATTCTTGAGTTTTAAATATTCAAGTAAACAACAAAAATGCCAGCAAATGGTCGCTTTTATGTTTGTTTTGCGATCACGCTGTTTCCAGTGATTTCTTTCTGATTAGTTTTCTGATAAAACTTCCATTTGTTGGTGAAATTATGGGTTTGTGTGATGTTGTTCCAGAAAGGCGTGTTACGGGCATGTTTTAGTGAAGCTCTGCAGAGCATCTGGCCCGACAGTGGAAACGCAGTGTGTTTTGGGCTTTTAGCCCAGCATGGCCCGTTTAAAGCCCTGGCTCGCACTGGCCCAACAGTGGAAACGCGGCTAATAAGATCTATATTACAAGCATTCACAAAACAGATCTGGTGAATTTGAACATTTTATATAAAATAATGCAAAATACAGTTTCATGGCCAGTAAAAAAAACAAAAACAAAAAAAAAACATTCACGACAGGTAAATTATGAAAAAAAGTTTATACCCTGCATGCAAGAGCTTCCATTTGTAAATGAAACTAGTCAATATGCTTAAGCTATCTCACCTGATTCCTCAATATTGGTGCATTTCTGGTACATGGAGGTCCGCAGGGTGGGCGTCCTGACATTTAACATGCGGATCTTGTCAACACGGGAATCAAACACTCGCAGCGTGTGCTCTTTGTCCTCATCATCGTGGCAGAGGATCTTGCAGTCGATGAAAGAGGCAAACATCTGCGTCTCCAGGAAGCGGGACAGGAATGGCAGGTACGGCTCTGGCTGATCCGACAGGAAGGAGGCCTGCAGTGGGGGAAGTTTGGGAATGCTCCATGAAGCTGCTGTCATCAGCATCCAGAACATCCAACACTTCTTCATCAGTTACTCTAAACTTACATGTTTCAGAATAAATAAAGCAGTAACTAGATGTCATCGAACCATCAGCCTGAATAATATGATTTTATTGTGATTATCAAAACGTATTAGCACAATGAGCGCTCATTATAAAATAATCGTTATTGACTAATCCTATTAGTTTGTTCTAACCGGCAAACTTTAGGAAAGCAGGCCTAAAAACTATAATATTAAAATATTTTTAAAAAATGTAGAAAAAATATAATTTTTGCTCATAAACTTAAATGAAAAACAATACAATTTTCATTACAAAATCATTATTTTAATAATTTTTAAAGACAGAGAAAAAATTAAGTTGTGAAAACAATTATTTTATGTTGAGATCCCGAGAAAACTATTTTATGCCGAAATCACGAGGAAACTATTATTTTGTTAAGTCAAGATAAGAAAAAGTTAGAAAAAAATAAAAAATAAAACAAAATAATAATAATAATAATAATAATAATAATAATAATAATAATAATAATAATAATAATAATAATAATAATGCATGGTGCTTCTATAGCCCTGGGAAATCAGTTTTATCTTTTACGGAAACGATGTTTCCTGTTAAAATTTTTCTGGATTACATTTTAATAATCGAGAAGTCTAATCAATTAAATTCATAAAACTTTAACAATAACACTTCTTGGTCAGTTACTTCAAGTAACTAAGAGCTGGTTGTTGTCAAGCTGGTCAGAGCTTGTTGACCAGCAATAAACCAACGTGAATTTTTAATAAACGAGTAGTGAAATGCTACCTTGTCGAAGTTCTGCATCTGGTCTCGGTTGCTGAACCAGGACTCTTTGTCTTGGCTGGGCTGAATGACGAACACCTCGTAGTCCGAGAACATCTGCGTGAAGCGGTTGGCGAAGACCTCTCGCACCCGAATGTTCAACTGATGCTTTTTCATCTCATCTTCATCACACTGCACTTTTAAATCCTTATTAGTGCTCGTGTCCTCCTTCACATCCAACTGTCAAACACACAGAAAGAAAAACAAAACGCTTATAGACAGGCACAGAAATATACACAAATATAAAAAATTTCACGCTGTTTTAAAGGAAATTTGCAATAGTCTTTTCTTCCCTATTGTGACGTATATCTGAGTGAAATGGCTTCTCGAACAAGACAAAACAGAGTTTTAGCATAGGGTTTCTGCTGTGTGCGTTCATGTGTTTTGGATGAGGCGTGGCTTTGGAGACGCTCCGAAGGGAGGGTGGGATCTCATGCTATTGTTACTGTGCGTCAGTGTTGCCAGATGTACGATAATTATCGTATTTGTACGATAATTTTGACCTCTGTACGATGTACGATCAATAATGGGAAAAATCCTATAATGTACGATAATTTCAGACCTGTGTGACACTTCAAATGATGGTCGTTGTAATCATAGGGTTTCTCATTGATCTAGCTGTGGATTCTACATCTACCGGGGGAAGAACCTGTAGAGAGAGGGAGCGAGAGACCTTGCGTGTGTGTGCTAGTGTGCCTCACGAAGCGCATGTAAGGACCCAACCAATCAATTGTAAGAACCGTTACCCCCCCCCCCCGTTGGAGATTTCTTGACTGTCTGTCATTTTCATGCTGTATTCTGTACAGGTTTGGCTCGTGTACGATCATTTTCTTCCAAATACGATAATTTTGAGCTTCTGGTACGATACTTGGACATTTCCAATCTGGCAACACTGCTGTGCGTTCACACCGCCGCCGGCGAGAGCGCCAAAGTGGCCGGAAGTCATTCATTTTCAGTAGGCGCGTTTCCATGACAGATTTGGGCCAAACTTTTGCGATTTTTTCTAAATGTCGACAAAAAACTATTGCGAAATGACGGCGTTTCCATTAACCGATGTTATGCGACTAAAGCGTAATTTTTTCCTCTCGCGAGTCATTCCAAAAATCATGCCAACGGATGTTGGTAGGTCTGCGTATATCCCAGCCACTGCACTAGCCATTATTATTAATGGAAGGAGACGTATGTGTGTTATCCAAGCATTAATGGTAAGGAAAGACCTTTATACTGTGAGCGGCTCATATGAGGTGTTTCTGGGTGTTTCTCCCTCATTTCTGCTTCGAGGTCTTGATTGTGGCATTTCTTTGAGGTTTAGAATCCAGTATTCCTGTAATTCTTTTGTCTTTTATGAGTTTAATAAAGAACTATGTCTCGTATTCTGTCCAAACACACCGTGTTATCTACGTCAGGTGACTTGTAAATGCGCAAAAACTGTTTCCATTGCAGTTTTGCGAAATATTTCTTTTTCGAATTGCCTGAAAAACCATCTCATGCGAGCATAATAATTTTTTGCGATAAATGGGAGTTTTTGCGAAATTGACGTGTTTCCATTGGCCATATTTTCAATTCGCAATTTCAATTAGCGCAATTTGAAGGGTAATGGAAACGCGGCTAATGTGAGCAGGCGGCTAGCTCAGGCGAGGGCGGCACGGCGCGTCTTGGAAAGCGAGAGCGACGAGAAGAGTTGAAGACAGGTCAACTTTATGGTAATGAGCTATGACGCGGTTCGGCGGCAACCAATCGGAATGTAGAAGTCCTCCGCTTGAGAGGATTCCAGAGAACGCAGTCAAGTAAACTTTGGTTCCGACCACATTAGTTCCCAAGCAAAATAGAGGAGAGGTTGATCATGTGAATTTGATAAGAAGGCGCGCAACACTATTTATAGGCAACATTTTCGTGCTAGAACGGTTGTTTTTCAGCGGGAATGCAAATTAGATTAGCACTTAACCAAGAACACAAAAGACACACCACACAAATGGCTTTTAATTGGTTTATTTTGTTTGCAAACATGTCACCATCGATCAATTTCTGAATTTCACATTTAAAAGATTCCTTGAGGTTAACTTATACCCTACTTGGGTGTGTAACTAATTTTGCCGCTCTCGGTGTGAACACACAGTTAGCCTCTCTGAAAAATGACCAACCCTCCCTTTAATGTGTTGCTTCGTGAGCATTTAGATATCAGAATTTTTAAGGATGGCAGAAGATGTACTTAATTGGTGGAAACTTTGGTTTGGACACAATGCATCTTAATATCATCATTAAAAAAAAAAAAATGTTAACAAAAGACAACAATCACCACTCTACTTGTTTCTAATGCTAAATTACACTCCTGACATTTACCAGGAAAAATACTGAAGTCGCAATGTAACGGAAGTAGCGACAGATCTTTTCCTGAGTGAAAAGGATTACTGAAAATGTGAGATGTGGGGCGGGACTTGGTTTTATGCATCGATTGCTGATTGAATGGAGGCAGATCTCAATTGTAACTGAACTGTAAGAAAATGGCGGGATTTAAAGCACTAAATGATTGGAAAAGTCTGGCATACATCACCAGAGAGAAGTCTGACGTTTCACCAGAAGAAAAAGCTTTGACATTTTGATTAAAAAAATACTAGCTTAAAATAATGTTTTAGAATTATTATTATTATTTTAGAATTAGAATTAATAAACAAGCATTTAGAAAACTGAATTTCCATTTCATGCCAACTTTAAAAGTACAGGAAGGGGTTAACAAAGCTGGAAGAAGAGAGTGGGAAAATGTGAGAGCAAATATCAGCACAGCTCTTTGGAGTTGATCTGAGTTATCTGTTCTCCATGGAAACACCCTGAATGGAGAGCAGGGAGTGCTGGGAACGGAAGTCTACAAATCTGCTTTGATTTATGAGGCAAACGAGACTCGTTCCCGGGAGAATATAACCATACAGAGCAAGTGGCAAAACACAGAGAGCAAGAGAAGCAAACAAGTGCCTGACAGCTCACTCTAAATATGGGAATCGCTGAATATCAAGTATAATGGAATTGAACTAGGGCTGCACGTTTTCAAGTTTTTCATTAACCGTTAACCGAGGCCCTTAGCGGTTAATACTCGGTTAACCATAGTGTGCGCGCCGCAACCCCGAGATAGGCGTAATTTGCGGGTGAGACATATCCCCACGACCCCACCACTATTTTCTAAGGTCGATATTGTATTGTCCCCACCACTTTTGAAACATCTCGCGGCAGGAATACCAATACAAATAAACAAAACATCTCCAGTTAACTAGCAGAGCATTCATTTCGTTCGGTTTTTTTTTTTTTTTTGGCGATCTAGCGCTGAAATGTTTTGTTTTTTAAATCAAGTGATCAAAGTGCTCGTTGCCGCTGCGATCGAGAAGGGTCTTGTAAAACGTGCGGAGGTATTATTAATTCGTGGCCACGAAACAATTCACCTGAATATTCACCCGTTCACACACACACACCAAAAAAAGGAATAAAAAGCTGTACGAGAATAGTCGGCCTTCACTGAAGAGCTATCTTCACAGGTAAGAAAAACAGTTTAATAATTATTATTAATTCGTGGCCACGAAATAATTCACCTGAATATTCACCAATTCACAAAAAAAATAGGTCTTTAGCATTCACTAATTAATAGTATCAAACTGTTTTTGGCCACGTTGTAATTCGTTAAATCAAAATGAGGGAGGGAATTTGTTCAACGTGTCCACGATTTATTAAAACGAGGGAACAAATAAGTCGTCGTAACAACTAATTATTTAGATCAGTGGACAGGGAACATAAGAACAAACAGTGAGAGAGCCCCGGCCGCGCGCGCGCACTCTCACCGCCTTCAAACAACACGAGCGCTGTATTGCTCTCTCTCCCTCGCGCATATCAACACAATAGTAAAAGGTCGGAAGACCGATTGTGTTTTATAGATTAGTAGTTTGTTCAGATAAAGTGTTTGATTAGCAAGTACATGTTTAGGAAATGCATAATACAAATTGTATGGGTTAATGTAACGGTAAACGGACTCTGCGGGTAAAACTGTTGTGATGAAATTGCGCATGCTCGAGGTAAAACTGCTGGGGTAAAGCTGTGGCTCTGCGGCTCTGCAGACAGATATTATTGTGCTGCCATCAGTGGCGCGGATACTGATATGTTTGTTTCTGGCTCGCGCACGCTCGCGCACAGCCTTCACTCTCGCACAGCCTTCACTCTCGGACGCGCGCTTTCTTTGCCCGCTTCATATTAGAAAACTGGTCTAGCGGTCTCTGGTGGTGCAAAAATGTATTACAACTAAATTCAGTGCACGCCATTGACGCCACTTAACCGAGCAAAATGTTTCACTCGGTTACGCAATTTTTAACGGTTAATCGGTTAATCGGTTAACCATGGACACCCCTAAATTGAACTAGTGCAGCTTTAAAGATGTGACAAACTCTCTCTAGGAGCTATATTAGGAGTTAAGGGGTCAATCGCTGTCTTTAGAAAGACGTTGTGTCCTTAAGCTGCTTAATGTCATCAACAGAGACCTCGAGCTTTCTGAGAATCAGAACAGAGCGTGCTTAGTCTTAACCGCCATTTATTCATCTTTTCATTGCCCACACAATAATTATAACTATTGCCCACACTGAAAAGATAGGCTATGTCTTCCACAAAGCAGCTGTCATCACTGCTGAAGTTATTGTTCGCTTTCAAAAAAGGATTTATTGAATTCAAGGCAAATCCCCCAGAGGAACCAGATGAACACAGGAGCGAGGGAAACTCTTTTGTCAGAGAGGTTACAGCATCAAGACATGAATTATGGAACATATGTGGAATATATTCTGGTCTAAATACAATTTGTTACATTTTATGAAAGAAAAAAAGAAAAAAAAAGGTTATTGCGTAGTTGCGTCCATTGTTTTATCTGAGATAATAATGCAATGAAAACATGGCAAATTGTGTGAACATAATGTTTGGCCAGGCTGACATACAAAGAAATTATGAACATATGCAAAAAACAAGAGGACCAACAAAAAATTTGATTATGTTGTAGTCAATGTATGCTTTTTCCTGTGAGCTTTTTGTTTTTCTATGCATTTTTTAATGGAAGTTTTGTTTTCTCTGAGGGCTTTTTGTTAAAGCACTCTAAAGCTCTAAAGTTGTACTTTATTGAGGTGGATGAACTTGTGGTTATGCTTTATTATGCAATTCCCACCGGAAACAGTGCTGGAAACAGAGCTTTAGGGATCCTTATGTCCTTGTCCCTTCCATGTCCTTATTATGTTATCATAATGTGGATGCCAATCAGTGTGATGATGATAAAACATTTTAAATGTTTATTCTAGGGCTGTCCCCGACTATGGATTTTCATAGTCGAATCAGAATCGTCATGTCTTGCCTATAGTCGACTAATAGTCGAATCATGTGTATGGGGGCGGGGCTTTAGCGTTTCAAAGCCGCAATGTACATAAAATCACACAAAGCTATAGAAGAAAATGTATAAAAACATTTTGGATCAATAAAACTAAGAAATAACATAAATAACTCCAGAAAGGCCACACTGCAGACAGGATTTGCATTCCATGCAAATCAAATTAAATCAGCTAAATTACCTGTGCGAGCAGGCCAGCCTACAGCACAACATCGATGCACCGAAAAAATAAACAATTAATTTACTAAATTAAATTAGAACAGAATATACCTTTCAAATAAATAAAAATACAAAACGAAATAAATCAGAATCAAGTCACAAGATGAGCAAATGTGTGCAAAATGCCTAAAGTGCAGAGGAATATATATTCAAAACACAAGCCACAAATAGTTTAGATTAGATAACCCTGACAGATTAATAAATAAAATAAAAATAAAGAAATGATTAAAATAACGATAGTAGCCAGAATTTTCAACTTTGTCTTTTTAACTACAGAAACAACAATAAATGCTAAACTGGAGAGGCAGTCTTTTTAGCTAAAAATGTTCAAAGCATCCAAAAATCTAATTAGAACCGGCTGAAAAGTTTTGAAATCACTTGTACCTGATCGAGAGAAAAATCCAGTCTTTCACTCTGTCTGTGTCCGTTGGAGTCTATTCAAATTGTGCGCGCGGATAAAATACATTCTAACATGAAACCCAGTCTATGCGTGAAACGTGTTAACGTTGGCCGGCAGAAGTGCGATCATGGTTTTCCTGATGCTAAATCCAGCCTTGGAGAATATCCTTTCTGGTGGTGTACATCCACACTTTAGATTTTCTTATCCCAGACATTGTTAAAGATTTAAATCCTTGCCGCGAAGCGCGAAGACGCTCCTCTGTCGGTCACGGATTGAAAGTGAAACTTAAATCTGTCACGGGCTGTTTGGATTTATTCACGCACGTTAAAAAATATTTATTAAAAGCTTCTTTCTTTGCACATTTTTATATACAGCATTATCATAATAGGCTGAATAGTAACAAATTGACATAAAAGCTAGTTCTATGTGAAATCAGACATTGAGCGCCCTCATATAGCCAAAGTGGCATGATCCTCGTTTCATAACACCTCCGCGAAGATTCGACCGTGAGATCGGTAGTCGAATCAGGCTCCTCCTATCGAAGCATCGAATCTTCGACTATTCGGGGTCACCCCTAGTTTATTCACTTGCATACTAGCTGTAAATGCAGTTTTTGTTCATTTTTACGAACTAAAATCAATTTGTCGTCAATTATCACAGAAAAAATATATTGTATTTATTACAGAATATTCATTTAAAGTGCCATTTTAAAGGTACCTAATTTTGTTTTTGGAGTCTCCCACAATAGGTTTAAATGCATACCAGGTCAAAAAACACTTTAATTTTCTCATAATACTTATTGCAGCTTCACCTTGTTTCTCACAGTGTCTGAAATGGTTCAATAAAGGATTCGGTCTCCCTAATCCCCTCCTTTCCGAGAGCTTCCTCTGCTCTGATTGGTCAGATAACCCAGTCTGTTGTGATTGGTCGACCTTTTACAGTGTGTGTCAGAAACAAAACGACCATTACCATATCTGAATTTCAGGTCTTCCTCAGCGCTTGATGCACAGTGATATGAACAGTAACGATGGCATTGGTTTTTCCATGTCAATTTGAGCCCGAGTTCAACAATGAAACATTAGAAGAAGCGAGACTAAGTGATAGATGCTGTTTGCAGGCAGCCAATGAAGACTTTAGGTTGGTATTATGCAAATTTGTTACAAACCTACATAGGTTCATGCAGGAAATTACCGACGACTCGTTTCAGAATCGGTTCTTTCTTTAAGGAAACAACAACTCCATTTATCTGCACTTTGATCTTTGAAACTTTGCAGACCTTTTACATTCTCACTATATATTTCACACTGAAAAGGTAAAAGCATAATAAGGGCACTTTAAAGAACCATAACGAGCCTTTAAGGAACTATAGTCAGTTCTGTGTTCTCATTCTCATGCTCACCTTCTCTAGGCTGACTCCAGTCCTCTTGACCAGCGCTTGCAGACGAGCTATGGTTTGGTTTTCTCTCAGCAAGTACGAGTTGAGCGGTGAGCCGGCCAGGTTGCCGTTGCGCTTGTCGGAGGCCGTGTCACCTGACCGGAAGCCCCTGAGCTTGCCATGGCCCTCGCTGCATTGTGGGTTTGCCTCGGGAGACATGCCGAACGCCAGCAGAACCTCCGAGATCTCCTGGATGAACTCCAGCTTGTTGGGGAACTGAGGCAGGTCCTCGGGTAGCTCGATGAAGTGGTTGTCAATATCGACAAAACACAGGTTGGCCTGGAGAGAACGAGAGTCATTTCATTACAAGCATTGATCTATGGCTTTATGTACTGGAAATTTCTGAAAGAGGATTTCTTAGGCCGTTTACACCTGGTATTAAGATGCGTTTTGGTCGATCGGATCACAAGTAGACGAGGGAGACACATTCCCGTTCACACCTGGTGTTTTAATCACTTTTGTCCACTTTTGACCACTTCTGTCCTGATTTTTTCGAAGGAAGGGTCTATGGGTGGGTAAATGTATGATCTAATGAACGAACTAAGTCAGACGACAGAAAACCTTCAGAGAGCATCAGCTTTAGTTTCTGCTCTGAAGCCGCAAGACCAGCCGAATGCTGTGAGTGTGTGTTAGAAATCAGGAATGATGGGAGAACATTGTGCTTGGTACATTTTTCATCTTCAAACCAAACTTGAGTCTTCAGCCGACAAAGTTTAAATCCCGTCTGGCTAGAGCGCTTCCCATAATGTTCACGCATTAGATCAGTAGACGGAGAGAAGACGGTCTTTTGTGGCTGTTTGAACACATTCGATCACATGAGCGTTTACACTACGAAAGCAATCTGGTCGAATGTGTTTTCCACGACCTCTGGAAAGAGGTCGAAAGTGGACGAGCTCAAACCGCTTTAGACCCCGTTTACACCTGTATTTAGAGTCGTCCACTTGTGATCCGATCGATCAAAACACATCTTAATACCAGGTGTGAACAGGGCCTTAAAGATAATGGACAATGTAGTGACATTAACTTCTATTTCTGTCCACTAGACTAGAGAGCTTTGGACAAACTTACAATCCAAAGATGCTCAGTTGAGAATTATATACCAAACAACTGCCAAATCTGGAACATTAACTTCTATTTCTGTCCACTAGACTAGAGAGCTTTGGACAAACTTACAATCCAAAGATGCTCAGTTGAGAATTATATACCAAACAACTGCCAAATCTGGAACATTATATATTTAAATAAAGGTACAAATACAAATGCACACCACCTGAAAAGTACCTAATAATACTACCATGTTTTCTGGTATAACGGTCAAAAATTTGGAACAATTAAGATTTGTTTATGTTTTTGAAATGCTCACCAAGGCTGCATTTATTTGATCAAAAAATGCAGTAAAAACAATAATATTGTGAAGTATTATTACAATTTAAAAGAACCATTTTCCATTGTAATTTATGTTAGAATGTAATTTATTCCTGTGATCAAAGCTGAATTTTCAGCATCATTACTCCAGTCTTCAGTGTCACATGATCCTTCAGAAATCATACTAATGTCACAGTAGGTTTTCTTTAACAGGGCACATCTCAGCGATACACCAGAGTTTGTTTTCCCTGCAGGTTTGCGCCACAGATTTCTTTCATAAGCGTTAAAAGAAGCGTCAATATAACCGTCCTGCGTTAGATATTAGATTTGCTCTGACGGAAGCGCTCTTTTTACTGCTGCTTTTCAAGTGAGATGAAGGAAAGATTAGATATCTCATCAGTCAGCCAGGTCAGAGATTATTTCCCTACAAAAGGTTTTACAAATATTGTTTCAGTCACATCTCAGTACGGAGTTTTACAGGGAGATATAATTATTCTGGGCTCTGAATCAAATATTCCAGTATGTGTTGTACATTTAGAAGTATATTCCAATGGTAAAATGGTATTAGAGCTATATATGGTACATATAATATACCAATTAACACTGCGAATGTCACATTCATTTAACACACTCTTTATTTGGGCTTTGACAGTGTTAAGAGATATTTTTATAGCATCTCCATTTTAAGGCCTAGTTGTAAATATGCAGATAGATCTGGGAAGATTGATTCATTTTAATTTTACTTTCAACTTTATTGTGTTTATTTTACTCTATTTTTCAACCTAGTGTGTAATAATGCCTGTTTGATGGTCTCTGACTTTTAAAAATACACTTTTTTTCAGTTTTACAGCAAACACAAACTGTAGAAATCATTCTTATATGATGATTTGGTGCTCAATTATAAATAATGGTTCTTATTATCAAAGTTGAAAACATGAGATTTTGGTGTGTAATATTTTTGTGCAAATCAGTTTTTTCAGGATTCTTTGATGAATAGAAAGTTCAAAATAACAGCATTTACTTGAAATAGAAATCTTTAGCAACACTATACATGTCTTTATTGTCACTTTTGATCAATTTAAATCAATTTAATGCTTCCTTGCTGAATAAAAGTGAATTTCTTTTCATTTAAAAACTTGCCCCACGCTACTAAATTGTAGTATTTCAAAGTTTCCCCCAAAATATTAAGCAGAAAAAACTATTTTCACCATTGATAATAAATCAGAATGTGTTTCATGAGCACCAAATCAGCATATCAGAATGATTTCTGAAGGATCATGTGACACTGAAGACTGGAGTAATGATTCTAAAAAATGCAGCTTTGATCACAGGAATACATTAGATTTGAAAATATATTAAAATAGAAAACCGCTATTTTAAATTATAATAATATTTCACAATATTACTGCTTTTGCATTATTATTTATCGAATAAATGCAGCCTGGGTCAGCACTTATTTCAAAAACACACACACACACACTATATATATATATATACAGTACCAGTCAAAAGTTTGGAAACATTACTATTTTTAATGTTTTTGAAAGAAGTCTCTTATGCTCATCAAGCCTGCAGTTAAAAAAACAAAAAAACAACAAAAAAACCCCCAGTAATATTATGAAATATTATTACAATTTAAAATAATGGTTCTCTTTTTTAATATATTTTAAAATGTAATTTATTTTTGTGATGCAAAGCTGAATTTTCATCAGCAAGTACTCCAGTCTTTGGTGTCTTATGATCCTTCAGAAATCATTCTAATATGATGATTTGATACTCAGTTATTATCAATGATGGAAACAGTTGTGCTGTTTAATATATTTTTTTGGAATACTTTTTTCAGGATTCATTGATGAGTAAAACGTTAACAGCATTTATTCATAAAAACAGCATTTATTCAAAATAAAAACATTTCTAACAATATAAATCTTTACCATCACCTTTTATCAATTTAACGCATCCTTGTTGAATTAAAGTACTAATTTCTTTAAAAAAAAATAGTTATTGTTCCCAAACTTTTGAACGGTAGTGTATATTGTTACAAAAGATTTCTATTCTAAATAAATACAGTTCTTTTTAACTTTTTATTCATCAAATAATCCTGAAAAAAGTATCTCAGGTTATAAAAAAAATATTAAGCAGCACAACTGTTTCCAACATTGATCATAAATCAGCATATTAGAATGATTTCTGAAGGATCATAAGACACCAAAGACTGGAGTACTTGCTGATGAAAATTCAGCTTTGCATCACAAAAATAAATTACATTTTAAAGTATATTAAAAAAGAGAACCATTATTTTAAATTGTAATAATATTTCATAATATTACTGTTTTCTTTTGTTTTTGTTTTTTTTAACTGCAGGCTTGATGAGCATAAGAGACTTCTTTCAAAAACATTAAAAATAGTAGTGTTTCCAAACTTTTGACTGGTACTGTATATATATATATATATATATATATATATATATATATATATATATATATATATATATATATATAGATAGATAGATAGATAGATAGATATCTTTAGATTGGGCAGCATTAGGATTTCAGCCTAATAACCACAAACCTCTTATGCCAGGAAGATGTTGATGCATGACCTAATGACGCACGTAAAGTCCAAACTGACCATTCTGACAATGATCTATAAGGTTGAAGCACTAATCCTCTAGAAAACCCACATGACTTCATGATGTACTGAATAGCAGGATGAGTGTGTTCTCTGGGAGTGAGTGTAAGTCACGCACCTCTTGGGGGAGTTCCAGCTTGGTGCGGTCATCCTGGCCGTTGGAGTGCAGACCCATGAGGTACGGCACAGGAGCGTCCAGAAAGTGGAGCAGTGAAGCGGGCAAGATGGGCACGTACACATGCTGCCATTGGAAGGGGAACATTAAGGCTGTGATGCTCTCTGCCACCGTCATCAGCCGCTGGTAATCTGATCAGCAAGAGGACACAGACACATTTACACACGTTACTCTACACAGAGTGATGCTAATTATCCATCTCCACGGATAGAACAATCACACATGAGACCATAACAGTGTATTTACAGGAACAGATATTTACATAGAGATGAAAACAAAAGTTGTGGTAACTCACAGAATCAGACAGAACACAGATGGACTGTAAATATATGTACAGTATATCAGATTTAAAGGGATAGTCCATCCAAAAAAGAAAACTGTGTAATCATTTACTCACCCTCATGTCGTTCCAAACCTGTAGGAAACAGTTTTGGTTCCCATTGACTTCCACTGAATGGACAAAAAATGGGAAGCAAACCTCTTTGGTTTCCAACATTCTTCAAAAATATCTTATTTTATGTTCCACAGAAGAAAGAAAGTCATAGAGTGCGAGTAAATGATGACAGACTTTAAGTGCTCTTCATGGAGACTGACTCCATTATTCGATGTTCAATACTGTCATTTTTTCGTGTGATGTCAAGAGAACGTTCTTGACATTCAATAACTTACTTATTGTAGAAATCTGAGTGCTTCTTAAGTGACTAGCACACAGTGCAGTCTCAAGTGGTCATTTAAAACTAAAAATGTCACAGAATTGAGGAAATTTATTTATACTATTCTTATACACACCAAACCCAGACAAAAAGGTCAGTCTTTTCGTTATGGTCTCCACCCTGCAATCCCATAGGGTGTCACGATTGTCAAAGAGACAGGAATACTAAACCAGCCTCTAAGCACCCTGAGTAACAACAACAGGCCTATTCATACACACACACACACACGTTGTGTTTTCATGTTTTATGGGGACTTTGCATACACATAAATGAGTTTTATACTGTACAAACTGTATATTCTACCCCCTCACACTAACCCTACCCATCACAGAAAACTTTCTGCAGTTTTACATTTTCAAAAAACATCACTTAGTCTGATTTATAAGCTGTTTTCCTCATGGGGACCAAAAATGTTCCCACAAGGACAAGGATTTTGGGTATTGCCATCTTTGTGGGGACATTTCATCCAAATAGCGTAGAGTTTACCTGAACCACACACACACACACACATATATACATACGCAAACACGTGTGTGTGTATATATATATATATATATATATATATATATATATATATATATATATATATACACACACACACACACACAAGTACACACACAAATATATATATAGTGTATATACACACACACACACACACACACACAAGTACACACACGACAGATATATATATATATATATATATATATATATATATATATATATATATATACACACACACACACACACCACAGAACTACTGTCACATTCATAATAAAACCATTCATCAAGAGTCAAAATTACCCTAACAAACCTTCATTATTCATAATATATAATATAATATAATAAATACTTTATCCATAATAATAATAATCCAAATGATGGTTTAGGTCTATTAATTTTTGTATGAATAATTTGTTAAAGATGTAGACAACAAATGAGCAGTTGACAGATTCATATTTTATCATATATTATTGTTATTAAATAATAATAATGTTTTTCTTAAATTATTAATTCAATAAGATAACTTGTTATTTAAACAATAACGATAACAATATTTGAATAAGATTTAAAATTAATGAATATTATATTATGTATGATTCATTAACTGATCATATTAATTCAAGTAATAATTACTTCAGATGACGTGTAAGCTTATAGACTGTCCTGCAACTGAGACTGAGGTCTATATATGGAAACGACCAGTAACTGGCGATCATCCACTGATCTAGCAGCAGAAGCCCGTCTCAAGAATTCACGTCCATGGGAAAGAGCCAGGGAAATTATAGATATATATATGCTACGTATGCGGCTGTTATATATAGAACAACGTAGGCTATCTTGTTTTGTAGAGATCACACACCCTGCTGTGTGCGTGCGCAGCTCATCTAATGACATCAAGTCTTTTTCATTCTGGACTCACTGTCCACAAACATTACGCTTACAAGCATGAGCCTTCTGGATGCAGAGAGGGATGATGTAATTTCCAGCCAATCGTATTTATGCTGCATCACCACCATCCTCCAGATCTGGAGGACGGTTGCTAAGAAACAGCACAGCAAAGCATCCGCCGCATCACCCAGACCCCTGTCGCCGTGTAGTTGCCTCCTGTGATTTGCTATTCCGTGTTGCTGTAATTGATCCAATCAGCACATCTGTCACTGAATCACAAAACAATCTTCCCATGACCCTTTAAATTCAATCTAAAACGGCCTGCGGAGGATTTACACTGCCAATCACATTGCATTTAACATGTGAATCAAACAAGAGTGACATTTTCAGAAGTAAAATAATGATATTTATTAAAGATTAACGGTCAGGTTGAGGTTAAGCGTATGGCAGGCAGAAGTTGATTAAATTACTACATTTTGTGATTAACTGCTAAACTTATTCACGTAAATAATCAACAGAAAGCCACGAGTTTAATTTGTAAAGTACTATGTGTTTGAGGGAAAGGGTGGGCTGTGAGTTTGATGAGAACAAAGCAATAAGATGAGCTCACACGGACACTGAGATGGAGAGAGAGAGTGTGTGAAAGTGAGGAAGAGTGTGTCGCAGTACACTGCAACATCACCGCCTGTTCAATCTCTCAACCAAAACCAGACTGTGGTGTACTGAACACGCAGAGATCAAGGAAATGAGCTGAAATCAATGTTTGCATGGCATTCATTCAGATATCGGGTCATTAGATTTGAATTGGCTTTAATTTGAAAATGCTGCTATTAGTTGGCAGCAAAGAGCAACACTAATTCATGTCAGAAAGGTATTAGGCTCACTAATTTAAAGCTTCTGCATTATTCTCTTTGGACTATTAATAACAGTGATTTATGACTGAGCAAGTTATAGCCGACTCGTTAACAATTTACAGAAACTCAATGAGATTTTCCAGTTTTCCTACTATATGTGACCCTGGACCACAAAACCAGTCACATGTCACACAGGTTTATTTGTGGCAATAGCCAACAATACATTGTATGGGTCAAAATTATAGATTTTTCTTTTATGCCAAAAATCATTAGGATATCAAGTAAAGATCATGTTTCATGAAGATATTTTGTAAATGTCCTACCGTAAATATAGAAAACATTTATTTTTGTGAGTGAATACAGGACAATCGTGAACATAAATGGACAACTTTAAAGACGATTTTCTCAATGTTTCGATTTTTTTGCACCCTCAGATTCCAGATTTTCAAATATTGTCCTATCCTAACAAATCATTCATCAATGGAAAGCTTATTTATTCAGCTTTCAGATGATGTATATTTTTGTGGTCCAGGGTCACATATGTCCTATTAAAGGGGACCTATTTTTTGGAATTGCGCTCACGCTAATTTGCCCAGTTTAGTAAATCTGTCCCTAAGTGTCTAAACCAGTGGTTCCCAAAACTGTCCTGGAGTACCCCCACAGGGAACTACACTAGCCTTTTCCACTGGTGGCACTTGCGCTACTAACTTTTTCAGTTACTGGCGCAAAACATGATTTGGTCGCACAAATTATTTATAGTAAGCCGCTCTGGATAATAATGAACAATAATGAAACTGTATTGCATACAGATGTGCTTTTTATTTTACTTGCCATCTTTTAAACCACATGCCTTCTTGTTTTTGTTTTCTTTAACATTGGTTGGGATAGATTTACTGCAATAGAAAATACAGTACACAATAAAGTGCAAAATGGATTTCAACATGCTATGGTTGGCACAGATGGGCAGACTCCTGAACTCTTAAGTAGTGATGCACCGATGTGAAAATTGTGGCCGATACAGATAACCGATATTAATATCGCTGTTATGGCCGATACCGATATCTCTGTATAGAAAACAAATTTACTGATAATCAAATAAAGAGATATTTTCCAAAACACTTGTTGTAAACACTTTTTTTTTTTTTTTTACTTTAAAAATGACTGATACTGGGCACCTTTACCTGTGTGCAAAATATGTCACACATAGGACACACATGCATTATATTGCATTGCATATAATGTGTGCTGGTCAACTTGTCTAACATTAAGAAACCCCTAGAAAACAGTAAAAAAAAACAAAAAAACAGGAACATTGTGTACAATTAAGATAGGCTACTTAATTTATTATTCCAATATCCAAATATGATACTAAATAGCACAGGGAAAAGGGCTTCTATTTGTGACGTGCTGTCTTTGCGTTTGAACATTGCACATTTTAAACAGGACACGCATTAGCTGAATAAATGTTAGCCAGTACAAACATATTTATAGAAAACAGTTGACAGTCCAATAATAGCATAACGAATCACTTATTCTAAAAATAATATCAAGTATAAGTTAGACGAATCCGACATATAACGAGGGCTGTGTTAACAGTAAAACATCCGTCATTTAACGAATTTTAAAAACACGGATGGATAATACAAAATGTTTTCTGACATTTTGACAGAAAAAAAACAAGCAAGAACAAAATTTAAACTTTTAAATTTAGCCCGTCAATTTTAATTTTACAATTATCTTCTCTCTCTGTGTGCGCGCGTCCGTGTTTTGAGAGAGAGAGAGAGAGCGCAGCACTGATACAATGGTACGTTTTAATCTAAGTAACGGTCGCGGGGCTGAAGCCAACTTGATGTGTTGAATGCTCAGAGCACGTTATAAAACGTATTCTTAAAATACACATTTCTGTTTTAATAAATGCTCATAGTAAATCATAGCATATTGCCTAAAACATAGGTACAAAAATAATCAGTGATACATTTGCGACCCATTAAAAATTAGGGTCGCAATGGCATTTCAAAAGGTCGCATATGCAACCATTTTGGTCGCAGTGTAGTTCCCTGCCCCAACACTGCACGTTTTCTTTGTCTCCCTAATCAAACACACCTGATTCAACTCATCAGCTCATTAACCCATGATTAGGGACACAAAGAAAACGTGCAGTGTTGAGGGTACTCCAGGACAGGTTTGGGAACCACCGGTCTAAACCAAAATTATCGGGGCTTTGTTTGATAGCACGCATCTCTGTAACTTTAGCAGATCCAATTTCTTCTTTCAAGAACATTGGAGAAGTCTGGGAACACAGATTTCCGGCAGACACTTTCCCACCTAGAAACTGCGTAAAACTAATCAGCCCTTTTGTGAAACCTCTTGCCATTTTTGTGTGGAATTTGTCTCAATCTGAGAATAATAATAATAATAAGCAGGCTCTAGATCTACAGAAGTATCCCAGCAGGCAATCTTGCGTTTAAAAGACATCTAATAGCCATCCAAACAAAGCCCAGATGTCTAGGCTAAAACAAGGCAAAATTTGGGCTGTCAGCGAAAATTTAATTTTCAAAAATTAGACATCTAAACCATCGCCCAAGAATAGACTAGTCATCAATTAGATAACAAAGAAATGAAATGAAAGAAGAAATGAAACCAAACACCTTGTAATCACTGTTGACTTTGCTTACATGATGGAATTTCATACATCTCGCAAGTTATTTTGGCAAAAACAACATGTAACCAAATTCAAGGTTATTTTGGCTAGAAATGGGTTACTCATAGCCGGACTATATCGGGTCTATAGTTAAACTAGATGGTGAAATGACGACTATTTTGGGATGGCTGATTAGCAGCCAGGCACATTAAGTGCCTGACATAGCCATTTCAAGATCATTAAATTGTGTTATATCTTATATGATATATTTAAGCGATATGGTGCAAGAGGCAGAGCTATAGTCTAAATATAGACTGGCAAAAGGGTGTCACCACTTCAAGTGCCTTCCTGCTTTATGGCTCTGTTTACACCTGGTATAAAGATGTGTTTTAGTCGATCGGATCACAAGTAGACGAGGGAGAAACATAGGGTGTTAATCCACCTTGTGATGCTATCGACCAAAACATATCTTAATACTAGGTGTAAACAGGACAAAGATATAGGAGTGTTTGGAGTGATCCCAAAAATAATAATAATTCAATTCGGAGGAACCAAATTCAAGGTTATTTTAGCTAGAAATGGGTTACTCCTAGCCGGACTATATCGGGTCTATTGTTAAACTAGACGGTGAAACGGCGGCTATTCTGGGATGGCTGATAGTTACTCACGTTGCGAGTACAGAAGGATCTGGATCTCCAGGAGTGCACAGGTGAAGAGTTGTAACACGTTCTCCAAGCCCAGCAGCTCAAACACCTCCTGCATGGGGAAGTCAAAGAGGGGCAGCTCGGACGTGCTGGGTCTCTGACACAACACCGGCCCGTATACGCCCGAAAACTTCAAGGAACGCCCAGCCGGTGGCAGTGGGACCTCGTAGAGGACGTTGTAGACGTAGCTCTCCAACGGGAGTGGAGGGGGCTGAGGCGAGGTGACGGCCTGGTGCAACTGTTCGAGAACCTTTCTGCAGGCATTGGCGAAGGCCATGGGTGTGATCAGGCAGATGCATTTGGACACGTAGAGTGTGTCCCGGCTGATGTCATACGAGTTGAAACGCTGCAAACGGGACAGGGATGGGGCGGCGTGCAGATGTTGAGGGGTGGGACGGGGGTCTTCGGGACTGCGAGGTGTGGGTGGCGTGTGCAAGATGTCGTACTGTTCTGCATTGTGCATGTGATAGAGTGTCTGCATGGCACTGCAGATCTGTTTGCTGGTCACCTCCTCGAAGAAGGTGAGGGCGAAGCCGTAGGTTCGGGAGCCGTCCTCTCTCGTGATGATGAAGGAGTGGAACTGTGGATCGCGGGTGTCTGTCTGTGTCCGGAAAGACAGGCCTTTTGGCATACAGAGCTGTAGGAGAACAAAAACAGGTTCTGAGGCTCTACAAAGACCCTTAACTGTTTTTGACCTTCAACAAGCGCCCTTAATTTAAGGCATTGCACTCATTTGAATGACCAATTTAGCAGCCAGGCACATTAGGTGCCATTTCAAGAGTGTCGACAACCTTGCATGGTTAGTATTACATTTCAGCAATCTCAAATGTGTTATATCTTATATGATATATTTAAGTGATACAGTGCAAGAGGCAGAGCTATAGTCTAAATATAGACTGGCAAAAGGGCGTTGTTAGGCATGACACTACTTCAAGTGCCTTCCTGCTTTATGGCCCTGTTTACACCTGGTATTAAGATGTGTTTTAGTCGATCGGATCACAAGTAGACGAGGGAGACACATTCACGTTTACAACTGGTGTTTTAATCCACCGACCTTGTGATGCTATCGACCAAAACACATCTTAATACTAGGTGTAAACAGGGCCTATGACAGGGCAAAGATATAAGAGTGTTTTGGAGTGATCCCAAAAATAAAAATATTAAATTAGGAGGAATTAGGAATTGTTAGTCATCTATAAAACAGAAAGCATACTTCACTTGTCCGTGTTCACGGGTGAGTATCTTTTTAAATATTATGAAAGAGTCTTTGGGCCCTATCTTATACCCGGTGCAATGCAGCGCCAGACTCGGCGCAAGTGTTTTTTGCTAGTTTCAGTCTGACGCAGTTATCATTTTCACGCCCTGCGCCACGTTGTTTAAATAGCAAATGCATTTGCGCCCATTTGTCTGAAAACAAGGTGTGTTCTGGCACATTGTTGGCGCGTTGCTATTTTGAGGCAACAGAAATAGACTGCGCCACTGACCAAATGAAACCTGGCACAATATTTATATATTTTTTTATTTAAAGAGCGCATTAGTAATGTGCGCCTATAGGCGGGTCCACAACGCGCGTACACTCTGCTTATTAAACACACAGGGACAGCACAAGCATGCCAAATATTTAAAATAAAAGGATTACAATGTAAAAGATTATTATTGTGTACATAAAGATATGGTGGAATCCGGCTTGTCCCGTAGATGGTCTGCTTGCGCACTTTTACCTCGCGCACGAGCAGATCCGTTTGCGCTCTGGTTTCCACTATCAAATTCCTTCATGTAAATCCGCCATGGCGCGAGCGCAACTGGCATTTAAAGAGAATAAGAGATGAGACTCTGATTGGTTTAACGCTCATAAATCCCAAAACACACCCATTACTCATTAAGAGAATAGGGACAACCCTTTTCCCCCGTCGTTAAACTAGCAAAAGTGGATTCTGACACTCCCTTAGTGAACTTGCACCCTGCGCTTTAGACCATGCGCTTAGATCGGTAAAATAGGGCCCTTTGAATCATTCACTCAGAAACTGGTTAGCTACAGAAAAAAAACTCCACAGGAAGTAGCGCCCGGGTCCTTGTGGTTATTACAGTACGTCAGGCAGGAAATCCAAATGTTCAACTGTCATCCATAGACCTCCAATATAGCTTATCATTTGAAACATGCAAGTAGTAGCAACTTTAAAGAGAAAATATTCAGCAATGGTGTTGGCTTATGAATTTGCACATAGTTTGTCTTAAAAAAAAACCCACATAGACATAAAAACAACATTAAAAGCTTGATTTTCACCACAGGGGGACTTTAAGTAATTAAATGAATATATAAACGTGCAATAAGTCGACTAATGGTTTAAATGAACGACTACTAGTCGACTAGAAAAATCTTTATTTGGGCGCAGCCCTAGATTTCAGCGTAGCTGGATATCTCCACAACTGGAACTGCTCACAATACTCACCTGAGATAGAATAGAAAGAAAAAGAGACGAAGTATAAATAAGCTTGAAAGTTCTCTTCCAGAACTAGAACTATCACAAACTGGTAGGGGTGGAACGGTACACAGAAGTCACGTTCGGTTCATACCTCGGTTCAGACATCACGGTTCGGTACGAGTTCGGTACAATGGAGGGAAAAACAAAACAAAAATGCAGAAGGCTTGTGTATGTCTCAGGCTGGACCACCAAAGGAAAATAAATTACTTAAGCCTTGTATTTTTTAAATAAGTTTTATTAATAAAGTAAAGTATTTGTAGTGCACTGACAATAGTTTTATATAATTAGTTTATTAATTAAATTAATAACAAGACAAAAAGACCTTGAGATACGTTTGGTAGTTGTACCTGAATGAATTGAAAATTAATTTGCTACATTTCAGGTTAATATATTTGTTTTCCTTAAAATTGTAATTAACAGTAACTTAAACACTTTGCAGTTTGAATGATGACCTGTATAAATAAAATGACGGAGTATGTTTTTATGTTTCCACTGTTCGATCGTGCCCGCGCCTCACACACACACGCACAAATATAAGTAAACACTTTGCGACTTTTCAATCGTGCCCGTGCCTCTCTCTCTCTCTCTCTCTCTCTCTCTCTCTCTCTCTCTCTCTCTCTCTCTCTCTCTCTCTCTCTCTCTCTCTCTCTCTCTCTCTCTCTCTCTCTCTCTCTCTCTCTCTCTCTCTCTCTCTCTCTCTCTCTCTCTCTCTCTCTCTCTCTCTCTCTCTCTCTCTCTCTCTCTCTCTCTCTCACACACACACAACATATTCCAGCATTACAATCTTTACATCGCAGCCTGCTTCAGAGCTAAGGCGGGGCTACAGATTAGGTGTCCCTAAAGAACCCGCGTATCTAACAGTAGGTCCGCATTACATTAATTTATTTGCACGAAAGTTTTATTACTTTTTATAGTGTGTATTCTCCGTGTAAATTTATGCACCGAACCGTGACGCCCGTACCGTTTCGGTTCAATACGAATACATGTACTGTTCCACCCCTACAAACTGGCATTGTATCTGCCGGTGTGCACCCTGCTCTCTGGGATGAAACTGGGATTAGTTGTTGAAAAACCCATATTCACTCACCATTCCCACTGCATCCTGGTCAAAAGGGTTCCACTCCACATTGTTGGGATAGTGCGCAAGAACTTTAGATTTAAAAGTTCGTCGCAGTGGACTCTGCTCAAAATTTTCACCTGAGATTTGGACAGAAAGAGAAAAAGACAAAGACAAAGACAAAGAAAGATAAGCTCTTTTTCAAAAACTATCTTCAAACCTTCATGGCAATTCAAGCAAACCAAACCACAGATACACTGATATACTTATTTCTTCTGGAGGAAGACACTGGTCTAGAACGTTGCGAAAAAACAGACATGAAAACAGAAAATCAAACCGAGTTAAAGCCAAAAAAGTGCCAGAACAGTTGAAGCAGAAAAGTGTCGGAACACGCATTGGAAAAACGTGCCTTGAAAATCATTCCAAGTGAAGGAGTTACAGCAGCCCACCAAGCGAAACCTTGGCCGAGAGTTCACCAAAGCAAAAAGTTCGGAGTGCTAATAAGTTTTTGCTGCTGAGAGAGGAATAGGAAATGGAAGTTGAAGGGGGAAAGGGCAGGAAAATCAGACAGGTGATCCCAAACTACCCGACCACGAGCCATCTCACACACGGACAAACAGCGGTGCTGTGAAAGAAGTGCGTGGAAAGGTTAAAGGTTAGCGGGCACAGGCCGAGCTGTGGTTGATTGTGATACAGACAGGAGCATTGGAGGTTGGGATGAGGGTTACCTTCGTCTGCACTCGCCAACTTTCCTCTGGCACCATCACTGAATCTAGTGGCCTGTATATACTGGCATAAAGCTACACAACAGATAAAACAGTGTAATTAATCACTTACATGAGGAGGGTGAGTGAGCATTACTCACTCGTTACTCATAGAGAACACCATTCATTATGGAGGGCTAGGAGTGCCGCTTAAAAAATACAATCAGGAAATCAATTATCAATTTATTAATTTCAAAATAAAGTTTCAGCCATATTTATATCTTATTTAAATGTTGTTTGTTAAATCAATAACTTTTGATTTAATAAATAAATATACATTTAAAACAATTTGATTTCATGTTTAAAATATGCATACTTAAAAGAGCCAACAATACATTGAATGGGTCAAAATTATCGATTTTTCTTTTCTGCCAAAAATCATTAGGATTTTAAGTAAAGGTCATTTTCCATCAAGATATTTTGTAAATTTCCAACTGTAAAGATATAAAACATTTATTTTTGTGAGTGAATGCAGCACAATCGTGAACATAAATGGACAACTTTAAAGACGATTTTCTCAATATTTCTATTTTTTTGCATCCTCAGATTTTCAAATAGTCGTATCTCGGCCAATATTGTCCTATCATAACAAACCACACATCAATGGACAGCTTATTTATTCAGCTTTCAGATGATGTATACATCTCAATTTCAAAATATTGACCCATGTGACTGGTTTTGTCATCCAGGGTCACAAATGTCAAATTAAAACCACATCAAGTAAGAAAAAAATAAATAAAAATAAACATTGTTTTCTTTAGCTGTTTTTGAGTTATTTAAAAAAAATGTTTTTAGACATCATGTCAAGATATAATATGTCTCACTTAATGTCTTGAAACATCTGTTCCGCCCGTTGTTGTGGAGATGTTAACTAGTTTTAGTATTTAGTTTTTAACTGTCACTACAAGAAATACAGTACCTGTCAAAAGTTTGGAAACATCACAGATTTTTAATGTTTTTGAAAGAAGTCTCTTATGCTCACCAAGGCTGCATTTATTTGATCAAAGATGCAATAAAAACAGTAATATTGTGAAATATTATTATTACAAATTAAGATAACTGTTTTCTATTTTAATATATTTAAAAATCGAATTTATTCCTGTGACCAAAGCTGAATTTCCAGCATCATCAGTGTCACATGATCCTTCAGAAATCAATATTATATGCTGATTTGAGCTCATCAATTTTCAGTTGTGCTGCTTAACATTTTTGTGGAAACTGTGATACTTTTTTCAGAATTCATTGATGAATATAAAGTTCAATGAACCGGATTTTATTTGCATTTATTAACTGTATTCATTAAAGCATTTATTACATAGAAAACCTTTGTAGCGTTATAAATCTCTTCACTGTCACTTTTGATCAATTTAATGCATCCTTGATGAATAGAAGTATTAATTTCTGACTTTTTTAAAATCGGTAACACTTTACAATAAGGTTTGATTTGTTAACATTAGTTAATGTAATGTATTAAAGGAACACTCCACCGTTTTTTGAAATAGGGCTTATTCATATTCTTTCATACATTTAGATAGGTGGGTAAATGCATTTTTGTCTCAGTGCATGCATTGTTTTAGTTTGACAGGGTCGGCGCTAGCTTAGCTTAGCACAATGAATGGAATCCTTTGTTGCCAGCTAGCATGTCCTGAGTAAAAGTGATTAAAAAAAAAACTAAAAAAACACGTAATTACTTCTTGTGGCCTGCGTATTCACAACGAGTACAAATAGCGATGCAGATTAACACTAGGCGATTTCTTAGGCAGATATTGACTTGGGACTATATTATGGGGAAGCACAGGCGAAGCACGGCTACTTAGGCGAAGCACTGCTACTTGGGCGCAGACATATCACGCAACACATGAAATCCCACGACTTCCGTCAACATACCGGTGTGCAAGGAGTCAAAACACAGAAGAACAACACGCGTGACCTGCACCGAGTGTCTTCGCTTTTGAATTTTTTTTTTTTGAGAAGTTACAGCTACAGTTACAGCAAACATGGTAATTATCTGCGTAGCAAAAGGTTGTGAGAACAAGCAAAGGACATACACGAATGTAATGTTTCACAGAATTCCATCGAATGTGGAACTGAGAAATAAATGGCTAGCTGCTCTGGAGATCTGTACTTCAACGCCTCTCTACAAAATCAAACAGTATTGTGTTTGCAAAGAGCATTTTGCACCGGAGGACTAAGTTACTTTGAAAAAATGGAATATGGGCCCAGAAAGACGGTACTACATCTGAAACATACGGCTGTCCCCATCCCATCTATTTTCAAAGCACAGGCAGAACAAAGTGCACATGTAAGTTGTCTTTTATTACTCTTCCTTATGTTAATCTGTGTCTTTATTCGGTTGTAAGATAGATGCTGAGAAGCTGTATATAGACTACGGTTCAAATAACGTTAGCCTCCTCTAGTATAACCTCATGTTGAATTCAACCTGTTTAGCATGAACAACCAAACTAAAATAAAAATCGTTGTTATCGTTACCTGTAAAATGAAATGACTGAGGGCTAAGTTAGCTATATTTCTCTCACCGAGTTAGGCTCAGGAGTTTTAGTATAACTACTATGAGGAGAAGGCTACAAGCAGTTTACTATACATGTGTCATGTTTAAAATAATCACTTACTCTGTGGACAGCTGTCCATTTGGTCTATTCGGCGTGGGGCGTTTTTTCCAGTTCACTTTATCACACCGGAAAAAAAAATCGAGTACTGCCGGATGGATCAGCACCGTGAAATCCTCGGTAGCTGTGACACAACTGCGGGCACGCTCATCTTGATCTGACACGTTGAGCCTGGTTATCAATGGCAGTAACTTGTCCCACTCGCCACAGCACAGACACTCTATTTCAGTCGGGATAGATTGGCATATTCCCCCACATTCACACCACCAGTTCGTGTTGGCTCTCATCCTCACGTCCTCGGGCTGTTGAGCGATCGCAACCTCCGCCTGTCGTTCTATTTCCACTCATTTTCTGTAAACTCTTGTACATAGGTATGGTTCTGGCTCACACAAAATCAGCCATGTTCATCGCCATTCATGTACTGTAGGGAAAATAGCCAGGCAGCTACTATTCACACCGGTATGTTGACGGAAGTCGTGGGATTTCATGTGTTGCGTGATATGTCTGCGCCCAAGTAGCTGTGCTTCGCCTAAGTAGCAGTGCTTCGCCTGTGCTTCCCCATAATATAGTCCCAAGTCAATATCTGGCTAAGAAATCACATAGTGTTAATCTGCATCGCTATTTGTACTCGTTGTGAATACGCAGGCCACAAGAAGTAATTACGTGGGTTTTTTTTTTTTTTTTGATCACTTTTACTCAGGACATGCTAGCTGGCAACAAAGGATTCCATTCATTGTGCTAACCTAAGCTAGCGCCGACCCTGTCAAACTAAAACAATGCATGCACTGAGACAAAAATGCATTTACCCACCTATCTAAATGTATGAAAGAATGTGAATAAGCCCTATTTCAAAAAACGGTGGAGTGTTCCTTTAACTAAAATGAACTAAACAATGATGAACAAAACATTTGTTACTGTATTTGTTAACCTTTAACGTTAGTTAATAAAAATAAAGCTGTCCGTTGTTTGTTCATGTTAATTCACAGTGCATTAACTAATGTTAACAGATTTGAATAATGTATTAGTAAATGTTGAAATTAACATAAACAAAGATTAATAAATGCTGTAAAAGTGCAGTTCATTTTTAGTTCATGTTCAATAATGAAACCTCATTGTAAAGTGTTACCTTTAAAACTTAGCGCACATTTTTAAATGGTATTGTTGTTTCCAAAAAAAATTGTGTATATATATATATATATATATATATATATATATATATATATATATGTGTGTTTCTTGAGCACCAAGTCATCATATAGAAGGATCAAGTGACACTGATGACTGGAGTAATGATCACCGGAATAAATTACATATTATAAAATATATTACACAATATTACTGTTTTTACTGTATTTTTTATTAACTAAATGCAGTCCTAGTGTGCATGAGACTTCTTTCAAAAACATGAAAAAATAATGTTTCCAAATGTTTAACAGGTGCTGTAGCTAAAAGGAAAAAAACGATTATCTTATAACAGATTCCTGCAATTTTATTATGATCTTTAAGAAAAAAATTATTGATATCAGTTGAGATGTGTTGTGTAATATGTAAAACTTAAAAACGCCTTGAAACCTTGTTGCGTTCTATCCACTGTTGTGGAGATTCACGGTGTGTTTGAGCTTCTGCTCGCTGTCACACACATTACACACGGCTGAAGGCAGTGTGTTTAAGCATGAATGTCACACAGTAAAATCTCTTCAGCTTCCATATCAGGGACAATTTAAGATCTGTTAACCTGCCTTAGACAATATGAATACAGCCTTGATGCAACAAGAATAGACGTGTCTCTGAAGGATATTTCCCTGAGGAATGTGTTCAGGGCAAGAACATGTTTATTTGTCACCGATCTTCACAGAGAGAGTGTGTTTGACGAGTTCATAGATGCAAATCAGATCCGGTAGTTTCACTGGTCTGGGATCACAATAGAAATAAGGTCAGGAATGTGTGGAATTAACCAACACACACACACACACACTAGGGGCTGCCGGGCTGTTTAAACACTGTCAAGTATGACCATATGAAAACATACTACAATATGTGGTGTGCTGTTAAATTATGGATTTTATTCCATTCTTTATTAATGTTTCTGATCTGGCATCTTCCATGAGAATCTTGTTTCCATGCAAGTTTTTTTTTTTTTTTCTCTTTGCACTTGACATCATTAAAATCTCTGTAAACATTAAATATGAGATTCTGTTGAGAACTGGAATAAAACTAATAAGAGATAGTACAGTGTGTACACACTAGACACCCTTAAGGGAATGTTATATTATTTCGTTTTCAACTCTCACCACAAGGGAAATAAAGGAATTTCTCTTTAAAAAAAACCTTAAATAAGATTCTTGCACTTTTTATTTTATTTATTATGACCTTTATAAGAAATGATTGACGTCAGTTATGAGGATGTTTTTAAGTATCAAGTTCAAAAGACTCAAACAAGACGTTTTCCTGTTTAATGAAGGTTAAGATTTGATGTGACAGCTGTTTGACATGATGTATGTAAGAATAACTGATGATAGACCATTAATGTACTGTAAATGTAAGTATATTTGAAGTGATAATGTGGCCATCCCGCAAGACAAACTAAAACAGCTTCAAAGCTGTGCAATATATAGAATATATAGAAATTGAAATTAATCAATCAAAATTAAACTTTGGTGTTTTGTAAATTAATGTCATACATTATATGTCATGTAGATCAAACTGAAAACAATGCACTGAATATCTAAAGTAGCAACAACTTTTTTTTAAATGCACCAATGGAAAAAAATACAAATTAATAGTGATACGATAAAAAAATAACGCTGAATTCCTAACCCGTTTATGGACTTAAAATTTTTAGATATTTTTTTTTGGGGGGGGGGGAATGTTGCATAATTATAGGGATAATTCAAGTCTTTACATTTTTCTTGCATAATATCCATTTTGCTCATTTTTTTATGTAAAAATTCTGAAAATTCTGGATTGAAATATTCTTGCATTAACTGAAACCAATTTAATAACAACAACAACAACAACAAAAAAAAAACATTATTGTACAGTTATTTGTACAGTTTACTACCATTTATCTAAGAAGCCTTATAAAAAAGCATGTAAATGGCAACCATAAAAAATGTCATTTGTTTATATTCAATATAAAAGCATATCTAAATCAAAATGTTAACCATATGAAATTCTGTTTTATTGTAGAAATGTATCAAATCAATTTCACTTAACCGAAACAGGTACTGGCAGCAAATTGTGTTCACCAGTATCCATCCAAACCTCACAATCACACCAGGATCACTGCGCAGCGACTCAATGCAAGGACTTCCATGTTCTTTCTAATAACCTGAACATGATTTCAGAGGCAGAGCACAAAAGCAATCAGCTCTGGTGATGAATGAAAACACTTGGTCATGGTTCATCTGCCTTGTTAATTCTCTGCCAGAACCTCACACATGATTTGTTTCAATCATGGGACGGTCGGCACAAAAGGCCCGAGTTCAAGTGAGGATGAGCTAAACGGCAAGCCTTTGAAAACTAAACGATCATCATTTTGCAAACAGCAAACATGCTTTAGATATTATGAACTGCAAACAGATCAATAAGGCCGAGGTGAAAAGCACCGATGTTGTAAACCAACTAAATAAACAGCAGAAAGAGCACAAGGGCCTCATTCAAAACCACAACAAACACCAGGGCCCCACATATATTAGCAATGGTACACCTTTCTGTTTTCTTTTTTCTATTTACATTTTTTCTTTTTAAATCTATAAACAAACTGCTGCTGATCAGAGTCTGTGCCGTACAATTTTATTTGATTTATATTTAAAAAAACGATTTACAAAAAAAACAAAAAAAGTGATTAATCTGTTTGGAATTTTTTTTTAATGAAATGACACCTGTAAAAAAAGCTCTGGTACTTTTACAGAGAGCATCAGAGCCATAAAATGATGCGGAGGGGAAAACACACTGAGGTGAAAAGACCCTGTGGTTTTTGGAAAGGTCAGTGCTTAAGAAAAACAAACCAGACCTTATTCTTCCTGCATTTGGGGAAAAGTACAAAAATGCCAAAGCAACCACATTAAAATAATTGGTTCAACAAACCATATACATTGAAAACACCCACAATGCATGTTTCGCTACTTTTTTTCCCATTTTTTTCTGTCTGGCCCATAGTAATTTCTAATATCTAATTAATATAGTCGGCATGAAACAGAAGTCGAGATCATCTTTTCTTTCCTATTGTGAAAAAAAAAGTAAAAAATGGAAAAAAAAAAATTCCGTCCATCTGATAATTGGACCAATGTCGTTATTTTGATTATTACAAGGGCACATGAATAAAAAAAAAATATTAATACTGATGTGTCATCAATCAATTATTATAAACAATTCAATATTCCATAAAAAAAATTTGAACTGTCAATTTTGATTTTATGGTGAATTTACCTATTAGTTCCTTTGAAAAATAAAAAAATGCTTTTAATTTGCTATAATCGTAGAGGAAAGCTGGACTATAACAGATGCTTTTTGATTTACAGTACACAAACAGATTTCATGGCCTTAGGCTAAGAGGGAAGATGAACTTTATCTTATAAAGTACTTCTGTGCGGTGGCTGAAAGCTTGTGTCTGTTGGCCAGAGAACAGCCCGAGGCCTCGAGCCTGACGTGAGTGCATGAGGTCTGAGAGCGTGTTCGTGATGCCCACTGAAGACAGCATTAATACATCTAAACCAGCAGTGACGGGCCCTGAAGTACCAGCAGAAACCGATAGCATGATTTTAAAGGCATAGAGCTGAGACTAGTCATCTAAACAGCTGGAGGAAAAATATTGAAAAGAAACCCCAATAGAGTTCTGCGGGGGATGACGTGCTTTCGTAGGCCAACACCTGGAAAAAAGCAAGCATTTTAGTAGTTCAGGTTCCATCGTCCTTCAACGCTGGCAGAATGGGCTTTCAATAAAACTTGGCTGCCTATTCAGTAGAAAGGCGAAACATTATTTTTAAATCAGTGCTGACTAGAGAAAACAAAGAAAAAAGGCTGCAGTCTTCCCTTTTGCCAAATATGTAGGAAAACTTCAACACCCATAATGCACTGGGCATGTTGCCTTCCATGGCCACGCCCACCAGTCTGTGATGGATATGCTTACCAGAGTCAAATACCACCTTGCTTTAGTAGGGAATACTTCTTAGCAAACTAGTTATGACGGTGTCGACTTGTATTGTTCCCGGGTGCAAGAATTCGAAGAGTGAACGTTTAACGGGAGTGAGTTACTTCCGGTTGGATCTAGCGCAATGTAGGCAGCGGCTAAAGGAGACAGAGAATCGGAAAATTTGAAAAACCTCCATGTTGTAGTGAACTGGATGACCACGAACACAGTGTTTTGGGACAAAAGAAGCGGCCCAACTTCTTGCCAGATCCGCCCAACCTCCCGAAGCAAAACGTGTTCTGTTAAAGGTCGGGTATGTGATTCTCTTTTTTGTCAATTTTTTTCAAAATCACTTGAAATCCTATTCCTAACCCACTTACAGCCACTGAGTTAGAAGCACTGAAATGAAAATTAAGCAATTTAATCATCTGTGGAACGGGCAGGACTTGAAAAACTCCAGCCAATCATTTCCAAGACCACCTAGAATCATTGGACAGTAAGTTCGTCAATCAAACGGTCGTACCATCCCCCCTCCCCCCATCCCCCTAGCATGCGTGACCGCGAGAGACAGAGAGAGAGTAATGGGTGGAGTCAGGGCCAGCGTTGGAGGAAAGAAGGTAGGACCATTTGAGTTGTGTATTTTCAAAATCTGCCGGCCGTTTTGCAAATCCCATACCCTACCTTTAATAACCCTCTGCCAATGCGATAGTACATGGATGCAAAAATGTGCAGATGTACAATCTGTAGTATTCACGAAAGTGCAAGCTCAAGGTAGAATAAAACGTGAAACTAAGGCAAAATACATCAGTGCTCCCTTGGGATTTTTTAAGGCCTTCACTTGTCTTGAAAAAGGAGGTTGCTAACAAGGGGCTAAATGGGACAACAGGGGTTGTTGGGGACATTAAACGTCATCACACTGAACAGGTAAATCATCTACTCACTAAACTGCTTTCACAGACTCATTGTGTTTATAATTGTGCCCTTGCTTTTCCAACTCAAACTTTCATGGAAAATGTTTTAAATAAAGGCTGAAAGAGTTGTCGGAAGCTCATGGTGACGTTCATTTATAGCCTTACTATAGCCGTATTTAGGTTTAGAAATTCATAAAAGTTGTGTTCATGATTAATCATAAAGTTTTGTCGGTCACAGAGCTTATTTCCTACAATTATCAAAACTCCAATGGAAAAATCCTATTGGGTTTTTGTGGAGGGAACCAGGGTGATGCGAACTCGGCCCACAGAAACACGTCAACATCGTGTTCATACTGGGAATTTAAGAATGAGAAATGACAGATTGATTGTGCATCACTTGTACGCCTCTGCTAATGAATAATTGGACTAGGGTTGATGTGATGACACAATGTTGATCCTTGCAGCACAATGGTGTCGGATGGATGAGAGACAGTCACTCTTAGAAACAAAGGTTCAACGGGGATCTATATTTGACTGAATTTTAAAGAACCCTTTACGCCAAAAAGGTTGTATATAATGAGAAATGTCCTAAATAATTGCATTTACTTTCATGTTGAGTGGTTTTTCAACTGTTTTCTAGTGACAAAGTATGTTTAAAACTAAATGATAATGATAATAAAACTAAACTAAAATGGATCCCTTCAAATGTTCTACATATGAAGCGCCTGCAAGACGGTTTTCGACCTTTTCTTCTAACAGTGAGTCTACATTTGTGTGAGCAAAGAAAGGGCCACAAAAAAGAGCAAATGAATATCAGAGTAACAGATGGCGGATGACGTTTTCCTGTGAAAATTCGCTGCTGAAACAAACATATCCAAACAGCTGAGATCAGCCCCACATGCACAGCCTCTTCACCCCCGCATTTCTTAAACGTACTCAAATATATGCGATATTACAAGTTAAATTCGCAACTTTGAATAGAACCAAAGCTAGTGTTTTCCTTTTTGGTCACACTTTATATTAGGGGTCTTTAACTACAATGTACTTGCATTGGAAAAAAACAAGGTTACACTTTATTTTAAGGTGTCATTGTTACAGTGTAATTATATATTTAAGTACCAACTACATGTACTTACTATAGGGTTAGGGTAGGATTAGGATTCGGTTGAGGGTTAGTTGCATGTAATTATGCATAATTTACTGTTATTACTATGGTAAGTACATCTAACATATGTAACAAGGACACTGTGAAATAAAGTGTTACCAAAAACAATAATTGTTAAGTTGAATTACTTATTGTGTAGATGTTGTATTGCAAAACACTTGTGGTGCCATTGAGGTGGGATATGAAACTATGTAAGATAATCAAATCTTATATATCATTTGTTAACAAACATGTATTCATTTCTTCATTGAGCTCATTGTTTCTGCCTTAAATTATTACATTGTTTAAATGGATACATTTTTAGCTAACTGTGTGATTTTGTATTATGTACATTTCTGAAATACATAACTTAGACAGTTACCTCTGATAACAGATCACGCTATATTGTAATGTGGACTCATGCATTTTCTGTAAAGCTGCTTTGAAACGATGTGTATTGTGAAAAGCGCTATACAAATAAACGTGAATTGAATTGAATTGACTAGAACCATAGCTAGTGTTTTCCTTTTTGGTCCCCCTCTATATTAAGGCTCTTTAACTACAATGTACTTGCATAAAAAAAACAAAAACATATTAAGTTGAATTCCTTATTGTGTGGATGTTGTATTGCAAAATACTTGTGCTGCTATCGAGGTGTGATACGGGGAAGGTTAGGGACAGGTTTGGGGGTATGAGTAGGTTTAAGGGTGGGTTAAAGGGATAGTTCACCCAAAAATGAAAATTCTGTCATTAATTACTAACCCTTATGTTGTTCCAAACCTGTAAGACTTTTGTTCATCTTCAGAACACAAATGAAGATCTTTCGATGAAATCTGAGAGCTTTCTGTCCCTCCATTGACACCATTTTGGCGCTTCAAAAAATGAATGAATGAGTGAAAAATTAATGAATTGAGCGGTTTAGTCCAAATTTTCTGAAGAGCCACGATCGCTTTATATGATGAACAGATTGAATTTAGGCTTAAATAAAAAGCTTTTTCTTACACACCCTTGGATGTGGTGTACAGGTGTAGTAGAGATATTCAAAGGGATACTTCACAGATTAGCATTGAGCTTTGTATCAGTAGAAACCCGGTGGTATTTTCGAATGATCGTTGTTCCCTCCCTCATGTCCCCCTGAGACGAGAGATTTCTGTATTGTGTGTCTGGAAAAAAACCTCAGATGACACAAAAATCATCATTTAGCTCATCAGAGGCTTTTCTGTCCAGAGGCGAGAGACTACAGCCAGTAGGAGGAGCTCGTTCCACGTCTTCAACCCGCCCATAGGGGGATCTCACGATAAAACGCTGTCTTTTCAGTTTCCAGTCGACTAGTAGCCTAGTTGTAGCATTTCTCCCGATACTGCCCTCTGTAACCGGTAGAAGTGGCTTGGGAGTGGCCTCGTAGGGCAGCGAAGCAAGTGCATTCTGGGAGTTGTTGTCTTTCATCCACATGAGCCAAAAAATACATTTTCTGGCTTTTCTCAGTCTAGAAGACACCAACTTCTAAAATAATTTCACATTTCTACTGCATAAATGACCCAATTCAAATACACATTCATCTTTCCAGTGAAATATCCCTTTAATTGTGGAAGAATGAATCAAGACCATTGGGGCACAGTGGAGATTCATGGTGAGCCGCCCTTCTTTTGCTGCAGTGCAACCTCAGGCTATTCAGCAACATGCAAGGTCAAAATAAGCATGCTAACAACACTGTATTCCTCTGCTCCAACAGGAAGACCGAAATGAGCTCATTTTTACACAGGAACAAACACACTCTACACAGGGTTAAAGACAATTGTGACTAATTTCTGTAATTACATGGTGCAGCATGAAACGGCTAGAGCTGGACTGCTTCAAAACGGCTTTAATTGAGCAGTCACACATCTTTAAATTATGCATAAAAGATGGAGTTAAGCCAGTTTAGGAATTTACGGTACATTCAAATCACAGAATTTCATGACTTTACATGGATGTCTAGTTATTGAGTTCTCAATGCAGCTTAAAAATCATTCAATAAAGCTGCTCTTAAAACGTCTTTATCATGCACATGAGATTAATGACTAATCAGAGGACGAGGAGCTCAAAGGAGCGCTCTTTAATAGTGATGTCATTGAGAAAGAGCTCAAGACACGGGGTGCATGGGAAACTCCTAGGGGATAGTGTTTAAATCGGTATGTGTGTGTGAGTGTGTGTCGAGCGCAGCTGCCGTCCTCAGTGTACCGAGGCCTGATGGTGTGAGCCAGCCAATCAGAATGCTCTGCCAGCAGGGCCTCTCATGCATATGCTAATGAAGCCCTCACCCTGTGCCCCGTCACTGGGAATAAAAGAGGGTTTTGTCACAAACTTTGCAGATTTCTGGCACATGGAACTACTGCAGTTTCATTGCAAAAGCAACACGACAGAGGATGAGAGGGCTAATTTAAAGAAATAAAAAAGCTGGACTTTATGTTCTGCACCCCAATTAGCAGCTTTCATTTGATCAGTGATATAACAGAAGTATGGAAGCTTGTTTCCGCCACAAAATAAAACATTTTAAAAGATAATTGCGACTTTTTATCTCACAATTGCGAGTTTACATCTCGCAATTCTGACTTTATTACTCAGAATTGCGAGATATAAAGTCAGAATTGCGTGAAATAAAGTTGCAATTGCGTGTTATAAAGTCAGAATTGCGAGATATAAAGTCAGAATTGTGTGAAATAAAGTTGCAATTGCGTGTTATAAAGTCAGAATTGCGAGATATAAAGTTTTTTTCTCGCAATTGCGACTTTATATCACGCAATTCTGACTTTATAACACGCAATTGCGAGTTTATATCTCGCAATTCTGACATCTTTTCTCAGAATTGTGAGATATAAACTTACAATTGTGAGATATAAAGTCCAATTCTAAGGAAAAAAAAGACGGACTCTTTTTTTTTTTTTTACCTCAGAATAGTTTATATCTTACAATTCTGACTTTATAACACGCAATTGCGACTTTATATCGTGCAATTCTGACTTTATATCTCCCAATTGCGACTTTATTTCTCAGAATTGTGTCTTTATATTCCGCAATTGCGACTTTATTTCTCAGAATTGCGACTTTATATCTCGCAATTGCGACTTTATTTCTCAGAATTGCGACTTTATATCTCGCAATTGCGACTTTATTTCTCAGAATTGCGACTTTATTTCTCAGA
The DNA here is from genome assembly GCF_963993115.1 of Abramis brama. Lineage (NCBI taxonomy): Eukaryota > Metazoa > Chordata > Actinopteri > Cypriniformes > Leuciscidae > Abramis > Abramis brama. The sequence continues at coordinate 57,783,590 of NC_139965.1, read as the reverse complement.
ATTGCGACTTTATTTCTCACAATTCTGACTTCATATCTCGCAATTCTGAGAAAAAAAGTCACAATTCTGACTTGATATATCGCAATTGTGAGAAAAAAAGTCAGAATTGTGAGATAAAAAGTCGCAATTATTATTATTTATGTATTATTCAGTGGCGGAAACAAGCTTCCAAACAGAAGATATGCTTTTTTTGGTCACACTTACTTTATTAGGTGTCTTGCATTAAAAAACACATTTTTAGGTACAATGTACTTTTTAAAAAGGGAAAGTAAACAGTTTAGTTAAACTATGAGGAAATGTCACAGCAGTACTAGCCTAAGTGTCGGTTAGTGTTAGTCACAGAGAGACGTCCGTCAACTTCGTCAGTCTCTAAACCATCCCAACACTTCAAAAATATGTGTTTGTCTAAACAATTCACACTGCCAATTAATGTGTAGATGCAAACACATCTGTGCAAACTGCATTCTTCTTGTCATTCTTGCTCTGTTTGTGTATGCGATGCTAATAGCAAAGAAGGAATGGTACAGGAAATGAGAACATGCACACAAAAGTTCACTCAAACAGGTCATAGACATGAAACCACACAGAAAGGGCTTTTTATAAACAAGAACCGGATCAGATGCATCCTTTCTGGTCCAAGATTTAAAAACATTTTTTAACTTTAACGGTTTTCTGATGCCACAAATATAACTCAAGATCACAGTGCTTGATCTCTACGAGTTTCCCAGTAGATGATTGAAATGAACACTTATTTTACATAGTGCTTATCCCAAAAATTTGAAGACATTTGTATCCAATTCAGGACTGCTTTTCTGAATCTCAAGCAAAAAGGCAAAATAATTATTTTACCCAATCTGTGAGCTTGCTGTGACAAAACGTCTTTCTATTAGAGCTACACGATTCCAGATAAAGTGAGAATAACACTTCTTTTTTTTGGTTTAAAATAGAGATCATGATCCTCACACAATTATGAATAGACAACTAACAAAAATAACTGCATTTACTAGAGGTTCTGACACGATGTTAATTGCTGTAGTCTATTTAAAAAATATATATATATAATTTGAAATCTTTTTTTTTTTTTTTTTTAATCTGATTGAATAAATGATTCAATTCAACTATGTAAAAATCACTGGCAGTGTAAATGTACCAAAATCAAACGATCCCGGGACACATTATCCGTCTATTTTCCAGAATCTCTGTGTGAAATCGGCTTTTAACTATAGTTACCACAGTCTGATTTAGTCTGACAGATCCTTTATTGGACTCACTGAATTCATTGGAGCGGTTACTGGATCATTATCCGACTCACTTAATGAACTGAAAGTCATTTCGAAATAAAGCAAGTTTTATATACTTTAGCATCATTACTGACTTTTCTATGATAACTAAATTAAAGATGCACACTGAGATTTTTTTTTCTGCCCAAGATAAATATTTATTCTGCTTTGTCCTCATTAAAGCACACATTTAAAGGAGGGCAGCATATCAGACGTTCACTGAAAAAATCGGTGCTCTTAAACGTTCTTGAATGCAACAGTGACCCACTTTCAGCGGTCTAATGGATGTTTTTCATTACTGCTAAATCAGGCCCGACCGTCTGGCCCAACAGAGAAATGCAAGGAATGACAATGGCTCTTATTTTCTGTATCCTTGCCAAGAGATATACTAACTCTTCAGCAATGCACATCATTCCCATCGCCAGTGGGAAGAGCGCATCAGAAAGGGTCACGGGATGCTCACCGGCCCATGTGGAGCACTTTTCTCAAAAGTCTATATCAGAATCCATTAAATACAAATGATGGAAAAATACAAGCTAAAATAACAGTTCAACAAAACACAGCGCATTACAGGGATAATTCAATTTATTCTGTGCGGAACAAAAAATAGTGTTTTTTTTGTTTATACAATGGAAATCAGTGGTTTCTAAAACTACTTGGTTATCAACACACTTCAAAATATCTTCTTTTGTGTTCCTTCAAAAAAAAAGGAACGACGTGAGTACATGATGAACTAGCCTACTCCTTTAAGCTGTGGTCATGTGATGCAGCACAGCCCTTCAGATGTAATCAAGAGCTGAGAAAACAGACTCATGCGGAAGGCATAAGCAGCTTAACGGCATTATGATTTGAATCAACTGAATGTACTTTGAAATTCGTGAACAATCGACCACAGCAAACAATGCATGTACTGAAATACTGCTGACAAATCAGCTAATCACACCGGCGCCCCTTTCACACAGCGCGTTGATCCCGGGAAATTGCTAGAGTGCCTTCTGTGTGAACGCAAACACGTCCCGGGATTGATACCGGGATGGGGACCTAGTAACATTGGTCCCGGAACGCGCCCTGTGTGAACAAAAGCCAGGACCAATGTGTCGTAGAGATGACCTTTCTACAACCTATCCTACAGCATATGGGGAACGAGCCACTCGGCAAACCCAGTGGCGCTACTGGGGAGTATGGACTCGTCTTCGTGTAGAAATGACGAAGAGGAGTTATCGGCAGAACTGACATCTGACAGGAGTTATCACATCCTGACGTCACGTGTCTTTACGAGATGTGTGTGAACGCACTCAGATTCCGGAAAATCACTGGCAGTGTGAATGAACCAAAAACAAATGATCCCGGGACACATTATCCGTGTATTTTCCGGAGTCTCTGTATGAAAGGGGCTCTATAGAGGCAAAAAAACAGGCCTTCCTTCTGCCCTCACTGTAGTATGACAAAAAAAATCCAACCATATTTTTTTTTATTTTTGTACAAAAGAACACCATGTTCTCATCAGGTGCAACACGATAAGTTTGCAGTGAAGTAACTTTACACTGTAAAACCTAACACTGAAAGATTTAACATTTATTCACTTATTTAAAAAAAAGTTAATTTAACTCAAAAACTGCAATGCATTAAGCAGAACTTAAACCAACTAAGTAATGAATAACCTATTTGTTATTTTAGCTCTAAATATTTAAAGGAGAAGTTCACTTTCAAAAAAACTTTTGCTGATAATTTACTCACCCCCATGTCATCCAAGATGTCCATGTCTTTCTTTCTTCAGTCGCAAAGAAATTAAGGTTTTTGATGAAAACATTCCAGGATTTCCCCCCATGTAATGGATTCTATTGGGACCCAAACGGTAGAAGGTCCAAATGACAGTTTAAGTGCAGCTTCAAAGGGCTTTAAACGATACCAGACGATGAATAAGGGTCTTATCTAGCGAAACGATCGGTCATTTCCAAAATAAATAAAAAAGTTTAAGTTTTATAAGCACAAATGTTCGCCTTGCTCTGTTCTGTGATGCGCGTTCGTGACGTCACGTAATACGCAATTACGTTGAAAAGGTCACGCTTGAAAAATTTCTGTCCTGAAGAAAATGTTCTTTTTGGCTTTTTAATATTAAAACACCCAGGATACGCACACGAAATGGGCATTTTAAACGATAAACTGACACAAATACATTTGAAAATGTGTATATGGTCCTCCTTCCGCACATTTGTAAACACGTCAAGTGTGACCTTTTCAACGTAATTGCGTATTACGTGACGTCTTCAACGCGCATCACAGAACAGAGCAAGGCGAGCGTTTGTGCTTATAAAACTTAAACTTTTTTATTTATTTTGGAAATGACCGATCGTTTCGCTAGATAAGACCCTTATTCATCGTCTGGTATCGTTTAAAGCCCTTTGAAGCTGCACTTAAACTGTCATTTGGACCTTCTACCGTTTGGGTCCCAATAGAATCCATTACATGGGGGGAAATCCTGGAATGTTTTCATCAAAAACCTTAATTTCTTTGCGACTGAAGAAAGAAAGACATGGACATCTTGGATGACATGGGGGTGAGTAAATTATCAGCAAAAGTTTTTTTGAAAGTGAACTTCTCCTTTAAGTTGAATTTAATTCATTTAATTTAGTTTATGTTTATGGTTGAAAATTAAAAATGATATTAAATGTAAATTAGAAACCAGTGGGTGGGTTTACAATTTTTTTTTGGGGGGGGGGGTTCTAATTTCTTTTAAATTTTAGTTTTCAATAAATTACTTTTATAAGGCCTATACTTTTATAGTTTTCATAGCTCATGAAATAAACACATAAATACACATTTGAAGCCTGCATTTAGGTCTCTTCACAGCGTTCTCCCTCACGCACTGGAAAAACCCGCTTATTTATTTCAATCTGCCCATCCCCCACACACAGCTCACACGGAGTAACTCGTCGGAACAGGATGGCGGCCATAAAGAGATTTAACTGGTTAAGCACGGCAAACTGCTTCACCCTCTTTAGAGCACTTTTATACGTTTTAACGTTGTATTGTCGTGACTCTTCATCTTAGGGTGATTTCACACTTGGTTCGATTGCCTGTTCTGAACCCGAGTTTGATTGCTCCCCCCTGCCCCCCTGCCCCCGATGGACTGTGTTCACATTATATTATTTGTATCCAAACCGCGGTACGCTTGCATCATCAAGCTCCAGCTGGTGCGCAATCGTGTTGCTTGGTAACCGCTATGAATGAAGAGGTGTCAAAATGGATAGAATTGCTCGCTTCATATTTGTTCTTCTTTTTTTTAACCTTTGGTTTTGTTTTCAAAGAAACACACTTGTGTCTGTCTGCCGCAAAAGTACTAAAACCGTTCCAAAGACAGCGGGATGTCTGCCGAAGACAATTTTTGTGGAGGCAAGCAGAAATCATCTTTCTGCTTGCAGTGCGTCAATCCCGCTTTTCGTCAAGGTAAGTGTATACACACACACATGCACACACCACATTATACGTCATCAATAGCGGTTCACTTCCGCGATTTGGTACGATTGTGTTCATATCAGCAGCGAACCGTACTGGAGTTCACATGAACCGTACCCCAGACCACCCTTTTTAAGCGGACTCGAGTACGGTTCGCGGGTGCGCACCCAAGTTCGGAAGACAGCGTTCACATCATCCAAACGAAGACCAACTAGCTAAATCTATAGAGGCAAAAAACAGGCCTTCCTTCTGCCCTCACTGTAGCATGACAAAAAAATTCCTACCATTTTTTAGATTTTTGTACAAAAGAACACCATGTTCTCATCAGGATCAAGTTTGTAAATTAACTTTATGTAATGAAAACAAAAAAAAGCATGTGACACTGAAACACAGCCAATGAGAACATGTTCAATGTTAAACATAGAGGTAGGAGTCAAATATTTTATATAGGCTATATAGGCTAAACAAAACAAAAAACTCAGGATACTGCATTTTGTAAAATCCAAATAAACTTTACAGATCTTTATTGGAAAGGGTAGTTTATTTTCTTCTTTGCGGAGTATATCTAGCCTATATATATATATAGACAAACGTGACCACACTTACAAACAAAAAAATGAAAAAAAAATGACTCGTTTCCTCTATAAACAGCATGTAAGCAGTTTCGTTCCCCTAACTAGGCCAGCCCAGACTTTTTTACAATAGTGACATGTTGAACCATTTCAAAACAACCAAATCTTCTTTTTTCAACACATAAAAACATCAGCGCATCAGCAAACCCTTGCAACAACAACAACGCGATTGGATGCTGCTTTAGACACTGGTGTGTTTTTGTATTCCCCAGAGCATCTCAGTGACCTCTCTTTGTCCTGAGGGTCTCGCGTGGGACACCCTCCATTGATCGCGCTTGTCCCCAGGGGGAACGTCATGATGGACACCAGTCACTTTCACTGCAGGCTCAGTTGCACTACAACCATCTCTAAATTTATCATTTATTGCCCATCAATGCATCGACCCTCAACAGACATGAATGATTGCAAGCTTCTCCATGACTCAAAGTTGCACACATAACCGTACAATCATGCTCTCTAACAAAACGCACATCAGGATAAGGATGGTTCGATGGCCTGGGACCAGTGTGAGAGTGTTTCGGGCCAGAGCAGCTTTATTACTATATCTATGTTTACAATGCAAGCCTTAGTACTCATTTCTGATTTATAGCTCAGATCCGATTTGTTTGTTTGGCTGTGTGTTTGTTTGGCTCAATGCGGCCAATATCAGATTTGAGTGTGAACAGTTTACGATCCTGAACTGCGCAAAAGAACGATAACAAAGACGGCGCAAAATGCTATCATGCGGAAGTAAACAAGTAAACAAAAGTCAGCATTTATGCGCTCATTTATAAGGTGATGTGCAACGACTTTGTGCACAGGCAATAATGAGGACAGAGACAAAGATGAGGAGAAAGAGAGCAACGTTTTTCTAATATAGTTTTTCCACAAGTTTCGCTTGTATAGAGCTGTCGCCGTAACACTTATGAGCATAACAGCCCACCGTCCCTGCGCTGACTAACTTCACTGCTGGCTTTCATTTTAAACAAGTGACCAAAGAACTACCAGTATGTAAAATCTTTGGAGCGAGACTCCCATCAGTGCAAAATTGTGACGAATGTTGATCTAGAGTAACGTAAAAGTCGCATGAATACTCATGTGACTGTTCACACTGCAAAACATCAGACCAGCATCTGATATAGTACCTCATATGGAAGTGGCCCAAATCAGAATTGAAAAGATCAGATTCCACGTGGTTTGTGCTGTTCACACTGTTATGAAAAAAAAAAAAAAAAAAAAAACAGATATTGAGTCGCATAAATGCAAAAAAATTGGATTTGGGCCACTTTTTGCCTGCAGTCTGAATGTAGCCTATATACTGCATTTGTTGATGATGTTCATGTGTATTTAGGCCTTTCAAACTTCAGCTTTTGGTTTTCTGATATGTACGAACACTGTTCTTGTGAATTCCGCCGATTTAAAGGTGCAGTAAGCAATTTCTGAGAAACGCTGTTGATATTTTAAATCACCAAAACGAACACAGCCCTATCATGATAGCGCCGCCCCCAAATTTACAAACACACTATGCAACACAGGCACCTCCCCCCTTAATGAGTGGACACGCCCCTTACTGCTGATTGGCTATAAGTGTGTTGTGGTGCTCGATCAGATCCACTTTCAACAGCGTTTCTCAAAAATTGCTACTTACTTCACCTTTAATAGGCACCAGTAATAGTGGGCAACGATTAATCGCAATTAATCACATCCAAAATAAAAGTTTGTGGGTGGAGACTAACTTTTTTTTTTGCTACATGCCATGGGATTAATCAATGCATGCTGATGAATAATGTATAACAATAATAATTAATCTGCATACCCTAGTTTTGCACTGATGTAAAAAGACTGACAGTGACACAATAAGTCATGTTAGCAAAATGTTTTAATCTTTTAACTCTTAAAAAAAAAAAACTATTAAAAAAACATGTATGTTCTTTAATGTTTGATTATAATTTTACTGTCTTCACATAGGGATGGGAATTGATAAGATTTTATCAATAATAATTTTCAGAGAAGATAAGGAAACTTATTTAGCACAATTTACACCCAGCAGTAATTCAGGAAAAAAAAAAAATCTCCGAATGCTCCACATGAAACTTTGGTCTTCCGACCTTTTACCACCGTGTCGATTTATTTTGATTAATATGTGCGAGGGAGAGAGCAACACAGCGCCTAGTTTGGAGACGGTGAAGTCGTTTACACAGAGAGTGCGCGCGCGCGACCGGCTCTCTCTCTCTCTCGTTCTTTCAGTTAAACATAGGCCCTGTGACACACGCAGCCGTTCATCTACATTACTCACCGATCAAATAAGACTTTGGCGGGACAAAAATTCACTTTGGCGGGCGCTAAAACAAGTTCAATGCAGGAAAATTCATGCGTGAGTTTCCATTAGACTCGCACGGGCGTCTCATCTAATGGCGAGCTCAGTTGACGCTGTGTGCTTCAAGATTCTGACGCAAGTGCTAAGATTCCAATTGGCCAAGAGAAAAAGTGCTAAGATTCCAATTGGCCAAGAGAAAAAGTGCTAAGATTCCGATTGGCCCAGAGAAATGTCAATTATAAGAATTATCCAATAATGTTTCGCAATTCTAGCCTGCATGGCAGTTACTATGAGAAACAATACCCCCCCCCCCCCCCAAAAAAAAAACTCTCCGGTTCTACGCGATTCACGTAAATGACCCAATTGACCAAGAAAAGCGACAAGTTTGCAGGTATGATTAAGTAAACACAAACTTTTATTTTGGATGCGATTAATCGTTGCGATTAATCGGCGCTATCGTTGCCCAGCCAAATTTAGCAAACAAAATGTGTTTTACCTTTTACATATGATTTAAAACACCAACGGTGCAGTTCACAGAGAGGCACAACTATCACCCCCTGACACCCCCTCATGCAACAACACAGTTATGGAATAAAACACAGAGGGACCTGCATTAATGAAATACCACTTTCACAAAGATCCAAAGAAACTTGAAGAGAAAACTGATGTTCTGATTGCATCAGTGGAGATCTAGCAAAAAATGCAATGCAAGATGAGGAAGCCCGAAACCACAGGAAATCTGAATCTGCACTCTCGCCCTACAAGACTGCACGTGCTGGTTGAAAAAGCCTTTTATATGAGAACATGTTGTAAGTTATTCACTGTAAAAATGTATAATATAAATATATAAACGTAAAATACATATATATCAGGGGCGTTTCCTCCGAGGAGGCAAGGGAGGGCAGTGCCTCCTCACTGGATGAGAAAATAATCCATATCACAAAAATAAAACAACGCAAATATTACAAAACGTGACATTAAAAAGTGTATAAATCACTTGTTTTTTTTAAGTAACACTTTCCAACAGGAACACCCGCACAGTAAAGTTAGAGCGGGACGCCGCGTCTTTCTTGCCTCCCCTGAGCCCATTGACTTTTAACAGAGCCTCTAAAGTGTGCCGTGGGTTAGATGGGGGGTAATTGAGAATGAATGGGGGAAAGTCACATGAGAGGAGGCAATGCTTCCATCGTGCTATGATTGGATATGATTGGTTATGATTGGTTAGTGCGATAAATGCAGCCTCTTGTTTTCGTGTGCGTTCGTGAATCAGTCTGAGTGAACAAAATTATGCTGTTAAATGGGAAGACTAATTAAAAAGTAAGTAAACGACTCATCCATTTAAATATCACTACTTTATATCACATCAAAAGAAAACTTGAAATGGCCAGAAAACATGATGACTGTTGGGTTTTTAGTAAGCAATCAGCTTGGTGAAAATAAAGATCTTTGTGTCTTGATAACTGATGAAAATAAGTTGACTATTAAAAAGAACAGCTAAACATCGGTTCATGAATAAAATATATTGTTTAAATTGTTACTGCCTTTAGTTATGGTTTTGGAATAAAGGAAACAAATGCTTAAAAACACAAATACCTATATTTTCTTAATTATATATGTTTATGTTTGTGTGAGTGAGTGTGTGTGTGTGCTGGAGATAAAGGAATTGATCAGATGCAGATGTTAGGTTGAAAAAAGTCTGAATAGATTACATTATACTACAACCTTGTTTTGATGAATGCTGGAAATAAAAACAACTGTTTATGAAGAAATAAAAACTATTGCACAAATGAAGTCAACACAAATAAACCCTGAATTGAAGCACATAAAAACCTTGAATATACGAAGATATTACAGAATATATAATGTATATCATAACACTGATCCTCATTCTTTGTCTTGTAAAACAGAAGTAAACAATGTCAATCTCCGATTTGGTTTGGTTTATGTTTTATATTCAAGATTATAGATGGAGGAGATATTATGAAATGCTTGAGTTTAATCGACTTAATTTGAATAAGCTTTCCCAACGATAAAAAATTAAGTACATTTTTAACAGCTTTCCTTTAAGAATAACGGTCTCTTCATTTATAAGGTCAACTATCTAGAACACTCCTAAAGTCCAGTGTCTATGCTTAAAATGAAATGATACAAATGTCAACTCGTCTACCCAAATGAAAAGACATTTTCACGTATTTTCAGCTGCTGTATTCACTATTATTGTGGTTTAACATCACATAACTAACACCTTAAAGCAAATACACAATAAAACCTCACAAATCTGTCGAAATCAGAGCGGTGAAGTGATCTGGTCTTACCGGACAGCTCGTCTGGCTCTAAGCCGCTCTCGGTGTCCAAACCGCAGGTCACGAAATAATCCGCGAAGCGGCAGGAGCTCGAGCTGAATCCGGTGCTCATTTTGAGACGGCTCCAGTTGTGCTCTTCTGTTTGTGGGTTTAGAGGAGCGCATAGTACGAGCTCTCTCGATCATTCTGCGTAGACATTGCGGATGAGGATCAAGACAGGAGAAGCCCCGAGCGCCAGTCGCATTGTGGCCTCCGGTAACGTTACAGCTGTTCTCTCCCCGTCCTCCGAATCCTCAGCGCGCGCACTCGCTCGCTCGCTCTCGCGCATGCGCACTGCTGTGCTCGGGATGACGTTATGCGCTTCAGCATCATCGCGCGTGAAGAGACTGAACGCCGCTGCATCAAACTACTTATCGCTTCTCTGACAGAAAAATAACGTCAACAAATCACATATTCAGTTATCATCCAGGAGCTAACTATGAAGTAACTGCAGTCGACTGCAATTTAAACAATTTGTCGTGATGATAAATCGCAGCAGCATGGCAGTAAATGTTGTTTGATGTTGCCCTCTGGTGCTGGATTTGGAAATCGCATGAATTTTAAAAAATTCTTCATACTTATGAATGTAAAATGTGATAAAAGTAATAATTATAAATTTAAAATGAGAAGGGTCTAATTTCAGAGTCTCCAAAAAAAAAAAAAAAAAAAAAAAAAATTGGCTTACACAGAAGTTTGAAGATAAATACTTTTTAACTAAATTTGAAAAGTCGACACTAAATACTTTGCAATAAGTGCAGTCCCAAAATAAATAAAGAATATATTTCTTCTATAGAATAAGTTTCTTCTAATTGATGACAGAAGGAGCACATGGGGGAAATACTGTTATTAAATTATAATTTACTGTGGTAGCAACTGTGTATAATTTTAAGAGACTTCAACAACTTTATTAGACATAAAAAAAGTAGAATAAGCCAGAAATCTTACCATTCTGTATCTCTACACTTTTATTCCAAAAACGAACACAAGCGGGTAGAGAAATCTCTATTTTATGGATTTCATAGTTGCAGATCAACAACAAAAAATGTAAACCTCCAAGTGAACTGAAAGGAAAAAACATTATCATCACAACTTAATAAATGAATGACATTTCTGATGTCCTGGAAGAAATGCGAATGTATGACACTTTTATTATTTATTACTTTTGTAAAACTAAAATGAAAAAAAGGGGGGAAAAACTGCACACTTGCGTCTGCACACAACTGCACCTAATGACTGCAGTTTCGGTGACACCAATTATTTGTTATAAAAGCATATTGTACACATGAATGCCAAATAAATTGAAATGTGACTTTTAAGCCAGATTTATTCTGATTTCAACATTCATAACTTTACATTATAGAGTCTGGGAGGTAGACAACCAAAACATTTCACAAAAACGTGTTTTGAGAGATAACTGATCAAATATTAGATATACTGTACTGTACAACAAAAATACAAATCATGAATTGCTCAAAAAGTGCAGTTAGTAATGATATAATATGTGCAGATGCTTCATTTTAAGGGTGAGCCACTGTATAAAAACACATTTTATTTTGAAAATGTATGTAATATGTAAATGTTTCAAAACAACTTTAATAATCATGTCAAACAGTAAATGGGTCTTTATTTAAAGATGGAGTTATAAAAATGAGTGCATACATATACACTGTGATTCAGTGAAAATGAAGAGGCAAATCTTACTAATGTATTTAATCATCATATAATAAATATATTAGAAGATGGTCAGACATGAATAATTTAAAAAATACAGGACAACAGTACGTTTCTCATTTAATCTTGTGTAATACTGTAAATCAGTAACCTTAATTTATTGATAAAGACAATTCTGTAAAAATATGATAGAGAAGAAATCAGGATGAGAACAATTAAGGAAATTATAAATAGGTGAGAGAGGTTAATATCAACACACTAACCATCATAACAAATACAGTTTAGTGAGACTTCTGCAGAACAACCGCATAACTCACATTTGCTCTCTCAGTTTGGTACAGCGTTACATCAAGAGCTGCTGGGAACATTTAGAGGTGACACAAACTAAATGTGGATCAAAGCATGAGATAAATCAAATGAGGTAACAGGGAAATAATATCCGGTGTAAGACCGTCCCTCATCGCACCCTTCCACTTAAGAGAAATTTCAGTGCAAACCATGTTCATTTATGCTCATCCCAACATAAAGTCCGTCAGGAAACTATAGTGTATTGAAGGTTTAACAATTTTCATGTATCCAGAATGTACAAACAGCACTGTATATTAGACAGACGTATGACATTTTCGTAAGACTGATTTGTTTTACTGAAAGGCAACTTTAACCCCACAGAGCTGCCTCGATTAAATAGACATGTTTCATATCCGACAGACACGTATGTTTTTAAATGGTTTTAATATTCCTTTTAAACCATTTTACAGTGGCTTGACTTGACTAGGTCCAGGATAACCAACTGTAACAGTTACAAAGCACCTACATTTCCAGGCTCAGAATGTAATACTTCCCCTCAAACTAAAAACTACTTCTTTTAAACAAAGTTCAAAATCAATCATTTGGCATTTTGACCATTTCATCCGAATGTAAAGAGAGAAAATTTGTGTTTGAAATGCTAAAATATGTCTCAAAATGAGAATTCTCTCCTCGTGTCATCCCTGATGTACAGGACTTTCTTTCTTCAGATGAACACAAACATTTTTTTTTTAGGAAAATAATCCATTTCTGTGAGTGCATGTAGTGCAAGTGAATGGGTGACGCTTGGTTGACGCAAAAAAACAAACAAAAACGCAATCCATACGATCCCAGTGGATGAATCAATGTCTTCTGAAGCCAAACTATGGGTGTGTGGAAGAAAAATACTAATATTTTTTAATCTACTGTCATTTGAGCGTTCAAGAGTGGGACGTTGTGACACTTGACGAAGTGGTCGTAAGTGCGTTGTGAGTTTGCGTGGGAAGTAACACACTTATGACTATTGTTTCACACTCAGATCGCATGGATTACTGTCATGATCGCTGGGTGTAGTTAGCATTATATGGACTCCGAGAGATGGATTATTTTCCTAGAAATCTTTGTTTGTGTTTATCTGAATTAAAAAAAACCATTGTGGATGGCATGAGGACATGAGAGAGTGGATAAACCATCCTTTTAATGGTTCAGTATGTGAGATATCAGGCTATTCGTTCCATTTCTTTTACTTCAAGTAACCTGTTATATTAAGGCAAAACCATCTAAATGCAATCTACAGTCTCGATCTGTAATACTAATGTGGCATCATCCATATTTATGAGTATTTTAGGTCTACAACAAGAGCTAAGCACTACCATCTACAGTCGGCAGCGGTTCACAGGACACTGTTAGGAGATCGGGTCCCGACTGCAGTCTAAGCTGGCATAAGAAATAAAGATCAGAATTAGAAATAAAATCTGTAAACCCACAAAGCTCGCCCTCGAAAAGTCTCTGAAGCATGTAATAACACACTTGGATATTAAATTAGCTGTAAGACCAAAAAGAAGTAGAAGTTGGCACTTTCCATTTTAGCTCAGCAACTTCAGAGGGAGTGAAAGCGTCTCTTCCAGTGCATCACATATTATTCATTACTGTTTTGGAGAAAATATTGAGAATTTTTTTAATCCGTTTACTGAAGACATTGATGTGTGGGAAATATTGCTTAGCGCTAATGATGATAGATAATAAGTGATGATGGAATTTTTATCCAATGAAAGTCCTGTCCAAACAATGGAAGGCCGGTCCTGACAGCCACTGGCTGCCCGTCATATGAAGAAATGAGGGTTTGTCGCACATGCATAAGGACAGGAAGAAAGCAAGGAGAAGTTTAGAGGACCAGTATCATTCCTGAGTTGAATCAAGCAGGGCTGGAGATCTCTACTCAAGCTTCTGCTGGAGTTTCTTCTGGAAGCAGACGGGCAGGATCGAGACGACAGCTAAAACCCCCAAGACGATGAGAGAGTTCCAGGACACGGCCTCGCCGGCTGTGGTCAGTTTGTACAGCGTCGTCCCTGCGTTTATCGCCACAAACGACGGAGGAGCCACTCCTGTAGATCAGACAACAGCTATTAGATAATTCATTTGTCAACTGTGCAACATTTCAGATAACTCTCTGCTGATCTTCGGTTATTTTAGACTGAATTTTTATTTTACTTCACCGGAATGTTAAGAAAATTTGTGACATTTGTGGCACTGGCTGTATTTTAATTTTTTACATAGTCACACTTGTGATCTTTGCAAAGTATAAGCATAGTACATTAATTGAAATATAAGTACAATCTATAGTAGCCTTTAATAATATATATATATGAAGAGTTCAGATGCAAAAACCTCTAAGTGCCATCTGAAATTTCCTTCTAGAATGATCATTTTTAATCAAGCTCGTATATTTAAGTTCAGTAATTTCACTTAAATGGCAATGCAAATTACCTATTAATAGCCATTTAAGTGAAATTACTGAACTTAAATATACGAGCTTGATAAAATTGATCATTCTAGAACAAATTTTCAGATGGCACTTAGAGGTTTTTGCATCTGAACTCTTCATATATATATATATATATATATCCAAATGCAAAACATAATAAAAGTAATTTTATAGTGCTGTGCTGTCCAAAATTATTAGAACGGTGTATTAGAAAAAAAAATTATGTTTTAAAGTAAGTCTCTTCTGCTCACCAAGGCTTCATTTATTTGATCCAAAATACAGCAAAAACAGTAATATTGTGAAATATTTTTACAATTTAAAATAACTGTTTTCTATTTTAATATATTTTCAAATGTAATTTATTCCTGTGATCAAAGCTGAATTTTCAGCATCATTACTCCAGTCTTCAGTGTCACATGATGCTTCAGAAATCATTCTAATATAATTCTAATAAATTCAAAAGAATAGCATTTATCTGAAATGGAAAGCTTTTGCAACTTAATAAATGTCTATACTGTTACTCAATTTAATGCATCCTTGCTGAATAAAATTATTAATTTCTTCCCAAATAAAAACTCTTACTGACCCCAAACTTTTGAACGGTAGTGATAATGTTACAATAGATTTCTATTTCAGATAAATGCTGTTCTTTTGAACTTTCTATTCATCAAATAATCCTGAAAAAATGTACACACAACTGTTTTCAACATTGATAATAATAATACATGTTTCTTGACCATCAAATCATCATATTAGAATGATTTCTGAAGGATCATGTGACACTGAAAATTCAGCTTTACCAACACAGAAATAAATTGCATTTTAAAATATATTCAAATAGAAAACAGTTATTTTAAATTGTAAAAATATTTCACAATATTACTTTTTTTTCTGTATTTTGAATCAAATAAATGAAGCCTTGGTGAGCAGAAGAGACTTACGTAAAAAAATCTTACCGTATATATATGTATGTATGTATGTATGTATGTATGTATGTATGTATGTATGTATGTATGTATGTATATATATATATATATATATATATATATATATATATATATATATATATATATATACATGTATATGTATATGTATATGTATATGTATATATATATATATATATGTATGTGTATGTGTATGTGTATGTGTATATGTATATGTATATGTATATGTATATATGTATATGTATATATATATATATATATATATATATATATATATATATATATATATATATGTGTATATGTATATATGTATATATATATATATATATATATATATATATATATATATATATATTAGGGGTGGAGCCGAACCCGAATACGGTATTCGGAAAGGCACAAATAACGTGTTTTTTACAAATACTTATTTCGAACAAATACTTTAAAAAATATTTGTATTCGGGAACAAGAAAAACTTTATATCAAAAAGCTGCGTTTCCTCATGAGACCGCAGTGCATGCCCGGATGAGTGAGTGAGTGAGTAAAAGAGGTGACTGACACCTCTCAAACCCGGTACTTGATGCGCGTGCATGCCCGAGCCCCGAAGCGCGTGCAGTTGCGTCCTCTTCATAAAAGCGCTGAGACATGGCGACCGGCGGTGCTGCTGATGTAGTGGCTGTAAATCCACTTGTTGATAAGAAAGGAGGAAAGAGCCACATATGGAAATATTTTGGATTAGGCTAATATCACGTTGTCATAAGGGGCCGTTCACATAGCGCGTTTTTTGCGCGTGCAGATTTCAAATGTAGGCGTGCGGCTAGCGCTCGTTTTTCCAGGCGCGCCTATGTCCATGTTGCATAGCAACGACAGACGCCACGAGAGAGCAAGCGTTTGTGGAAAGGAGAAAGCGGTGCGAACTGCGCTCTCCATGATGACGAGGAATTATCAGCAAAGAATGAATTGATTTCTAGCCCTTGCATTAGCTTTAGATATATTTATGGAGATGAGAAAT
This sequence comes from Abramis brama, assembly GCF_963993115.1. NCBI lineage: Eukaryota > Metazoa > Chordata > Actinopteri > Cypriniformes > Leuciscidae > Abramis > Abramis brama. Next base: position 57,767,190 of record NC_139965.1, on the reverse strand, counting down.
GAAATAAAAAGCCGTCATTATCAGTCCGTCAGAAAAGCTGTTCTAGGCTTATTCTTGGCTGGATAACTCTTAGCAGGTTTAAAAAGCCCTTTTAAAATTAAATATGAATGCAGTTTTGGATTAAATAAAAGTACAGTCAAGTCAAATAAAACACGTTTTATCTCCTGTATAGTTTGGTAACACTACAATAAGATACCATTCATTAACATTACTTAATGCGTTATCAAACATCAACACATTGAGTGAACAATATATTTTTACAACATTTATTAATGTTTGTTAATGTTATTTAATACAAACACTTGATTGGTCATGTTTGTTCACTTCATTCATTGTGCATTAAATAATGTTAACAGAAATAATGTTAACTTTTGATTTTAAAAATGTATTTTTAAATTAACCCCAAGGAGAATAATTGCGACAGTATATAACTATTGTTTATTGTTAGGTCATTTTATCTAATGTTATCTAACAAATGGAAGCTTATTGTAAAGTGTTTTTAATACTACAGTTTCCATCTTTTGTAATCTAAATTAAGCTTTGGTACGGAAATTGGTACCGAGAACCGTGGATTTTCACTGGTATTGGTACCGAATACTGAAATTTTGGTACCGTGACAACACTAGTAGCTCTGTTAGCTCGGTAATGTAGACAATAGGCTGTTGACAGAGTAACGTTAACGTAGGTAATGGCTGTTATGTTATTTTCTTTTCAATGACGTTCCTTGTTACATGTTCATTGCTGGATTTATGGAAAAACATCAACCAATATTGCATATCCATAATAATTATAATGGATATAATTAAAGAATACTTACACTATAACGTAAATTAGAAGTGTAACGCAAAAAAAAAAAGATTTTTACGCCTATTTTGAATTTTACTCGAATACAAATACAAATACTTTTCCCCCCTCAACAAATACAGATACAAATACCGGCTGCTTTGCACACCCCTAATATATATATATATATATATATACACACACACACACACACACACACACATACACATGCATACATGCATACATACATACATACATACATACATGTATATGTTTCACAAGCTATTTCATGTGTCTTACATGCAGCAACACAGCAACACCACACAAACTTGTGTGACTGTGAATCGTTCTTTGTAAAAGTGATTTGTTCGAAGATTGATCTTACCGAGAAAGGTGCCCAGGAAGAAGACACCCAGAGGCACATTAATGACTGGTGAGGTGATGTTGATGAACCAGTTTGGAAGGAAAGGAGTTATTCTCAAAAAGATTATGTAATTGATGAGGTGTTCTCTATGCTTGTCCACCTGCGAAGACATTAAACATTGGCTCAGCGTTATGGTCAGTCAATTTACATGCAAAAAGGAAAGCTTATGATATGAAAATATCACCTGTTGTGACCATTTCTGAGCTCTCTCTGTGAGGTACTTGTAGACCATCGGCCTCCCGACCAAATAAGACAACATGTAGCAAAAAGATGCTCCTAGGCCTGAACACTGTAAAGCATAAAACACAACAACATTTTTACATAACAAAGTCACTTTTAATACTAGAAGCCAAAGTTTGGCAGACAGACCATTTGGAAAGGAATATGCATACAAACAAGGAACTTACCAGACAGACGAGGAAGAGAGCGAGTGGAAAAGGGTAGAGGTAACCAGACAGTATACTGAGGAATATGGAGCCTGGGATGGCAAACGTCTGAAGACTGAGAAAGGCTCAGTTAAGGCCTTAAATAAATACTGAACAAACACAGAGCCAAGCTGAGCCAAATCGTACATACTGAACTATCTAACAAACATGAATAACAAATACTCCAAGAGTTAACCTGTTAGAAAAGATGTTTGACTCGTCTCTCGGTTCGCAAAAACAAACAAAAAACGAGTGCAATAATGCACTTACAATGGAAGTGTAAAGGCCGCTATATACTCGCGTAAAACTTATTTTGTTCTTCGCTTAGGGGGTAAAAAGAAGTTCGAAATAAGTGAGCAGCGGTTTATCTCACTTAAAGGAGAAGTTCACTTTTAAAATGAAAATTCTGTCATCATATACTCACTCTCATGTTGTTTCAAACCTGTATGAATTTCTTTCTTCTGCTGAACAGAAAGGAAGATATTTAGAAGAATGTCAGTAACCAGACAGTTTTTGGGTCCCATTGACTTCCATAGTATATTTGTTTCCTACTATGGAAGTCAATGGGACCCAAAAACTGCCTGGTTACTGACATTCTTCTAAATATCTTCCTTTCTGTTCAGCAGAAGAAAGAAATTCATACAGGTTTGAAACAACATGAGGGTGATTATATGATGACAGAATTTTCATTTTAAAAGTGAACTTCTCCTTTAAGTAACTCACACACTGTGCGATTTGGCCGTCTGAGACAAATTTTGCAGATCCTAAAAGATTCCTCTTATCCTCTAGCCTGGTTAAAACCACACCATTCTCAGTAGTAACTGAGTTATGGTCTGGCAAAGCTTCATTAATAACTCATTTCCAAAGGGGCGTCACCAATGGACGTCGCTCAAATGCCTCTGGGCGCAATTGGCTAGACCTAAAACCAATCAGAGCGATCGTCATCGTGTAAAGCCATATGCTGCGTCCCAATTCGCCTAAGTTACACTACGCCATAAAAGTATGTACTCTTTTTGTGAAGAAAAGGTATTTACTTTTGAATGTGTAGCAAAAAAGTAGGCAAGCTTTGGGACATACTACTTCATCATCTTTATCGGACGGATCTGTCGCGTGCATCCCGTCACGTAACCTGCCCTGTCAATCATCTTGTCACAGTTAAAATCCTCTATTAAATCTAATTTAATTTCCTACCGTTTCGGAGAGAAATGTAGTAGCACGTTCATCTGCCAGTGGGTCTTTCATGGAGACTGTCCTCATGTGTTTGCAATTTGAATATAATAATGCATTTAAAGTTGGTGCGCTTCACCAACGGACGTCGCTCAAATGCCTCTGGGTGCAATTGGATAGACCTAAAACCAATCAGAGCGATCGTCATCATGTAAAGCCCGCCTCAACGTTTCTGATTGGTGCCTCGATTTGGACGGATTAGAAATCGGCTTGAATGAGCTCTTTGCCAGACTACTTGCAGAGCAAATCTAAATTTGCCGGAAGTTTGCCGGAATTTTCCCAGGCTACTTATCCTCGGCTGAAATCTGAAGTCTTTCATCGTTTGTTTGACAACCGATTAATGATTAATGACTGTTGCGATCAAATTTTACGTCTGTTTTTAACGCGTCTTGACTGTCGTCCAGTCTGACATTAATGACAGCTGAGATCTTACAGTGTCACATGGCTTACAGCGAGGATCATGTTCATACAGTCTGACAAGCAAATCACAGTGAATCACAAAGGACTATTATAAATCACAGTGTGCACCCGGCTTTAGCGAACATCCCGACACTGCTGAGATGAATATGCAAATATGTGCTGTGCGCTTTCCTCTCAATAACAAAATAAACACACAATTAAAATGACAGTGGTGAGAAAACAGAAGTTCAGAAAGCATCTGATATTGCGATGTGGATGTTTGCACCAGCTCTGCAATTCGACACTTCGGTCATGTCATGTTTATTTATATAGCACTTTATTGTTTTAAAGCAGCAGCTTTACAGTATTAAACATGAAAAACAGTGTCAGTGTCACTTCGATTAGAATTACAACTTCAGTTTCTACTATAAAGCATCTCTCCAGTGTGTTTATTTTATTTATTTTTTTACTCACGGACGCCTGACCTCGACGGACTCAACAGAAGAAATGAACCGGACAAGATTTCCATGTCAGAAGAAGGCGGAGCCTCAGAGCCACACCCACCTATGATGTAACCACCATGAGCCAATAGTAGTTTGAAGGTGTTTACCAGCCAGAGCGAACTTTTCCAGAAAGGGTTAGGGTTTGCTTTGGCAAGCTGTTTTCAACAAACGATCTTCCTTTTGCCCTGATTTTGTTTGAAATGACAGTTCACACCAGTTTATTCTTCGGTTTCGCTTGAAGTATATCGGGTTACCTTAAAGGGTTGACTTGTGTACAGCCATTACCGGAAGCCAGTGATTCTAGTTTATAAAGTTATAAATATGGGTATTTTTTCTTACAAAAACCCATGGCTTCACTTCATAAGGCATTCATTAACCTCCTGGAGCCGTATGGATCACTTTTATGATGGATGGATGTGCTTTTTTGGGCTTCAAAATCTCAGGCTCTACTCACTCCTATTATTAAGCTTGGTCGAGCCAGGATATTTTTTAATATATCTCCAATTGTGTTTGGCTGAAAGAAGAAAGTCATATCCACCTAGGATGGCTTGAGGGCGAGTAAATTATAGGATAATTTTCATTTTTGGGTGAACTATTCCTTTAAGGGGAAAGACATTTTAGAAAGTTAAAAATGGGAATAAAAAGGCTACAAATGTCAACATTTGTTAACTTCAATAGTTAAAATTAATTAACGATTAAAAATATTTCTAAATTTATTAATCTTAGTTAATATTAATTTCACATTTACTAATGCATTATTACTTTACTAATACATTATTAAAATTGTTAATGCACCAGAACTATTGTAAACTACCAACAAACATTATAAAGATTAATAAATATTGTTAATAATTTGGCTAAAACTTTATTTTAGTGTCCTTGTTACAAGTTACATGTAGTTACTATAGTAATAACTGTAAATTATGCATAATTACACGCAACTCGCTCTAAAACAATCCTAACCCTACGGTAAGTACGTTAATTAATATTACTCTGTACTTAAAAGTATAATTACACTGTAACAAGGACACCTTAAAATAAAGCGCAACCCCAAATTGATTGCTCATTGTTAGTTAGTGCATTAACTAATGGGACCTTATTGTAAGGTATTACCAAAAATGTGTTATTTGAAATGTCCTGTTAAACTGTCAAAAGTTGTAATCCATTTTAATCACCATTCAGTCTAAATATTCAACAACAGACTATTCATACTGGTTCATTCGATTCATTGAAAGATCTGAACTAAATGAACAATTAATTCTCAAAATGGACATCGCTAGGTGGCATTCTTCAGGGAAGTACCAAATTTTGGCTTGTTCTTTTGTCAATAACAACCTGAGGAAAATCAAGATCACTCATGGCACAAAGGATACAAGATATATGTAGCAAAGTATGCTACAAGCACTTGGGTGTAATATGTGTCCTTGTATTTAGACAGCACTGTGCCCAATGCCTTGGCATCATCCATGTCTTTAGGAATTTTGATTTTTCCTTTCTCGTCTCTGCAAGACATCAAGAAAAGCATCAAACCATAAAGCACCCATTAAAAAACTCCATCAGTAGAGAAAAGTCAGAAGGGGAGGCAGACTCACTCGCTCAGCTCTGGGAAGTTTCTGAACACGAGATACATGACACAAGCAGAACAGGCAAAGATGGAGACGAGGAGGAGGATTGACATGCGTGCAGAGGCTCCTCCGGGTGACTGGACTCCTTAGAGAATAATTCAAAACACATCATGAATAACCTCTCAAATCATCTGTGCAATGTGTTGCATACATTTGCATCACTTGTTCACGAACCTCAGGGAGATTCATGCCCGTGAGAGCGCTCCTATGCATGCGGTGAGCTAGAGAACGCCAAAAATCGCATCTTAAAAGGAGCAGTGTGATTATTATCGACACCAAACCAGTTTACAAAAATAATTTTCTGAGGAAAATCTAGGTGGTTTACAGGCTTAAGCCCCAAGTAATTGACATATATAATACATATAAAGCATAAATTAAATTGATTTAAAGTAAATTATTATCAGGCTGAAGATGTTTTTTTCACATTTAAATATTGTGCTTTTTATTAAATCCAGCTCTTTTTTTTGTATGTTTAAAATAACCTGTTATTCTATCAAATCATAAATCCAGCATGTTTTATTTGTTGATATTTCTACTAATACTATTAAAAGTACTATAAGATACTCGGTTCACTCCAAGTCATTACAAATCAGAAATGCTTGAAAGATACGATTCTCAGTTCAGTTAGAACAACTCAATTCCTAAACGGGAAAAAAATAAAATAAATAAATAAATAAAAATAAAAAAACACACTGCACCTTTATTTCGCCTTGTGACATCACGGGTCACGAGTGACGTTCAAATGTATCAGCCAGTTTAATATATATTGTATCAATAACAAAATTATAGAAGTATCCTATAATATACAAATATTATTATACAGTTAAACATGTTTTGGAAAGATTTAGTTCAGTTCAGTTCAAGTTTATTGTCATATGCATATTCGTACAGAGTACCACAGCAATGAAATACAATGTGCCTTAGCACTCTCTCAGCACCAGTCGATAAATAAGGTAGAATAAAAATAAATTAAAACATCCGCTCAAACCTCAACCCTCCTTCCTCTTGCACAATCGTTCAGTAGCCTTACAACCTGTGGGTAAAAATTGTCCCTAAAACGTGATGTACGCGTTGGGATGCTCTGCAAACGTCTCCCTGATGAGAGTTGGGAGAAGAGACTATGTGCCGGATGAATAACATCCTGTATAATACCCAGTGCCTTCCCAGTGCTGCGTTCCCAATAAATGTCCTGGAGTGATTCCAGTGGAACCCCAATCATTTTTGATGCAGTTTTAACCACCTTTGTCAGAAGATTCTATTCACTTGAAGTAGCCCTTCCAAACCACACTGTAATATTACCTGTCAATATACTCTCAATTGTACAGCGGTAATTTTTTTTAAAATGTTAAGTGACATACCATATTTCTTAAGACACCTCAAGAAGTAAAGCCTCTGGTGTGCCTTCTTAATGGCACAGATGATATGGAAAGACCATGAAAAGGAGTCTGAAATATGAATGCCTAAAAACTTAAAAGTATTAACAATTTCAATTGCAGAGTTATTAATGTAGACAGGTGTATGTGTGGGTTTATTTCTTCTAAAATCTATGATGACCTCCTTAGTTTTCCCCACATTCAGGGACAGATTATTTCTTCGGCACCACATGATCAAATCAAACCTCATGAGTCTGTTATAGGACAATTTAGTTTGAATAAAATTAATATTTGTGTAGTGTTCAATGTTGTTATCAATAGAGATACGCGGATGGGGTATTAGTTCATCCGCAACCGCATCACAAAACTCATCATCCGCAACGTTTTTTGACCAGATTTCAAAGCCGCACCCGCTGATTGTTTTGCGGTCTGTGGACGATGCAATGCTCTGCTGATGCGAGCCGCAAGAAAGCCCTTGTCTGTTCTAGAAAGGATGCAGCAAAGATATTTAATGCTAATGTATGAGGCATAGGCCTACACTGAGTTTCATTCATTTACGATGAGATGCGCTCTAGTTCACAATGCAATGCAAGTGAACGCGGTGCGCCGGCGCCTCCATGTCACGGTTATTAGGCCTATATTGTCTCCTATATACTTTTTATTTATTAAATACATGCAATTGGTTGATGAAACATTTATTAAAATTAAGATACAATTTGTACAAAACGAAATTCGATTTAAAGAAAGGCTTTCTACAAAGCAAAACTTAATGAAGTGGTAAAAATCATGTCTGACGATTTACAAAACAAAACTTCATTAAGTGGTAAAAACCATGTCTCCCGATTGCAAATGTTCATTGCTAATGTTTATTATTGCAAATGTTTTTCATTTGTTTAATAAATCTCATAATGATGGCACATCACTATATCATAGCTTTTACTTCTATCTCAAATGATTGGCGGTTGGTCAGGGGGTACTTGGCAAAGAATCAAATACAGTTCACGACATAGACCATTAAAGGGATAGTTCACCCAAAAATGAAAATTCTATCATTGTTTACTCACCCTCAAGTTGTTCCAAACCTGTATGAGTTTCTTTGTTCTGCTGAACACAAAGGAAGATATTTGGAAGAATGTTTGTAACCAAACAGATCTCGGTCCCCATTGACTACCATAGTATATTTTTTTCCTACTATGGAAGTCAATGGGGACCGAGATCTGTTGATTACAAACATTCCAAATATCTTCCTTTGTGTTCAGCAGAACAAAGAAACTCATACAGGTTTGGAACAACTTGAGGGTGAGTAAATGATGACAGAATTTTCATTTTTGGGTGAACTATCCCTTTAATAACACAGACTGTTAACAATTGTTTTTAATTAGTATTTAAACATTCTCTATGATAAAAAATGTTTGTAAAAAATATTTTAATAACACGATTTTGGCGGTTATAGAGTTGTAATGACGGTGTTCAACTATAACCTCACGCTTATATACTAACCGTCACACCCCTAGCTCCAACCCCAATTAAACACACCTGAACCAGCTAATCAAGGTCTCAATAGGCATACTAGAAACTTTCAGGCAGGTGTGTTGGACCTGGTTGGAGATAAACTCTGCAGGACAGCGGCCCTCCAGGAACGAGTTTGGTGACCCCTGGCTTAGATATTAAAATGGAAGGTCTGATGGTATTGAAGGCACTGCTATAATCAACAAACAGCATCCTGACATACGTATCCCTACCCTCTAGATGTTGAAGTGCAGTATGTAAAACCAAATTTACAGCATCGTCCACAGCTTTATTTGATCTATATGCAAATTGTAGTGGATCAGTGAAGACAGGAATGCAGTTGTTAATATATGATTTCACAAGCAGTTCAAAGCACTTCATTATCACAGAAGTCAAGGCTACAGGTCTAAAATCATTCATACAGGTGGCAGTTGTTTTCTTAGGCACAGGAATTATGATTGATTTTTTAAAACAATTCAGAACCATACAAAGAGAGAGTGACAGGTTAAAGATATCAGTAAAAACAGATGCAAGTTGATTATAACATGTCCTTAAGACTCGTGGAGTAATGCCATCAGGCCCAGCAGCCTTCCCTATTTTCACAGCTTTAAAAACTTTTCATGTATCAGCAATTGAGATCTCGCGCACTTGTAACGAGCATCATCCCCAGATTTAAAAGCCACTGTCCTCTCATGCAATTTCACGCGTAAGTTTTTGTTTACCCACGGTTTTTCATTAGGGTAAACACAGAAAGTACGTGTGGGAATACAACTGTCCACATAGAATTTAACATAATCAGTAACTGCTTCAGTGTACTCATGCAAGGTAGCAGAATCACTAAAAACTGACCAGTCAGTAGAATCCAGGGCCCGAAATTAACTTTTTGGCTCACCTGCCACGGGGACTGGTAACTTAGATGAAAAAATCCACCAGCCAAGCATATTTTTTACCGGCTAAAATAATAAACAGTAGGGGTGGGAGAAAAAATCGATTATTAGATGCATCGCGATGCGGACGTGGACGATTCTGAATCGATTCACAAATGTCAAAAAAATCTTCTTTTTTTTCTAATAACGTAATATTGACGGAACGCAAAAGGCGGAACTCTAAAGCCTGGTTTATACTCGACGCGTCCGCACGAGCGCGAAGGTGCCCGCGGCAAAAATGACGTCATTGTGGTGTGGGCGGTCGTGCGCGTTGGGTTCGCAAGACCCAATTTCGCCTGGCGGTGTGCGCGACATTTTTTGTAACAACGCGCGCGGCGCCGCATCCGAAGATGAACGACTTCGAGCCGAATCTGGCCGAGCTCGAACTTCTCACCACACCGGCACCCAGTTTGCACGTCTTTATGAGTTGCTTACATTTAAAAAATGAGCATACAATAGCATACAAAGTATTTTTTAATGAACATAAAGGTCCATGTTTAATAAAAATGTTCACGAAACTTAAAATGTTAGTGAAATTAGAAAATATGTAGGAGATCGTTAATTTAGTTATGTTGTACATCTCATATCCATATATTTTGTTTTATTGTCACGAGTAATAATCTCGGGGTTTACTGGGTTTTACACGATTCTTTTTGTAGTGTGGTATTGGTAGTGATGTACTAAAATAAACATTGTCACGCGTATAGCTTTCTTCTTCTCACCGCTGATTCCTGATGGTTTAGAGGACAATTACTCGAGTCGCCCCCTATCGTTTCAAAGAATAGTACAACGGCGAGCGCGTCAAGTATAAACGCCTCGTCCGTTTGGGGAGGTGTGCGCGCAGTCTGCGGAGACTCGCGCTGCGGAGCCAGGCGAAAGTATAAACAAGGCTTCAGTCACAGCATTTTCCTGCGGCGTCGCTATGACGACCAGTTACTATTGTGGAGGTACTATCTGCAATGGAAAACGGAGCGAAAAGCGAGCCGAGTCGAGTCGAGCTGAGCTGGTACTGGTAATGGAAAAGCGCCATTAGGCTACGTAACCTCGGTTCCCTGAGAGATAAGGGAACGATTATTGCGTTGCAAACGCTATGAGAAAACTCCTTTTCTCAATAAAAGAACGGCCATGGTGTGAAAGTAGAAGCAGCCTGACAAGCGGCGGAGTATGCACGATCAGTGAGTGCTGAAGACGTTCTGCACGGCTTTTTAGATGGGTGCGCGGCCTTTGCTCTCCAACTGCCAGCAGGACACAAATGGGCGGCGACCGCTTCTTCCAGTGGCGGAAGCTTTTTCCTCAGCGCCGTCAACAGATAGAGCGTTAACTGTACATACACACCGCCGCCGACTTGAGCTGCAAAGAAGCTCTGGCCGCCTTGTCAAGGACGTTTGTCAAAAAGTACGGGGAAGCTTGACGCTTTGGGCCGTTACATAGTCAACGCGAGCGACGTGCTCCCTTTCATAGTCAAAACAGTGGATGCAAGCAGACGCAAGCGTTGCGGGCGATGCGTGAAATGCAATACACCGCTCACGCAACAGGGGGTAGTAGAGTCATAGTAGAGTCATAGCTCTGAACGCCTGTCTATTTCGCTTCAAACGCTCGCTTTCGCTTTGGACCATTTGGATGCGCGAATGGATTCAAAATATTCAAGCGTCGAACTAGACGCGATACAGACGCGAATTTGATGCTCTATTCGCGTTTGGTGTGAACGCAGCATAATAACAGGCTGCGATGTCAAGATTGCAATGCTGGAATGTGTGTGTGTGTGTGTGTCAGAGAGAGGCACGGGCGCGATCGAACAGTGGAAACCATAGGTGGAAACATAAAAACATACTCCGTCATTTTGTTCATACAGGACATCATTAAAACTGCAAAGTGTTTAGTCTACTTATATGTAAAACACAACATTGTGCTTTTGTCAAACTGTAACCTACAACTGTCACCCAACCAAAATCACACACACACACACATTGTAGACGAGATGTATACGTATAAGCTCGCATAATTTTTCCTCTTCGCCCACCATTGTATTCAAACCTTCTTCTGTAAACATAATATACTTGAATTAAATGTACAATACTTGCAATGTCACCCCCGCCGACAACGCATAGTATTGCGTGCATCGGCGCGTCGCGTATCAAAAACTAGGACGACACATTTGGCTACGCATCGACGCATAATGGCGGCCGAAGCGTAGCGATGCGTAGCCTTGCGGACGCGTATGCGTACCGATGCGTTGACTATGTAACGGCCCTTTGGTCGCTCTGAATAGTGAGTGCGCGCGCGCGGCCGGGGCTCTCACTCTCTCTCTGCTCGTTCTGCAGAAGAGCGCGTGCGCGCTGAAAATGTCATATTTTGGTATGAACATTGGATAGCATTTTGAGATCTACTCTACCCAAACGGAAAATCTACCCGCATTTGGCGCTTGGCGGGTGTTAATTTCGGACCCTGGTAGAAACGAAACAATCTTGCAACATAAGCTCACCTTCAGCAGTCCATCGCTGTACTGTCCTCACAGTGGGTTTCTCCCTCTTTATCTCTTGCTTATACACGGGGAGCAGCAGTACAGAGGAATGATCTGATTTCCCAAAGTGCGGCCGGGGGACAGATTTATAAGCTCCCTTGATGGTTGAATAACAGTGGTCAAGAGTTTTGTTGCCTCTGGTTACACAGCTGACGTGTTGATAATATTTCGGTAGCACTGACTTCAAATTGCAATGATTGAAGTCCCCGGCTACTATGGAGAGGGCTTGCGGGTGCAGCCTCTCACACCTGTTGACAGCGTCGCAGAGCTCACCCAGGGCTGCCTTGGCGTTGGCTTGGGGAGGTATGTACACCGCAGTGAGTAAAACTGATGGAAATTCTCGTGCTGCGTAAAACGGCCGACATTTGATGGTAAGCTGTTCAAGGACCGTCGAACAGGAGTTAGAGATCACTTCCGCGTCAGTGCACCACGAGTTGTTTACCAAAAAGCATACACCCCCACCTTTAGATTTACCGGTCGTGTCCATAGCTCGGTCCGAACGAAATACGGAGAAGCCATCCAAGTGTACGGCACTGTCAGGATAATCCGATGTTAGCCATGTCTCGGTAAAACAGAACACACAGCAATTTCCCAGATCTCGCTGGACACTAACACGGCAGCGAAGCTCATCCATCTTATTGCTGATAGATTGCATGTTTGCCAGCAGCATGCTTGGTATTGGAGGTCGACTCCGTAGCCTCGCCACCAGCAGTCCCCCGCGTCTTCCTCTCTTTCGCCCATAGCGCCTTTGATTTCCAGAGCGCCAGATTTCTGAACTTTTGATAATATCCACAGGTATCATAGATGTTGTAGACAGTTTTGGAACATTTTGTCTAATGTCCAATAAAGTCTGTCGATCATAAGTAATAGAGGAGGACATAGGCTGTATTATCAAACTAATAAATAAGGTTAAAACTAACATTACGCGTGGCGTGAGAGAGAGGCTCGTAGCGTGGTGCCATACATCGGCGCCATGTTGGATGCGATTTAAGCTGAATATACCTGTGAATTTTGTGGACTGTTGAAATAAATTATTTTAAATTTGATTTATCATGTATTTAGATCATTTTGGAAGGGAAACCTAATATTAACAGCAACTGGGGTGTGTGAAAAAAAAGTGTGTATTTGATGTGCTGGTATTTTGGAATGTAATAAACAATACATTATCCGTTTATTTATTCCATTTGAATAAAAAGAAGTGGCTTTTTACAACAACAACAAAAACGATGATATTATTTTATAAGTGACTTTAAATTATACATAAACCTTTTGGAACAAACCACAAACAAGTAATGTTTTAAAAGCACTGAAATTGATGTAACTTTTTTTCTAGTAGCTAATGTTGTACTTTGTAATAACTCTTGTTCTTGTGGCATTAAATAAAAACAGTTCAGTTTAGAGGATGACCTCTGACTAAAAGTATGAGTAATGCAAAAGCAAACACATCATCAGTGTATTACACAATACATTTGGTCAGAGTCACATTTATAGTCCATTTTAGATGAGAGTTTGCTGTAGATGGTCTGATTTCTTCCCATGTAAGACACACTTTAAGAGAAGAAATAACACAAAATCGACACAAAATATTTGATCCCTGATCTGAAGAGTTAGTTAATGTTATGTTAACGTTAGTCCTAGATATTCAAGTTCCAGCTGTCATGTTTTCTGGTCGTGTTCAACAACAGTTTCTCAATATAAATACATACATATATGAACTATTCCGACTCCGAATAATCGAGGCACATTTCCATAATAACTGTGTGAGATTGATATCAGGACATCCAGTCCGGATTACCTTTGGGAAGTGGTGTTTCGATGGAGGGCCTCGGTTCCTGCTCGACCAGAGGACTGCTCTCTGTCTCTCGGTTTGCTCTCTTCTTGGCCATGACGATCTGTTTCAGCTAAAGAAAATAACGAAGGCAGATCTCAGATATTAACTGAGATCATATGTCAATGTAAAAGCTAAATTCTCCTCCTACTTCTCAGGATACCGGTGACCTGTGACAGTTGTCTTCTTCCTCGGTGCTGTTCCGTTCAGATGTCAACGGCGGCCGCTACTGCCGTCTAGCGTCAACACGAGCGCCTTGGAGTGACACGTAAATACCATGGTAAATTACATGGGCTGAATCCGAAAGCGCCCCCTATATACTCTCAAACAGGGCATTATTTGAGGGGACAGCCATTTGTAGTGGTGTCCGAAACCGTAGTGGACGTTATTGAGTGCACTTATTCAATCCCACATTTCGCTCGCTATTTTTCATTCACTCCTTCAAGTGAACAGTATTAGTGGACTAACGTAGGGGATAGTGAATGAGGGTTTAGGGGGCGATTTCGGATTCAGCCATGGATAACCTTTACAAAAAGGGTTACTGCGACAATATCATGCTTAAACATTTAGTAGTAACAGTACCAGGGTGTTTTTGTTGTTGTTGTAAGTTGTGGTAGGCTAATATTCAGTAGGCCTAGCCTAAGGCAAAATATAGGCCAACAATAAAAAGCATCTCTATATGATAGCCTACTAGTAAATGGTTGCAAATGTTAAAGCAAAATGTAAAATTGGGAAACTTGAGTAAAGACACAATGTAGTATTTTATTATTAATAGTGGCAATAGCTTACAATAATTCATTTCATCCCTGTGGGGATACCATTAACCGTGTAAAAGTAGGAACAAATAGAAATAAATAGGATTTTGTTTACACTATGAGATAGAAAGTGAAGAGCTGCCTGCATGCCTGCAAGAGCATTATAGTTAGGTTATTTAAGTTATCACTTTACTAAACAGTGACTATAAATTACTAACCCACATTTATAAAAATCGCTTGTAACTTGGTTCAGCCAATATTATTGGGGAAACACAAACTGGATTTATTAGAGGCCGATCTATACATAACAATATAATATTCGACTGGTTCTGGACTTGCTGGAGTATAATCAAGAAATAGTAGAGGATGATGGGGTTATTTTATTTTGGGATTTCTATAAAGCTTTTGATATGTTAGAACATTCTTTTATTTTAAAATGTTTAAAAATGTATGGGTTTGGTGAACATTTTTGTATTGTTTTCAGTTATTCTAAATAGCAATAGCTCAGTTTCCCAGCAGATTTGATATCAAGAGAGGAGTTAAACAAGGCTGCCCCATCTCACCTTCTTTATTTATTATGGCTAGAGATGTTGGCACTCCTAATTAAAAACTCAAACATCAAACGATTAAATTTGAACAGGATTAGATTAGATTTGGACAGGAAATTGTGCTTAGTCAGTTGGCTGACGATACAACATTATTTTTAAAAGGTCTTGACCAGATTCCTAAAGTATTTGTGATTCAGGTTTAAAGCTCAATACCGGCAAATGTGAAATTATTACCATACATGAATGCCTTCGTAAAACGTCATATAATATTCTGATCAAGTCAAGTGTCATATATTTAGGCATACATATTTTACCTGAGCCTTCGTCTCCTGCCAAGATGGCCGCCGCCACGCCTGAGTTGGTTCCTGAGCCTGAATTCCCACCCAACCACCCTCTCCCACCCCCTCTCATCCAACCGTCTTCCTCATCTCCTCTGCCTCCTGTCAGCCCCATCACTCGCCCTTTACACGCTAGTGGAATGGTGGGCTCGCTGAGGGGCTTCCAGTCCTCAGCACCATCGTGACTGTGGATGCCTTGAATCCTACTCAGCCACCGTGTCCAGGATTCTACATCGGCCCATCAATCCACTAGCTCACCCTTGGCTTCTACCTCCTTCTCCACCGTGGCCCATCAGTTCACCAGTTCCACCAGGCTCCCTCGTTCCCCCGGATCCGCCTTGGTCGCTCGTCCACCTTCCATCACCTCTGAACTGCACTCCTCTGGCTTCACCTCGTCCCTTCGTTCCCCCAGTTCTATTGGACTCCTCACTCCCTTCTGCTCCTCCTTGGTCCTCAGTCCCTCTCTCCACCGGGCCCTTCTGTATCCCGTCTACACCTCAGTCTCCCAAGCCAGCGGCTTCCCCGTGTGCCTCTGAACCCTCTGCTCCACCATGGCCCGTCGAACTTCCGTCTCCTCCCTGTCATCCTCCCCCATCGGTTCCGCCTCAGTCCGTCATCGCCCTAGAACCCTCTGCCCTTCAACCTCCATGGCTCCTCCCTCCATCGGCTCCACCATGGGTCACGAGTCTTCCCGTTGGATACACCTCCCTTCTGCCTGGACCCTCTTCTCCCTTAGTAATCCACCGACCTTCTCCAGCCCTTCGCCCGCTCCTGTTGCCAGCCCTCCGCCTCCCCACCTTCATCTCTTTCGTTACGGCAGGAGGGGGCGTACTGTCACTGTGACACCGGTCTTGGACTTTGTTTTTGTCTTCTGTGTTTGTGTACCATGTGTTTTCTTGTTATTCTTGTTTCACCTGTTACCTGTCATCACTCAGCGTATGCACTTGTTGTCACTTAATCTCCTCATTTGTCTGTGTATATATAGTCTCCCTAGATTCAGTTCTTCCTTATCGGTTCTACGTCTTTACTGCTTCCTATGTTTGGTACGTGTCTTGTTAATAAATGGTTTAATCCGTTATCCGTCTTCCTGTGAACGTGCCTCATGCAGCCCAAGCGTGACAAGGTGTATCGATCCTGCATCTTGTCTCTCTATTTCTAATAGAGCTATTAAGACCAATAATCAAATTACAATTTTATATGAAGAAAATATGAAAATGGTGATTTACAAGCCTTTAACTTTATTTGTGTAAATTAAGGTCAAATGGCTTTTTTTTTTAATAACAAGTGAAAATAGTTTCTGGTTTTGCATTCTCTGATATATTTAGAAAATTGGGTGGAATTGATTTCCTACTGAGATGTGATTTTACTGTTTCCAGACTGCCAATCAAATGATCTTTCTTTCACCAGCAGACTGTTATACTGGAAGCTATTATATAGGGATGCACCGATACCACTTTTTCCAGAACGATACCGATACTTTCATTTTTGGTACTTTCTGATACCAAGTATTGATACCTGTATTTTCACTGCATTTGTAATTTTTAAATGTATTTGGTAGAGAAACCAAAATAATATAAATCATATTAGTTGGCTTAATTTGTTCAGCAAATATTTATTTCCTTCAGTTATTTTCATGCTTAATTAAGCCTGCTAAAATGCACTGTATGAGCTTCTGTTACTGTCACTGTTCATCATATTGCTCATATTTAATCTTTCATTTAATAGCACAGTGTATAGAGCTGCTTCCGCAGGGCTCAGTGCCGAGGATTGTGTAACCGGTATAGTGCTATGTGCTCCGTTGCTACTTCTTTTTGTGTGTGTGTGTGTGTGTGTGTGTGTGTGTGTGTGTGTGTGTGTGTGTATTAATCTGTATGTAAGGAATCTCAGGATACACGGTAATGGACCAGAACTCTAGGTTCGCTACAGAGGGCAAGAATGAGGTAAAGCACACTAACACAAAAACCAGACAGACCAGGAAAATGACTTTTACCAAGATGGTTTTCTTTTACTTTGCAGGAAAAATTAAATTAATGTAAAAATGAAATGAAATAACAATAAACAATAAAATAAAAACCAATGAAATTGTCTCTCTCTCTTCCCCTTTAAGAAATGTGAGTTTTGAGTAGGCTTTGTAGTTACTTGATCTATGTTATGATTCCAGTTTATTTTGTTGATTGCAAGTGACGTCACTTGTGGAGCACTTTTATGATGGATAGATGCACTTTTATGGACTTCAGAACAGAAACTGCCATTATAAAGCTTGGAATAGCCAGGACTTTTTTTTTTTTATAAAACTCAGATTGTATTTGTCTGAAAGAAGAAAGTCTTATACACCTAGGAAGGCTTGAGGGTGAGTAAATCATGGGCTAATTTTCATTTTTGGGTAAACTATCCCTTTAACCTTGCTTCTTGGCATGCTTGAATTGCTCTTTTCAAGTCCTGTTCCATCATAGCCACTAAATTCAAGTAAGGAGTTTGACCAGCAAACTAAAATATTTTCATAGGTCGACCTGATATTTTTGGGGATCATTGTCTGGCTGACAGTCTTCTACTGAATTGCCTGGTATATTTAATATTATTTATTTAATTCAAGCTTCCTGCAATGATAAAGCAGCAACATTCAATCACACAGAAAAGCAGAATGTTATGGTGAGTTGTGGATATCAATATAGTTATATATCATTATAGTTACGGTACCGTTCAAAACTTTGGAATGATTACGATTTTTTTATGTTTTTGAAAATAAGTATCTTATGCTTACCCATTTTGATAAAAAAAATACAGTAAAAACTGTTTTATTGTGAAATATTATTACAATTTAAAATAACTGTTTTCTATTTTAATACCTTCTCAAGTTTAATTTATTCCTGTGATCAAAGCTGAATTTTCAGCATCATTATGCCAGTCTTCAGTGTCACATGACCCTTCAGAAATCATAATAATGTGCTGATTTGCAGCTCAAGAAACATTTATTATTATTACCCATGTTGAAAACTATTTTTACTTAGTATTTTTGTGGAAACTGTGATACTCTACCATCCAAAAGTTAAGAAATATTTAAAAAGAAATGAACACTTTTATTCAGAAAGGATGCACTAAATTGAAAAGTGACAGTAAAGACATTTATTAACGTTGCATAACGTTTCCACAAAAATATTAACCAGCGAAAACTATTTTCAACATTCATAATAATAACAACCGTTATTAATACTTGAGCATCAATAATAATTGATCATAACTGAGCAGTGAATCAGCATATCAGAATGATTTCTGAAGGATCATGTGACCCTGAAGACTGGAGTATGATGACATTTGAACACTTTTGACCAAAGCTAATGTTACAGATGATGATTTCCCAGAACCTTACGAAAATTAACCATGGTTTTACTAAAAAAAACACAAAAAAAACCATGGTTATTGCTACACTTTTGCAACACTTACCATAGTTTAACCATGGTATTTGTAATAAAAATGTGCTCATACGAATGCTAATCAACCAATCCGCCAAAAATACATGGTGTCTACACTTTTACTATAATAAAACCATGGTTAATTTTCGTAAGGGTTACTGTTATTTTAAGTTTTTAAAAAAGTACAAGACGTTTCTTATACGGATAAGAAGAAAACACAGTGCATAACCGAAATTGTTATTATATACACGGTCACTATGGAAACATTTTTTTGTTTTGTATTAGGAGGTAATTCGAAACTCTTTTAGTGAAAGGCAAACGACAAAAACTACAACTCCCTGCACGTCCTACTTGTAGAACGGAAATTCGCTGTGGAGAAATTGGCGCTGATCTATCCGGCCCATCTCGACTGCTCTTCCTTTCGCGCCGGTAGCAGAAGAATTGAGCGTCCATGTGCGCAGCGCCCGCCCGGGACTTCATAGATCACTGAGCCTTCCGAATCCGAGCCAGACCGCCACCTTGTAATGGATCTCAACTCTTTGATCGAGGCCCTTCGGGGCACCATGGACGCAAATTTGCGTGAGGCCGCAGAGAGACAACTCAACGAGGTAAAGTGATCGAGTGATGATGATGATGGTGGTGCGCCTCGGGCCTTGCGCAGCAGGAATGCTGTAGCCGTCATTTAACTTGAACAAAATGTATTTTTTTAAACCAATTTAGTTGGCGTATAGCCCTTCAGTAATACATAATATGAGTTGATAATGTGTTAAAGGGTCGAAATCATATATTTTTAGCGTTCTGTATCACGCGCTAGCAGCTCGTGTCCGTGTACTACGTCACCGCGATAATGGCTCGCGGAAAAGTGATAGTGTTAAACAGACGATACGGCGCTTAAATGTAACGTGACTTTGAATAGTTGGTTGGAATTGATAAGGTTGTGTGCGTCTTTGTGTTTTGAGGTCATGTATTAAAGTGTGCGAGCATGTTGAGGCTGTTTATTTGGTGTGCGCGAATGTGCTAGCGCGTGAGATGCTAGCCGCTAGTCTCTCACGTGTCAACATGAGGCAGGAGGCTTGTTGTTATTTCGCGCTCTTCATAAAGCCCTTCACCAACTTAACGCTCACATTTTCCGTGGTCATATTTAAACTGACACGCGGACAGATTACGATGCGTTTTAATGTGTTAAATCGCTATTCTAGCACTGTTTGGGCCCTTTACTTTAGCAAACTGCGTCAGTATTTTAAAAGTACGTTACTGTGGTACCATGGTACAGTGATGTGTCCGATGCTGACATCATGATAATTAGATAAATCTGCAACACTACAACAATGTCTCATTTGTTATTATTAGCAATGTATTTCACACGGCTTTGTTAATGCTAGATAAAAATAGATCAGTAGTTAAATAGAGTTGATTCATGTTATTTCACAGAACATTTACTGTTGATTAGAACAATGTATTAGTAAAAGTTGAAAGTAGATTTAACTAAGAATAATACATGTAGAAAGATTAATTATAAGTTCATGTTAACTAATATAGTTAACTACTAATGTTAATGAGTGGAACTTTATTGTAGAGTTACTGTTTAAAAATACAGAATATGGATATACATGGTATTTACCATGGTACATGTCCTTAAATCATAGCTTATTTTTAGGATAGTTATATTGACAATCATAATAGATGGTGTTGTCAGTTCTGGTTGCTAAAAAGCTTTTTTCACATAGCCTATATGTAATTGTCACTTTAACTTATATTGTTGTTTACATGGCAATACCTTGGTTTGGGGGACATATGAATGGTAATACCATTGTTTTATGCCATGGTACAACTAGTTTTCTTCATACATCATGGTAATGTCATGATATGATGCCATAATTAACTAGTGTCGGTCTAATAGTATCAAAATATGTTGTTGGGGGCAATTGTCATGTACTATGAAGAAGATTTAAGTCTTGTCATGTGTTCTTGTTTAAAGTAATGTTTCTAATAACCGAGGTAGTGCTTATGATTTCTGGCCTGTATATTAGTTTGTCACCAGACATTTTTGGTAGATGTCTAGTCAGTTATATCAGTTTTTTCGCTTGCTTTGCTTCATATGTCAGGATCAAATAGCTATTAGGTGGTTGGTCAACTTTTATTGTGTGGTATCTAGGTGCTTGGGTTTGTTTAGTAGGACTGGGAGACCCGTGAGTCTCATTTAGCAGTAATTTCTGTATACAGTAGTAGTTACTTGAGCAACACAAGTAAGACAATACCTGAGCGATCAGCCCATAGACCTGCCTGGAAGAGATTTTGAAATCTCAACCAGCTCAGGGTGACTTAAAAGTATTTCAAATAGTACATTATTATTAATTTATACCATGGTCTGGGTGAATACTCGATTCTGATTGGCTGCAGGGTGTCCATTGCTGCAGGCGTAACCAGGGAAACCAAGTTATTGTTTGTAAAAACCTTAGATTTCAATTGTAAAACTAATTAAAATATAAACTAATGTTTTAAAAATGTGTTACTTGGCAAGTGACCATGGTATAAGCGGGTTAATGCCCTCCACTGCGTGTCGGACGGTTCACGCCTCGCTGTCGTCCATTAATACCTGACAATGGACACCTCGTCGGGCATTAACCCTTACATATATGAAAATCTAACTCGAATAATAATTCCACTGCTAAAAAAACACAAGATGGTAACTGAAAATTGTACTCAATTATTTTGGTAGCACATGGTAATAAGTAGGCTTAGGTACTAACCCTGAACCTACCCCTAAACCTAACCTTAAGGGGTCATGAACTGCATTGTTTTATAATGTTTCTTGGGGTGCACTTCTGTTAGTAAGACTTTTACATCAAAAACTTTCATAATTTAGGAATAAAAGGTGTTTTTTC
This sequence comes from Abramis brama, assembly GCF_963993115.1. Classification (NCBI taxonomy): domain Eukaryota; kingdom Metazoa; phylum Chordata; class Actinopteri; order Cypriniformes; family Leuciscidae; genus Abramis; species Abramis brama. Next base: position 57,745,711 of record NC_139965.1, on the reverse strand, counting down.
TACCCTGATTTTAGCAATCAAGGTTGCAGTGATCTCCTCATGCAACTCGTTTTCTGCTTTCATCATAACTAACAGTGCAAACACAATGTAAATAAGAGATTCGTTGATTATTATATTATTATAATCGCTGTTTGATTGACAGCTCCAGCGACTGTAAAGGGAGCGTTCTTTGATCCCTTTCGTTATATAATTTTATCACGGTTTAAATAACAGAATATTTTGATCCTACTAAGAGAAACTATGTGAAGTTGACGGGTTAGTCACTGGTTTGATTTACTGACGCATAGGCCTAGACAAAGAACATCTGACTGTATCTACATGAATCATTACATATCAGAAAACACTGATCACAGATCAGGCATTAGAATGAACAGTTACTTGCATGTTGTGGCATTATTGTCAAGTCCGTATCGCAAAAGTATGTTTGCAAAGCCTGCGCCAAAATTGTGACTGATTTACCAAAGAGTCCACAGTAAAATGTACCGCATACAAATAAATAATGCTCAACTGAGACGTTCACATTGTTGCAAATAACCACATTCCTAGCATTAGGATCCTTTGGAAGTTAATGCTTTTAGTCCATTGATCCTGTATTGCGCTTCTCGTCATCTCACGAACACGCCAGTGGGCGGGGCCAAAGTTGCAATGATGAAGTAGGTGTTGATTTTTCTTCTGCAGAGGCGGTCTTTCGTCACACTATTAGCCCATGTCATAAATAGGCACATTCCAGGACGAGTCGTTCTCTGGGCTCTGTTACAATAAAAGCTGTTTTTGGACTAACAAGGAAGTTTTTTCCCTTCTGAAACTCACAGGACATTCTTATAATATCCTGACCTCTTATGTCAAAAGCTCAAGGAAAATTTGATTTCTCAGTTCGTGACCCCTTCAATTCATGTAGATTACCCAATACTGTAAGTACACACACTCTAAAATAAAGGGCAACCAATGTTTTTATTGAAGAACATGCAGTTAAGGAATTCACAACAATTTTGTTTGATATTTATTTTGGGTTACACTTTATTTTAAGGTGTCATTGTTACAGTGTAATTATATATTTAAGTACCGAGTAATATTAATCAACTACATGTACTTACTATAGGGTTAGGGTAGGATTAGGATTTGGTTGAGGGTTAGTTGCATGTAATTATGCATAATTTACTGTTATTACTATGGTAAGTACATGTAACATATGTAACAAGGACACTGTAAAATAAAGTGTTACCTTATTTTGTTTATACATGGTGTGTGTGATGAATTGATTTAGCCAGTCAGGCGTTCAGTTAGTTAGTAGTTACACTTTATTTTAAGGTGTCCTTGTTACAGTGTAATTTTACATTTAAATTAGGGCTGCACAATATATCGAAATATCGCAAATGTACGTATCGCGATATGCACATCACAACGGCTTGCAATAACTGGGGTCATGAAAAAAAATCACTCGCTGCTCTTGGCTGAATAACTTTTGTAGCTTTAATAAGAATCAGGGTATAATTAATTCATACAGTGAAAACTAAGCAGTGTTTTATTACATTTTATTATTCAGTTTGTGTTGTTAAATAACCCTAATGTAGGATAACCTGAACCCCTAAACCCTGTGGTTTACACTGATGTTAAAATAACACTTCTTATGCGACAGTAAAACACTGATGTTCACTTTCAGAAGTTGTAGGGATGTTTTATTGTCTAAAAAAGATTGGAAACACACATGTAGGTTATATAATCTTAAATATATTTGAAAGATAATATAGCATTTAAGCATCATCGTATCGAATATCGCATTATTTAATGAGTAATTGCATATCGCATTTTTCTTCAATATCGTGCAGCCCTAATTAAAATTAGGGATGGCGAAAACTAAAAAATTTGAAATAACAGCCATTTCGAGCCGCGCCTGCAATTTCGCAACTCTGTTGTATCTCTCTGCCGCTCTGCCTCCCGGCCTTTCCACTCACGTCACTTTTTTTAAATCCCCTACAGCGCGAAACATGAGTCCCGCAAACGCGGCGCCGAGGAGCTTGTATGTAATCGGAGGAGAAATGGCTCCTTAGTTTCGAAATGGTTTGGGTACAAGGTGATCGCGTTGAAAATAAAGGCGTTTGTCTAGCGTTAGAAGCTCATTTGAAACATTGCCGCGGCTCATTTAAGAAAATGACAGCTCCGAAGAGACGCCGCTTTAGTTTGAGGTAGTGCTAACAATAATAAAGAAAGATGATGATCATCAGGTGTCGCGTTTTCAGGTGATACATCATAGATGTGTTACTACTGTATTTAAGCACTGTATCACACAAGTTGCAACTTACATCTGTGTCATTCTTTTTGGTGAAATTGTCCCACACACTACTTTTCTTTGCATGCTTCATCCTGTCTGCCCTGGCTCTAACCTCGAGTGTTTTAGCCTGTAGCCTTTTCTTTTCGCAAACCTTGTGAGCGCGCGAACCCAAACCCTGTGACCTCGCGCCAAATGTTTTTATTGGTTTATTAAGTACAAACAGGCGAGTTATGAAAAATTGAGTGTGAGGTATTTGTTCACTTCACACAAAAAGATCTTGGAATGAGATGGCTAACTGTAGTAGCGTTTAGTCCACTGTCTATAATAGCCTAATTTAGAGATAACTTTTTTTTTTTTTTACCGACTACTTTAATCGGTTAACGTTGATACGGTCAACCATCGGTCAAACGGTCATCGGTTAACATCCCTAATTTAAATCATGAGTAATATTAATATCATGTACTTTCTATAGGGTTTGGATTTGGGTTACACTTTTTTAAGGTGGCGTTATGCATAATTTACTGTCATGTAGTAACATGTAACGGTCACCTTAAAATAAAGTGTTACCATGACATGGTTTAGTAACTACATGTAACGTGTAACAAGGACACTGTAAAATTATGTGTTACCTTTTATTTAGTTAGTTTAGTTGGTTAGTGCTGGGCGGTATGATAAAAGAATCTGCATCTGCATTTTTTTTCTTTGTATGTTTTGTTTTTATTCAGCTATTATTGTCGTCTTTCGCATTAAATCGCTTAACCAGCCTCATTCCTTTTGATCCTACAATACATTCCCAAAAGTCTCTCTAGATAACAAAACATTTTCCTAGGGCTTTTACATGAATTCTTTTGACAAAGTACATTTGATTACGGGAATAAATGAATAGTTATCATGGTCGTTTGGGAATTATTGCGTATTAGGACTGATGCCTGCTGCGGTCTCCTGTGACAGACACTGTCTGAGCTGGCCCGGCTCCAGGCGGCCCATGTGGACGACAGGCTTGGATTCCTGTGCGCTGACGCTTTAGTGTTCGGGTGAGAACGCTGTCATGGCATTTCAGCCTGCATCCTTTTATTCTGAGCTTGTTACGATAGAATCACCCCAGGACACGTTAATCTCAGGACGCTCTGTTTTTGAAAGGCCATATTCAAAGGAGGGAAAACACTTTGAGATGGCCATAAATGGTGGCGCTTCATAAATTGTAGTCAAGCTGGCTAGATGTCAGTGGTTCTTCTCTCCACACAGAAATCTTAGCTGACTAGTGCGTTTTATAGCTCTATGGTGTTCAGTGTGAGAGGCCAGAAGTGGATGTGGTGTGTGTTTGGAAATGAAGTTCTCTGAAATGCTGTTTGTTCATCAATGCAGCAATACAGGCCTGTTTGTAAACATCTGCACTTGCAGTTATTATAAAAGTCTGATTCATGATGCAGCATAACTGCAACGTTGCGAGTTGGACCAACGGCATTTCTGTGGTGTGACCAAACCGCAGCTGTATTTGGAAAATAAAGAGATTTTGCACTTTCCATACTGAATATTTCCTTGAATAACAGCCATAAATTAATAATAAAAAAAGGTGATGAGGGTCAGTTGGGAATTATCGTTAATTGTCATGCAATCTGAATCGCTTTTACACCTAAATGGTTATCATAAAATGACAAAAAGCTACTTAAATTAAATTGAAACCATAATAACGCTGATCTACACAGAACTGTATCTTAAATCATCCTGGTTCAGTCAGGTGTGTTATGGGAAGTGAACTTGTGCATTTATTACATGTTTGATTGTTTTCCTCTCCACAGGGCCATAGCCAGATGAACTTTGTGTCGACACTACTGCGGGTGACCATGTCGGACCAGTTGGATTTGCCTATAAGGCAAGCAGGTACGGTTACGACTCATGACATACATCCTCGACACTAACCAGTGTTACTCCGAATGCTGCTGTCATACTATTCTAGATGAACTGCACACTCACACCTCCTCCTCCTCGCTGTCACTCCATGAGCGTCCCTGTTTCTGCTTTAGTATCAGATGTCATATGTTGACACAGAGCTGAGACATTCTGCCACTGTGTTTGAGTAACACGCATACACATACACAGCCTGCATACGGTTTTCCTTGAAGTCAGGGGTGCATTTTTAATCTTAGAAATCCCTCTGTTGCTTCCTCTGTTGTAATAAGCATTAAAAATAATTTTGTCACATTATCCTACTACTTTTCAGATGCTTTTGTGTGTATGTGTATATATAAAACACACATACATACACATGTGTGAGTGAGTATGTGTGAGTGTGAGTGTATGTGTGAGTGTATATATATACATTTGGCGAAGCGAAATGAAACTAATGCGGTCAAGCCCTGCCTGGAACTACTTTAGCCGTGCGTTTCAATAATTGCCCACCTTAGAGCGTTCGTCAACCAATCAGAATCAAGCATTCAACAGCCACGTAGTGTATATGCATGTATGTGTGTGTGATGTGTGAGTGTGTGTGTGTATATATATATGGGCAATTATTGAAACGCACGGCTAAAGTAGTTCCAGGCAGGGCTTGACCGCATTAGTTTCATTTCGCTTCGCCAAATGTATATATATATACACTCACACATACACTCACACTCACACATACTCACTCACACATACACATACACACATATACAGTGAGGAAAATAAGTATTTGAACACCCTGCTATTTTGCAAGTTCTCCCACTTAGAAATCATGGAGGGGTCTGAAATTGTCATTGTAGGTGCATGTCCACTGTGAGAGACATAATCTAAAAAAAAAAATCCAGAAATCACAATGTATGATTTAACTATTTATTTGTATGATACATCTGCAAATAAGTATTTGAACACCTGAGAAAATCAATGTTAATATTTGGTACAGTTGCCTTTGTTTGCAATTACAGAGGTCAAACGTTTCCTGTAGTTTTTCACCAGGTTTGCACACACTGCAGGAGGGATTTTGGCCCACTCCTCCACACAGATCTTCTCTAGATCAGTCAGGTTTCTGGGCTGTCGCTGAGAAACACGGAGTTTGAGCTCCCTCCAAAGATTCTCTATTGGGTTTAGGTCTGGAGACTGGCTAGGCCACACCAGAACCTTGATATGCTTCTTACAGAGCCACTCCTTGGTTATCCTGGCTGTGTGCTTCGGGTCATTGTCATGTTGGAAGACCCAGCCTCAACCCATCTTCAATGCTCTAACTGAGGGAAGGAGGTTGTTCCCCAAAATCTCGCAATACATGGCCCCGGTCATCCTCTCCTTAATACAGTGCAGTCGCCCTGTCCCATGTGCAGAAAAACACCCCCAAAGCATGATGCTACCACCCCCATGCTTCACAGTAGGGATGGTGTTCTTGGGATGGTACTCATCATTCTTCTTCCAGACACCAGAGGTGGACAGTAACAAAGTACATTTACTTGAGTACTGTACTTAAGTAAACTTTTTGAGTATCTGTACTTTACTTGAGTATTATTTTTTCTGGAAACTTTTTACTTTAACTTCACTACATTTGAAAGACAAATATCGTACTTTTTACTCCACTACAATTCTGTCAAGGTCCTTGAGTATAAAGTAGTAATGTCAGTCAGGGGATGATTTTGGTTGCAGGGACCCGCAGGGGTTGTATTTTGGCTGGAAATGAAAGTCAAATTGATGTCAGAAACCGACTGATGTTGGTTTCTGACGTCAACCCGATTTTCTTTTTCAACCACAATACAACGTCTGTCCAACGTTGGAGATTAATATCTATCTGGTGTTGGATTCTGACATCAACCTGATTTTCATTTTCAAATGCGAATTTTGTCATTTTTTGGTGCACACTAGCTTATAGATAACAGTAAGGTTAACATATTCATACTAAAAGCCAAAAAACTTTAAATAGGGCAATGTTTGAGGGAACAGCCATTTGGGTGTCCGAAACCATTGTGGACGTTATTGAGTGCACTTATTCAGTCTCACATTCAATCCTACTACTGGACCTGTGTTCTAGAAATAAATTTGAAATTGATATGAGGGTAGGCGAGCATAGATTCAGAGGCATACGGTACTGTAAGTATTACATACAGGGCAATTCCACGCAAAACTGTCATCCATAACGCCAACACAATGCCATGGTATTTAGTTGGCGTTATGGATGTGACAGTTTTGCGCGGAATTGCCCTACAACAATGCAACAATAATAAAACAATGCATTGAAAGTTACTTTTGATACTTAAGTAAAAATCTGTCTTTACAACTTTTACTTGTAACGGAGTAATATTTGACCAGTAATATCTGTACTTTCACTCAAGTAAGGAAGTTGTGTACTTTGTCCACCTCTGACGGACACACACACACTCGCAGTGCTGCTCTGATTTTGTCAGTAAAATAGTTCAGCAACTTAAAAAGCTACATGGCGTTTCTCATTAGCACGTGCAGATAAACGTAGTTTCGTTGGTGCTGGACACTGTTGAGAGACGCACAGACTGAGGTAATCCACACATCTCTCTCTCTCTCTCTCTCTCTCTCTGCATTAGACTGCATCAGAACTCGCGCTGTACAAAACCTCTGCAGTGTTAAGCATATTCTGACTAACTTAAACATACCTAACTAACTTAAAAATAAGTACCACCTGACACTATTTGTCAGTTCAGTGATCACATGCCCAATTGCAGATCACAGCGTAGATTCGGGGCATGAGAAGAGTTGCTGATTCAGCAGCAGCGGGCAGGATTACTCTCTTCCGGCTTCATGAACCCGTCTGTTATCGCTCGGCTGTTTGATTGTCTCCGGTCTAACTCATCCTCACTGTCAGCTAATTCTGGTTACATATTCAGCACTCACGCTGGCATCTTTGTGTGCTTAAACCGTCCACAGACTGTATTGCACATATATGGTCTGGCTGGCCGTGAGGAGAGTTTTTTTATTTTTTTATTATACAGCCGGAAGAGGTGGAGGCTGCTGATGCTGAATAAAGGCCTCAATGAAAGGCCTCAATGCCTTTTTTTTATTATTTTTTTATTCTATTTTTCCCCCCAAATTCTGTTTAAGTACATGAGCGTTTTTTTTAGTGAAGCTGTGAATAGAATTAAAGCTGTTTCTGGCCAGGCCTCAAGTACACCTGCTGGGGTTTTTCAACAGATGCACAGCTGCACTGAGTTCCTGACATTGCTCAGGCTTTCTTGACATCAAGTGTGCATTCAAGCATGTTAACCTCTGCCTTTCTTTGTGTAAAACTGGGCTATGCTTCAAGGCCAACAGGTTTTCAAATATGTTCAGAATGGCGTGCATGTATTTTGCAGAAAGCATTAAGGTACGATCGCATTTACCTTTTGTTCAGTGAATTTTCACGGACGAAATCCAGTCATTTCAGTAGCAATCCACGTGTTTGAGAGATTTTTGTGAGTGCAATGCATTTCCCCATCTTTTGAGTTGTTAAAGCAAATTGCCACTGACCAACACAAAGAATTTGACAGCGACTTCTGTGTGAGTTGTGCTTCATACATTGGCAATATTTGGTGGGCAAAAAGGTCTATTGTCAATTAAGCAGCAGAGTTTCTCTAACATGACCACATTTTTATATGTATTTTCCAAACAAAGCATAAGGAGCATCCCCCCCCCCCCTAGTGTATAAGACATTTATAAGCTCATTTAAAATAAGGGAGTTAAAATGTGCACTCTTAGGACCATCTACAACATATTACAACATAAACACTATAAAGTAAACATTGTCATAATTCAACAGTAGATTATAAGCAATCGTGTGTGCAGTGTTCCCTGGTGGCAAACTGATCTACAGTGCTGCGCTTTGACTTGAATGTGCAGCGCTCCTTTATTTAATAAAACCATAGCCTTTTGAAGTTTAATAATCACCTTAACAATCCCATATTTAAGACCTTTTAAAAGGATAATTAAGATATTTCTTTTTACACCATTTGATATTAAGACTTTAAGACAGTAAGGCTTGGTTTCACAGACAGATCTTAGACTAAGCCTTAGTTCAATCAGGGCACTTAAAGTATCTTTTATGAACTAGAGACAAAACAATGGCACCGATAAATTGTAAGATATGTCAGTGCAAGTTGCTTTCAGTTTAAACATGCATTTTATTCTGGGACTAGTCTTAAGCTTTGTCTGTGAAACCAGGGGTAAATTTCATAACTTGAGGATTTATTTATTTATTTATTTTTTTTGCCCACATTCCTAAATGCATTTTACAAATGCGACGAACAAACAAAAAAAAGTGTCAGATCTGGCCTTTCTGTCTCTGACCTCTGTCGTTGTCATTCAGGTGTGATCTACCTGAAGAACATGGTGACACAGTACTGGAGTGAAGGAGATAGTGCAAGCACTGAAACGCCTACCAGTAACATCCCTGAAGAGGACAGGCAGTTCATTCGAGACAACATAGTGGAGGCCATCATCCAGTCCCCAGAGCGCATCAGGTAACACACAGCTACACGTACACGGGAGGGAGAGTCGGATCACTTTCTTTTCTAACCTTTTTTTTTTCTCACTTTCAAAGAGTGCAACTCACAACTTGCATTCACCACATGATCAAGCACGACTACCCCAGTAGATGGACGGCTATCGTGGACAAGATCGGCTTCTACCTGCAGTCTGACAACAGTGCGTACTGGCTGGGCATCCTTCTGTGCCTCTACCAGCTGGTGAAGAATTACGAGTAAGCATAAACACGATATCTGAGAAACTGAAGGCACTGAGTGTCTGATTTGATATTTCTTGTATTTGTTAGTGCATTCGGTTTCTGTTATATCTACATCGGTTGCTGTAGTCGTCAACATGATGACTGTTCTACAAATCGGTACATTTAGCCCTCTTATGGCTCGCTGCATGAAACATTCAGTGATCAACAAAATGCTGAGGATTGTCAAAAATGTCAAGTCTACAACACAAAAAAAGAGCGTTTGCAATTTACAAATTATGAGATTTGTAATAATTTAAATCTCAAAAAATGAGATCTGTAAAAAAAACCATTGTGGTTTTTAACCAAAATATTGACACCTGAATAAGCTAATACCGCATGCATCAGCTGTTCTGTCAAAGCAACATTTAAAAATTAGCCTAAACTTGTTTTAACATTTTTCCTGATAAAATAATTTAAGGCATTTACATGATACTTTACATACACTTTATTTTCTTAATTGTACATGTAGCTAGTGCTGTCACAGTTATGAAATTTTGAAAGAAATAACTGCGGTCTTGTGACTATGGTGATTTAATTATCTGTTTTAGGGCTTTGCTGTACATTTGTGTGCTTTGTTCATTAAATAATTGTCACAAATTATTGATAAAGTGAATCCTTTGCAATGTACAATTAACACCTTTTAAATATTAATTTATTTTATTCTATAAATAACAAACTATCCCAACAAACATGTAGCTGTACTCATTTTTGTACTTTCGATTGTACTTTGTACTTTCGTTTTTTCATTTCGAACCACATTTGATTTATTTGAGTGTATGTCTGTTTTTTAATAGTTTAAACAACTAAACTATATTGACTGGTATACCAAAAAAATGGATTTGGGCAGTCAGTGTGAGCTTACGGCACTACCACCAGTTGTCCTGATGCAAGTCTGTATTTTTTCTTTTTTGTAAGGTATAAGAAGCCTGAGGAGCGCCAGCCGCTGGTCGCTGCCATGCAGATCTTCATGCCGATGCTAAAGGACCGGTTCATACAGTTGCTGCCAGACCCCTCCGGCGAGTCTGCGCTGGTTCAGAAGCAGATCTTTAAGATCCTTTACGCTCTCTTCCAGGTACTGCCGTCATTTCTGTAATAAAGGAGATCACCGCTTATCCAGAAAGAAGCTTTTTTTTTTAGTTTGGGTCTCGCATTAATTGATTGGTGTTTTTACAGTACAACCTCCCTCTGGAGCTGATCAATCGCCAGATTCTGACTGAGTGGATGGAGATTCTGAAGACCGTCGTGGACAGAGATGTTCCTCCAGTAAGGATGTGCTTCTGGTTATCATAATTTATCATTTTTGCTAGTGACGTAACGCAGTTTCGGTTTGTGTATATACACATACATATATATGTATGTGTGTGTGTATAATGAATTGGAGTAGAAACAATTATTGTCATTAAAAAGTTTATATAAAAACTGCTTTATGTGCAGTTTATATAGAACACTGTTTTTGAGTATTGATTATTAAATAAATTTGATTAGTTCACCTTAACGTTCTGAAAGTATCAGCCATTGGCTGTTAGTGGACGGTGTGCGTAGTGTCCGTCTACGTTTAGTGCCGTCTCCGGTCTGTGTCTTACAGGCTGTGGGACGGTTCTCACGCCACACTCACAGCCACAGAGCCACTGGAGATCATAGTACTGGCCCAGTGACGTCTAAACGACTCTACCACTGGCCAGCCTCCATATTCTCCTACAAAAGCCTATAAACTCGACCTAAAGATCTCAAATCGATGTTCTACATACTACTACAGTAGTCAACATTTGAAGTGGATCAAAAAAAGTTCATCAAAGTTATCCTAAGACTAGAATGGGTATTGTTCAAAATTCATGTATAGCTTTGATGAAAGGTTTTGATCCACTTCAAATGTTGACTATTCAATTTCACATACTTTTTAATAGTATGCAGTGTTCAGTTTTGCCACGTGATCTTCTAAAGTGCTTCTGTGTGGCTTTGCAGGAGACCCTTCAGGTGGATGAAGACGAGAGGCCCGAACAGCCCTGGTGGAAGTGCAAGAAGTGGGCGCTTCACATCCTCGCCCGGCTCTTCGAGAGGTACAGTAACGTAACATCACTTCCTCCCAAGAGCGCTACATATAAAGCTTTCGCAGATGACTCATGGTCCATTTGAATTTCAGCCCACGCTGAGCAGTTGGAAACACTCGATTAGTTATTTTCAGCGGAAGGTCTTGTGTGTTTGAAACCGTTACTGGATTTTCATGCATGTTTTTTTGCCCCAAAGGTATGGCAGCCCTGGCAACACAACCAAAGAGTACACAGAGTTTGCAGAGCTTTTCCTCAAGGGTTATGCCGTGGCTGCACAGCAGGTAAACAGGAGACGTCATTAGATCGTTCAGTGGGTTGTTGACATGACGTGTGCTGATAACTGATGAACTTTGACTCTGTTTCTGATAGGTACTGTTGAAGGTGTTGTATCAGTATAAGGAAAAGCAATACGTGGCTCCCAGAGTTTTGCAGCAGACACTGAATTACATCAACCAGGGAATCGCACACGCCGTCACCTGGAAGAACCTAAAGCCACACATTCAGGTTTGTACATGTGGTTTTGCATGATGCAGAGTGTATGTTTGACTAAGGGTTTGAAAGTCTTATGAAATATTAGGCAAAATAGAACCTAGGTTTGGACGATAATCAATGTGAATATCAATATTTATATATTTTCTTAAATGTCCTAAAAGTTAATCGTTCACAATAAGATCAATAACATGCATTTATAAATTAAATATGGTTAATTTACATTTCACGCTGACCAAAAAGCCAGTGTTGCCAAATGAAGTGAAATGCAGTAATTTAGTTTTAAAATGTTAGTTTCTTTCTTCTTTTTTTTTTTTTCAATCAAAAATACTGAATTTCTTTTTGTAATTGAGCAATATAGCAATTCATAAACTGCCATGTTTAGAAAAGTTTTTAAGACATATTAAAGCAAAACACCACAGTGAACTTCTGAGGGATGAATCAGTATTTTGGATTGATTCATTGAAACTGACCATTCAAAAAAATTATTTGCAGAGTGAGATTTCTCATAATTCTGTCACAAGTTAACTAGCCAAATTAAAGATGCTAACTAAATCATTGTGACTTCATTATTTAATATCTCCTTTTTTACTGTTTTGCTAGTATTGAGCCATGAGTGACTGTTGCAGTGATTTTTACTGCAAGCGTGTTCTTACCTAAAAACCTCATTAACCACTGCCTCATGTCATACACCTTATCCAAGTTCTTGTTGTGTGTGGTTTCAGGGAATCATTCAGGATGTGGTGTTCCCCCTCATGTGTTACACAGACAGTGATGAAGAGCTCTGGCAGGAAGACCCGTACGAGTACATCCGCATGAAATTTGGTTAGAGCAACACCATATTTATCTGAACCACCAAAAGATTCTTGCACAGTAGAAAACCAAAACCAGATCGTTCTGCTCATGCTTTCTCTCTCTCTCTCTCTGCTTCCTCTTAGATGTCTTTGAAGACTTCATCTCCCCAACTACTGCAGCTCAGACGCTTCTCTTCACCGCTTGCAACAAAAGGAAGGAGGTGGGTGTTTGGAAGCGCCATCTGGCATGATGAGGCCGATGACGTGATTGTGTTTGGCTGAATTCTGTGTATATCTTACTGCCAACACTCATGTATCCAATCAGCGCCCTGCTGCTCCAACAGAACTTTAGATGCTTCTGACGCCGGGTGGAAAGAGCTCGTTCGCAATCTCAAAGAGCTGTCTCTCTTATTCAAAGGAAGCGCTTTCCTTTCTTTGTATTGTGATGTATGTTTTAATATAGCTGCAATCAGCAGTTCTCAAGGTTCAAGCTCAAACGGCTGTAGACGATAGTTATACAGTTGCCTCTATTGACAGATTATTATAAGTACTATATTACAAGAGACAAAGAATATTGTCTCTAATTGGGCAGCAATACATTCAGTCAAGTGTTTTCAGTAAGGTGGGCTTTTTTGAAAAATATTGTATTAGAATATTTGGGCTTATAAAAACAAATATTCAAGTATTAGTTTATTTAAATGATGTTTAACTAGAAAGTTATTTTTGTTTATTCATCAAGTTTTTGTCACTATTTCTGAAAAGCTTACGATTTGGCAATATACACAACAAGCTTATGTTATATCTTAAGGTTTTATTTTAGTTAAAAACATTAAACAGTGTGCAAACAAAAAAATATAAAAAACAAAAAGCTCAAGCATTCAAGCTCAAGCAGCGCATAGAAGAACAAACGGTAATAAAGCGGACTGCGCCAATTATCGTACATAACGTACATATACAGTCATGTATGGTTAACTTATCGTGTTTATATTGTTTCACATGTTTATGTTGTGTGTAAGCAGCCTAAGAGTTTGAGTTCAGCCTGTGTTCTGAAAGTGTCATTGTCTGGCTGTTAGTGGACGGTGTGCGTAGTGTCCGTCTACGTTTAGTGCCGTCTCCGGTCTGTGTCTTACAGGCTGTGGGACGGTTCTCACGCCACACTCACAGCCACAGAGCCACTGGAGATCATAGTACTGGCCCAGTGACGTCTAAACGACTCTACCACTGGCCAGCCTCCATATTCTCCTACAAAACCTACACATGACATGAATTGTGAAATGTTTTGAAACCTATGTTAACCTCCTCATTGTATAACAGGTGCTGCAGAAGTCCATGGGCTTCTGTTATCAGATCCTCACTGAACCCGCCTCTGACCCCAGGAAAAAAGACGGAGCTCTTCATATGATCGGCTCGCTGGCTGAGATTCTTCTCAAGGTGATTTTGCAATACAGTTCAGGGTGCAACGCTAAGGATTTTATTTATTTAAATTCTCCGGGTTGGGCCAGTGGTTCAATTGTCATGCCCTGCCAACATTTTCTCTGGCCCCTCCACAAAAAAATTCAATAAAGATTATTTTCGTTATTTCTGACCCTGTATTCTAATAAGCTTATGCCACAAACATTTTTAGATACCAGTGAAATTTCTAAATTCTCGTTTCCAATTTCAAAACCACAACAAAATATACAGGCCTAACTAATATGAAGTTCAAACAATATTAAAGAAGAGTGCACAGTCTGTTTTAAAAGAACAAACAAGTACAATAGAACAAAGATACAGTGCTTTAACTTGTTCATGTGGGTCTAACAGTTGTCAGGTGCAGTAACTGAATACTCAAATATACACTGGCCAACACTGTATAGTCTTCACTGTATAAATTAAATGTAGATTAATCTGTTATAGCTACAAAAGTTATTCAGTTAAGAGTAGTGAGTGATTATCTGTCTTTTTGTTGTTTGATTAACATTGACACAAACAGTGGCAGGTTTTTGCTGTCATTAAGGCTGAATGCACAGATCCAATATACTGATACACGTTTTCTTTCTCAGCAGTTTACCTTCACACAAGACATAACCAACTGTGTTTATTAGTATTTTGACAATTTTGTGTGTCCACTCATGCTCACAGATGCCAAAAAGAACTCGATTTGGTGTTTGCGATGGTTAAAAATGGCTTGAATGTTTTAAATTTGAAAGATTTAAAAACGCATGCAAATCCTTTTCAATCCAGCCTAGAGTAACCAACGCAGCTTCTTGGGTAGTTGTATTGATGATTTTAATTTGTTTCAATCAGAGGAAGATCTACAAAGACCAGATGGAGTTCATGTTGCAGAATCATGTCTTTCCTCTGTTCCGCAGTGAGCTGGGTTACATGAGAGCCAGGGTGAGAGATGTGCTCATTGCAGTCTTGCGCTATTAAAGAATAATTCAATCTTGAGTGGTGCAAACTCGACTTGTCTGTCTTCATGGTAATTCTGCCTCTAGGCCTGCTGGGTGCTTCATTACTTCTGCGAGGTCAAGTTCAAGAGTGACCAGAACTTGCAGACAGCCCTCGAGCTCACCCGCCTGTGTCTGATCAACGACAACGAGATGCCTGTGAAAGTGGAGGCGGCCATCGCCCTCCAGGTCCTCATCAGCAATCAGGAGAAAGGTGAAGATTTCACTCGCTTATCTCTTTTTCTGTGTCCTCCCTCCATCTTGCATTTATATGAGATGGCTTTGTTTGTTTTTCCCATCAGCCAAAGATTACATCACCCCGCACATTCGGCCCGTGATGCAGGCACTCCTCCAAATCGTGCGCGAGACCGAGAACGACGATCTTACCAACGTCATCCAGAAGATGATCTGTGAGTACAGTGAGGAGGTCACCCCGATCGCTGTGGAGATGACCCAGCATTTGGTAAGAACTGTTTTATGAGTCCATGAAAGTCTTAAATCAAATTTAAGGCCATTAAAAGTCTTAAATACAGTAGTCAACAGTAATCAAAAAAGTTAATCAAACGGGTATTGTTCAAAATTCATGTATAACTTTGATCCACTTCAAATGTTGACTACTGTATATTAAATGGTATAAGAAAGTATTAGTTATAACTTCAAGAGGTCTTAAATTTGAGGACTGAAAAGCAGGAATTGTGTTATGGCTTAATGTGGTTATTAAATTTCAAAAGGCGATATATTTAATGAAACATGAACGCTGCATGTTTGAAAGTAAAAACACATTGCTGTTGCGCGTTCTACATGCTTGTGTTTTCTGAGTTATATGAATGTATATCTGAAGGAAACCGACTGTCTTGGATCTCCATATAATGCCTAATAAAGTAGTGTTTATAAGCGCAGCGCTGCTTCGTTTAACTGATATAAACTGATATATTTCTGCTGCTCCATAAGCGCCATCTACTGTCAGACTGAATTTGCATTTTCATTATCTGCTGTTTTTGTTTAGACCAATGTGGAGATCAACCCATATTTTTACACCGCTTGCACAGTGTTGTAAATGTTAACCGGTGGATCGATAAGCTAATGTGTATAAAATAAAATAAAAACATATACATTTACATACACACACAAACAATTTGCGAAAATCTTCTCAGAGTAAACATTCGTGCTTGATTCCTCTCTCTCAGGCCATGACCTTTAACCAAGTGATCCAGACGGGGCCTGATGAGGAAGGAGGTGATGATAAAGCAGTGACCGCCATGGGCATCCTCAACACCATTGACACACTGCTGAGTGTAGTGGAGGACCATAAAGAGGTGAGAAAATAGAAACATGGGCGGCAGAAGTTCCTCCCGTCTCTCTGGCCTGTAGAATTACTTCCAGCCGCCCACAAACTCCAAGGCAGAACTGTCTTTAAATAGCCTTGAGGAAATCTATCCGCATTTTATATTTATATAGCAAATGCTTTCACTGTACAATTTCATGCTAATCCCTTTAATATGAATTTGAACTTGAACTTGTATGAATGTAATTTATTTTTTGAAGATGAACCATGTGGAAATTAGGGAGAGATGGCACTATTACACTTCCTTGTAGAGCTTTAGATCTACAATATAGATACTGTTGAGAATCTGTGTTTTACTAGTACATTATATTTTAAATGCTTGTTTTAAAAAGTATTTACACATTTTCACGTTAATTTGGAGATCGAGTGTGAAAATAAGACATCTCCAAATTCTTGTGGAAATATTTGTTTACAAATATTAATGGTTGGTGTGATTATTCGTGAATTAAAGTAATCTGTGTGGATGAAATTTGTAATCGTTCAACTTCAAAGTTGCTTAAATATTAAGGTGTATCATGACTTATGTCTGACATATGGTTTTATTAAACCATTTCTACAGGTATTTACATGTATGTATGTATGTTGAGTCTTTCCCCGCCAGTGTTTTTTAAAAGGTTGCCAGTCACCGCCAGCCGTTTTGATCATTTTCACAATTTCATGGCCTCCAGAATAAGATGAACATGCAATGTCAAAAGTACAGAGCCTCTGCTTTAAGAATTTTTTTTTTTAAAAACAGTGAAAACAGATATTCGGTCAATGGCGGGGAAAGGGTTAATATTCCATTGTGCTATGATCTTTTTTGACTGGACAGTTGATGCACGCACTATTTAATTATTACACAAATATCTGAGCACAGAGACGCCGCTGTTTAACACACTGCTGATTGGCTGATTTCAGATTACCCAGCAGTTAGAGGGCATCTGTCTGCAGGTGATCGGCACAGTCCTGCAGCAGCACGTCCTGGGTGAGTTTCACACACTAGTGGGAAAGCCTGTTTTGTGTGCCTTTGGCTGTGTGTTGATTGTTTCTGGTTAATGTTCCCAGAGTTCTACGAGGAGATCCTGTCCCTGGCCCACAGTCTGACGTGTCAGCAGGTTTCTCCTCAGATGTGGCAGCTCCTCCCTCTGGTCTATGAGGTCTTCCAACAAGACGGATTTGACTATTTCACAGGTAAACTAGCGTTTACTTTGTTCACTCGATGAACTTCCTCCTTAAACTGTAAACAGAACGTCAGGGAGATTACACAGATTTGGTTGGTTGAGAAATGTGTGACGGTTGTTTACTTTAACTCATAGATATTGAAAATTCAAGGGAAATGCTTTATGTACCTTTTTTGTTTCAGATATGATGCCACTTCTCCATAACTACATCACAGTTGACACAGACACGCTCCTGTCTGACACCAAATACCTTGAAGTAATCTACAGTATGTGCAAAAAGGTACAGCAGTCCCTCTACTTTAATACAAACCAAAACTAAAGTCAGTTGCAAATTTGTTTTTACACAGTATGTGCAAATAAAGCACTGATCAATATAAGGTAACTACTTGTACCTAATATGGATTAAGGTTAAGTTTAGGGTTAGCATCAGGGTGTTAGCATTATAGGAAGAACATGCATGTAAAGCAGGACTAAAATAAAGTGCAACTGAAAAGCCCTTGATTTTAAGAAATTGTGTCAGATTGACTTTGTGTTCATTAAACTGTGTGTGTGTGTGTGCCAATCAGATTTTGTCAGGAGACCCAGGGGAGGACCCAGAATGCCATGCGGCCAAGCTCTTGGAGGTCATCATTCTACAGTGCAAAGGTCGTGGTATTGACCAGGTGTGTTTCTTGATCTTTATGTCCACGTTAGATTTGTCTTTCTAGCAGTGATGTATGAAAACCAGTGATGCGGAGAATCTTTTTGGGTTTTGCTAACAAACCTGGTTCCAACTTAGTTATTGCTTCCAACAATAAGTGATTATAAATAATAATAATTATAATACAAATAAAATCAATGTAACATTATCACTGAATTGTTACCCATATCTTATGGCCTTAATTTTATAAGAAAAATATATTGACCATGATGCCTACTATCATATTTGATATGCAAATTTCTAAGGCCTTCTATGATCAACATGATCAATTTTGCTGACAAACCTGTTGCACACAATCTACCACATGCCTTCTGTCGAATGATTGATAGTTTATACTTTTTAGCAAGTAAAATGCATTTAAGTTTCATTGTTAAAACATGGTTTGTGTCTTTTTGTGAAAATCATTACAGATTTTTATACAGTGAATATGAGAATAATTTATATTTGAGTAATATTTCAAAATGTCCACTTACTAGACTAAAGCAACTTCAGTTTGCTTGCTTATCCATAACATCATTTTTTTTATTATTATTATTTTTTTATCTAATGTGAGTCAAAAATTATCCATCATGCTTTTGATGAGAGTTGATTTGTTCATCTCTCAATTATCATTGGATTGCATTGCATTGTTTTAAAACTACAAAGCTTGATCATAAAACGAAGTGCTTAAATATCTTACTAAGACATTATTGGGAGATATAGATAGTGTCAACTGATATGTATATGCATTATGTACAAATCTGCTATACTGTTATAAAAATGTATAAATCTTACAAGCTATCAGAATTTCATCTTACTTTTTGGCCATATAAATATCAGCAGTTCCATCGCTTTGCATACATCTACTCCGTTTGGACCAAGTCTTCTACAGGTGAAACTCGAAAAATTTGAATATTGTGCAAAAGTTCATTTATTTCAGTAATTCAACTTAAAAGGTGAAACTAAAATATTATATAGACTCATTACATGCCAAGTGAGATATATTTCAAGCCTTTATTTATAATTTTGATGATTATGGCTTACAGTTTATGAAAACCCCAAATTCAAAATCCATTTTCATAAGCTGTAAGCCATAATAATCAAAATTATAGCAAATAAAGGCTTGAAATATCTCACTTTGCATCTGAGTCTATATAATATATTAGTTTCACCAGTTGAGTTACTGAAATAAAGAACTTTTGCACGATATTCTAATTTATCGAGTTTCACCTGTATATCTTACTATTTGAGCATAAAGGCCTGATGTATAAAACACTTTATAAATATTTTGTTTAAACTTTCAACTGTTCCGTTTCAAAAGATTTGATTTTTCTGACCGTTGATTCATATGTCAGGCTTTCCAGAGTTAATGAGCGCGGTGTCCATTCCTGCAGGTGGTGCCTTTGTTTGTAACGACCGCTTTGGAGCGTCTGACACGTGAAGTGAAGACCAGTGAGTTGAGGACCATGTGTCTGCAGGTGGCCATCGCTGCGCTCTATTACAGTCCTTCTCTTCTCCTCAACACACTGGAGAATCTGCGCTTCCCCAACAACACCGAGCCCATCACCAACCACTTCATCTCCCAGTGGCTCAAAGACATCGACTGCTTCCTCGGGTACGCCCTTCATACCGTCACATCTACCGCGACAAGCGTTTCTCAGGGCAAGAGTAACATGCCATCGCTGTTGTTTGCAGGCTCCACGATCGGAAGATGTGTGTGTTAGGACTGTGCGCGCTCATGGATCTGGACCAGAGGCCACAGGCTGTTAACCAGGTCGCAGGTCAGCTCCTTCCCGCAGCCATCCTCCTGTTTAACGGCTTGAAGAGGGCCTACGCCTGCAGGGCCGAGCACGAAAATGATGAGGACGACGATGAAGAGGGCGGAGAGGAGGAAGATGAGACTGGTAAAATGAGCTTTTGCCAAGGCTTCTAAATTAAAGGTTTTACATATTAGTTGCAATAAAATGTAGTTATACATTGCATTTTTCTGTCATGTGTGCAGATATTGTGCATTATTGACAATCTGTTATCTGTTCAGAATAGATACCACCATTTGTTTTACTCTGTAACAACCATTTCAAACATTAGTCATTTTTAATTTATGTAGCTCTTTATACAGTAGATTGTTTCCTAACAGCTTCACTGTAATGAAAAGGAAAATAACTGTTAATGTTGCAAAATTAGACTTAAGCTGTATTTGACATTCAGCTCAATTTGTTTCAGTGTTGATTCAATTTAATAAGTGTTTGTTGCAAAGTTTGTAAGTAATGAAAGTAATTTGATTCAGCTGTAAAGTAGCTCTACAGAAGACAAGTGTCATTATTCAGCTAAAGTCAGTTTGTTTTGTTCTTATCTGATAGTGTCAAATCAGTAATATTTCTGAATAATAATTGTCTATAAAGTTTAAGTATTCGTATAATATGCTACATTGTCACATGACCTCATAATAAATATTTATGTATATTTTTTTAAATCCAATTTGGAGTAAAATGTCATAATTGATCATTGTTGGCTGTCCGATCAAATGAGTCAAGCTTCTATTACATCCAGATAATTTGTCACACTGGAAATTGAATGTCAAGTCGAGAAAATTGGTATATTTGATATATTGATGCATTTCCCTCTTTTTTTTTTTTCTCAATGTAATGAACTCTAATGCATAGTTGTTCTGACATGTGACTCGTTCTTGTGCAGCGGAGTTGGGCAGTGATGAAGATGACATCGATGAAGAAGGACAGGAATACCTTGAAATGCTAGCTAAGCAAGCAGGAGAGGACGGTGACGATGAAGACTGGGAGGAAGACGACGCAGAGGAGACCGCTCTTGAGGGTTACACGACCTCGGTGGATGATGAAGACAACCTTGTCGATGAATACCAGATCTTCAAAGCCATAATACAGAGTACGAGTTTCACTTGTAGTGTGTGTGAACAAACTACAGTAGTCAGCATTTGAAGTGGATCAAATGAGTTTTGAACAAACCCTGTTCTTGTCTTTTTTTGATCCACTTCAAAAGTTGACTTCTGTTCTTTAAAGAGCATTTTACTCAGACTGCTCTCTCCTTCAGATGTCCAGGGCCGTGACCCCGCATGGTACCAGGCGCTCACACAGTGTCTCGATGAGGAACAAAGAAAACATCTTCAGGATATTGCAACACTTGCAGATCAGCGGCGAGCAGCACATGGTGAGGCAAAAAGCTGTTTTGAGTAATCGATTGCGCAGCAGTTTTTGTTCCCCTGTTGACATAACAAAAATACCAAATTTACATTTGAGCTGTTTTCTGCCAGATATTGGACCCAAAACATGTTTGTCAAACTCTGAAAAGCTGAAAACACTCAGTATACTGCCAAAACGTTACCCATTTGCTCAGCTCGCTGATTTCCCTCCTGTTTTGCTTTTGTTTCTGATTGTTTTTAGAATCAAAGATGATCGAGAAGCATGGAGGATACAAGTTCACAGTTCCCGTGGTGCCATCCAATTTCAACTTTGGTGGCAGCGCCCCTGGGATGAATTGAGTCCTCTCTTTCCCCTTCCCCTTTCTAACTGTGACTGAATGTAGTGAAATGAAAACACTTGTGTTGCTCCCTGAAGTAGTGGTTCCAGAACTGGTTCTTCTTCTCTCACTCTTCAATCTGACTATCAAATTTAAACAGCACCAGAAGATGTGGGAAAGCAACCAAATGCAGCCAATGCCCGGGAAAACAAACCAAGAACTTGAACGCTAAGCAAGTGGGGGGGAAAATAAAGCTCTGAACAATGTTGTCTTATGGAATCCAAAAATTAGGAGAGATACCATAACGGCAGCTCCCACACACACATACTACGGGGGGCTAAAGAATTGAAATTGAGACGTAACGTCAAATTCATTGTCACTGTACGGGCCAAAGGGCCTTTTCAAGATTATACCTCTGGCAGTTAGTGTGTCAAAGTTTTCTTCATCAAAAAACGGGAAAAAAAAAAATTCTCATATTGTACATAACTAGCCAAGGCACTTGATTTTTAAGTTGCCTGGTCAAACAACCAGAGGCATTTGTAAGGTGTCAATGTGTATTCAAATGTAGCATATTGGATACTTGTCATAGCACTATGTGATGCCTGATCTCTGTAAATTAATGACTAGCACTTTCATATTGTTCAGGTCTCTTAGCCTTCTGTATCAGACTGCAAATTTTTTAACTCAGTTGAAAACTATTTAAGAATTGGAACATTGTTACCTGGACGGTGACTTCTCCTATAATGGTTGGTGTTCAGAGGGCTTCAATAATAGTGTGTGGCAATCATTTGCTGCTTGTAATGATGTTTTAGGCTCCAAACAAAAAATGCACTTGGTGTTCTGGATAATGATATTGTTACAAGCACTGTCATTTAAGTAATTGGAGCATGAATTGAGGAGGTCTCAAGCATTTGGTTGATGTATGGATGAACCATCAAGTATACACAACATTAAAAAAAAAAAAAAAGCTTTAAATTTGAGAATCGGTTCGTTTCTCCAGTAATTTCTTATTGGTTGTTTCTCTTCGCTTTCAGGGTGATTGGCTGACTAGTAATTCTGTAGTCTTGCAATATTATTGGGTCTCATCTGGGTAAAAACTGAAGCAAGTAGAGAATATATCTGTGCCATGCACAATGTAAGGTTGAGTACATAAGTTTTTTTGGGGTTTTTTTTCTCCGTAAAGCAATAAAGTCCACAAGTCCCTAAAGCATGGTCTTGGTAATGCCACCAAGATCATAATAAAAAACAATTTCAGGTTGTTTGACTTTGTCACAATCTGAGCCAACGGTTTTCAAACTTACCCTCCTGAGACCCAGAAAAAAAAAGTTTTTTGAATTGAGGTTTTTTTTTTTTCATGTCATCACATTGTTTAGCGCACAAGAAACAAATGGTAAAAAAAAGTTTTTTTTGAAAAATAATATTTTATTCATACATTATGCTATGTCCTCTGTAGTGGATGCCAGGACTAAGTTGTTTAAAAAATAAAATGACATAAAATTATATGTATAGGCAAAAACAATGGGATTTTTTTTTTCAATCACCAATAAATTTTGGGGTTTCAGGATTTTTTTTAACCAAAATTTGTATAAAGATGATTCTCATCTATGTTATGAAAGAAATAACGGAATGAATTGATACACCATTTTGCTTTATGTAATATGTGGGTAAAATGGCCATAAATTAATATTCCCATTCAATGCAATGTGTCTATACACTATCTAATTTGCACATTAATGTGTTCTTGGAGCAACATTTCATGAAAAAAGAAGTGTAATAATTGGAGTAATAATTGGCAACATTTTAATAATAATATATAATATTTCATAGGAATATTGATGTATAATTTATTTCCATATTCACTTGTTGTGTCTCCCAAAATGCTTGATAAACATGATTTAAGTCCTGATGTCCTCTACAGTGGACACGTATGAAATCTGTAACAGAAAGTCATTTTTTTTATTTGAAACCCCATAACATTTTCCTGAGATGTTGGTTTATGAAATACAATTTGAAAAGTAGTCCAATTTAAATTATAATTACAATATATTATCATATTTCCTACATTTGATCACTAAAGACCAAGGAGAAGTTGTTTTCATGGTGAAACCTCCAAACATTTGGTGAATCTGAAAGTCCTAAATGTGCTCTTTACAGGACACCCAGGTTGTGACATGTGACATGTATGATGTCAGACAAATTCACTAAAATATAATGTCCACTACAGTGGACAAAAGTCTATTCCTGGGTCCCAGGAGGTTACTGGACATTGTGACCTGATTGGGGATTTCCAATAAAAGTAGATGTCCAAAATGTGCAGTGCTGGGGCGGCTTTTTGAAACTCCTGATCTGAGCAAACTTTGGAAAATTTTCTCGTAAAAAAAAATAAAAAAATCACCGCCCGTTAGAACAAAACTCCGTAGGAAAGTGGATCTCTAGGATCAGGAATGAAGATCTCTGCATTACACTGAAATTGTTTTGGTTATTCAAAAAGCTTTGATAACTTTTCATATATGTTGTCTCAAGATTACTTGACACATGTGGAGAAAAACTGTAAGATGAGTTATCGTTGTGAAGTGCAGACTGTCCATCAGTCCACCAGTGGCTTTCATGTATTTGTTAATGTTCACAATGACATCAAAGGCCATCTGTTTCCTCTTAATTCTCTATAACGTGTCTGTGTTGGTCAGTTCTCTAAAGAAACACTGAAATAACATTGTGTAATTTGCATCAGTGAAGCTAAAATACACAGTATCATCTGAATTTAACATGGTAAACCGCAAAACTAAACTAGGAAAGTGATTCTGTTTGAGTGGAAATTGAAACCAAATGCCAAATTTCACAACCGTTTTGCATATTGTTCTAGAGGCTGACATAGACTCCTCAACACACATTACAGATACTGATAGTTGCAAAAACTTTGTTGCCAATGAAACCAATGGGGAAAAAAGTCTCCAAACTTGATGAATTATTTGTAAGACTGACTGATTTAGGTATTTTTGCTATGTCTGGTACATTCTAGACATTTATAATGGCTGGGCACCCAAAGGCCTTTTTGTTCCTTCTTTTTCATGGTTATGTGGATGAGCTTACCGCCCTGTTCAAGTCATTTGAAGTTGACACCTGAAAAACAGTCACAGGCCAATTTTTTTATAGAAGTCATTGAGGTCATTGACTGAGTCAATTTGTATTGATTGACTTGCTGCATTAAAAAAAAGAGACTTAAATGCATGGCAGAAACATTGGTGGTGTATATGATTCAGATCCCTTCGTGTGTCAATACTTGTATGCAATGTGTTTAAATAGCTTACGCAATTTCCCAGATGGTCACTTTACTGCACGTTTTGTTCTAGAATTATGCCACGAAAAAAAAAAAAATATTAATCTGCTATCCACAAAAATCTGACTTGAGATTAAATCTGAGATGCAATTCAGTGATGTATTAGGGCAAAAATTACCAGACAGAGTTCCATATTTCATGCTTAATATTTGTAATAATAGTATTGACAAACGTCCCAACCGACCTAAACAATCTGCAAGATAAATGGAATAAGATTTTTAAGATTATAGTAATGTACAAGAACAATTACTAAGTTTCCAAAGGCCAAGAGGCGTTTTACAATAAAGCTTGGATTGACTATCACATGGTTATAAAGATAAGCGCCATTTCTACGATGTGAGTGAAGCTGTAGTCTTTGAAGCGTCTGCATCGATAAGCTTTTTCTTGCACTTGATGCCAAGGAGACTGCAGATCTTCATCAGCATCAGATCTACGATCTCCTCTTCTTCAGAGGGCTGAGGGAAAAGAGATGACCGTTCAATTAACTGATTTAGAAAGGTGACAGCACTGGATTAATTGATTATGAGAGATTTACTGTGGGATGAAGTTGCTCTTCATTGAAAGCCACCAATATCGCGGATATAAAGAGGTTGAGCACTACGAACGTCATAAAGATAATACAGGATCCGATGAGGAAAGCACCCAGAACTGGATTGTAATCCAAAACCTGTTGGTAGAAGGAAATGATACAATGAACAATACAAGTTCTTAACCAGACTGGCAGAGTAATTCAGTATAGGCCAGTATATTTACCTCATCATAGTTAAAGATACCTAGTTGTAGGCAAATAATGGTCTGTGCAGCCTCAAGCAGAGTTCTGTACGAGTAGAGCCTCCAACCGTACATTAAATTGCACTAATGGGATACAAAAATTAAACATTTCGGACAAACGTAAAAGTGCAGTCAACATGTACATCGCCAGGCTAACGCATGTAAATGTTCTTGTGCGTACTCAAAATTAGCATAAAATGGCATTGGTTCTTATGTCTCGCCATCAAAATAAATGTGCGTAATATACAAATGAGAGCTATGGTGGCAATCAAGATTTCCAGCAAATAACTTGCATTTCAGTTTGTACCTCACGCTGCTATCGTATGACTTAAGAAGACTTGTAATATAGTGCATAAGTAGTGTGAACTGCCACTTTGTACTTTCAGGAGCTTGTAGGCCAGTGGAGCCAAACTCAGATCCAGGAGGATCTCAGTCCTGCAGAGTTTAGCTTCAACCCTAATTAGACACACCTGATCCAGCTAATCATGTTCTTCCGGATTACTTGGAAATTACAGGTAGGTATGAACACTTGTTTCCGCCACAGAATAAAACATTTTAAAAGATAATTGCGACTTTTTAACTCACAATTGCGATCTTTTCTCAGAAGTGCGAGTTATAAAGTCCAATTCTAAGGAAATAAGACCGACTTTTTTCCACAGAATTGCGAGTTTATATCCCACAATTCTGACTTTATGAATCGCAATTGCGACTTTATACCACGCAATTGTGAGAGAAAAGGTTTACCTTTTAAAAAATAACCTTTTTTACTTTACTTATAGTGGAAACAAGCTTCCATAGGTAGGTGTGTTGACTAAACTCTGTAGAATTGTGGCCCTCCAAGAGCTGCCTCTGTTGTTGCCCCTGATCGTTGTCTAGATTCCACAAATTGAGAGGGATTATGATACTCACAGCAATGGAATAGGCCAAAAACATGATGGTCATGACCACGATGAAGCCTGAGATATCTGTCCATGCTCGCTGCAGTGTAGAGGTGATCATGTGTAGCTTGGGGTTGAGTCTCAGCAGATGCCACAGCTTGATGGTGGCCAGCAGAACTAAGAAGGCTATTAGATAGCCCAGTACAGCATCTGCCGTGGCCGTCTCATAAAAACTGACAAACCTGTTAGAGAACCAGTTGTATAAATTGCGAAGAAATTTCAAGTATCAAGTCTATTTTGTGCAGTATGTAGAAGTCTAGCATTCCATTCCGAACACAATCATTGATCTGGAAGGGTTTAAGACTTTCACTCACATGTCTTTGTTATTTTGGTAGTAGTCAATGTCCCGGTTACCCAGTATTGTCCTCTTGACAAACACAGATAATGCACTCCAACTTAGAATAATGATGACCAGTTCCAAAAGATTCCACTTGCTTCTGAAATATGCCCATTTCTGCTGCTTCATTAGTTTGCCCTGTTAAAATCCAGAAGATATTGTGCATTATAACTTCACTGATGCAAATACACCATCTTATGTTAGTGTTCCATGGGAGAGCTGACCTGCACAAACATGTAGTAGAGAATGAAGAGGAAATAGATGGCCTCTGATGCCATAACAAATACATGAAAGCCACCAGTGGACTGATACAGATGGACAGTCTGCACCTCACTGCGATATTGAAATGCACCTGCAAAAACAATAAAAATTACTGTGAGTCCAGACTTTGAGAACATGAGAATCTTATGAGAATTTCAACAGGAGATGCCTTACCTACTCCTGTGGTCTCAAATATGAGAGTCACAATGCAGAAGAGGTTCACATTTGCATTATAAACTGTGAACTCCACAAAGACAGCCCGTGTATACACGTCCAGCCAGACGTCGTCAAGAAGATACTTTAGAAGTCTGTAGGATGGGAAAGGAAAGATCACTTGTTCTAACTTCTACTTGAAACCACAGTAGTCAACATTTGAAATGGATCAAAACCTTTCATCAGAGTTATACATGAATTACAACAATACCCATTCTTGTCTTAGGACAACTTTGATGAACTTTTTTGATCCACTTCAAATGTTACTACTGTACTACTACGACTACTGTAGATTACATGTTGTTACACATTATGCTACCTGCTAGCATTCTTTTTATCCGGGCCTAGGTCTACCACAAATCCTCCACCTCTATAAAGGGCCAATCCACCCCATATAGAGTTTGCCCGGAGTTTGGCCTGAGTTTGGTAGTGCCACGGTGTGGGTACAGTCTTATAGCCATTCACATTTTTAGTCTGGTTCCAGCCTGGACCATAAGAGCTCATGTCCTCCGCTTCCCAGGAGTATGGGGCATGGCAATCATGAATAGCAAGCTGCATGGTCTTGGCAACTTCACAAGAGTCTTTTTTCACCCTAACCTGACGGAGTCGAGCGTTGCCAACAAGTTTTGAGTTTCCATCAGTTATGAAGCCTGAAAAGGTAACATACAACAAAGTACATTTAGGTCTAGAGGTAAAATAAACAAGCAGTTTTTAACCTTGATCAAGTATGTAGAGAATACATATTGAAGGAAATACCTGGATATTTCCCAAACAGATTACCGAGCAAGGAGGATTTTGCCCAGTTGAATATATCTTTATGGTTCATACTCTCTGAAATGCCACTTCTGAAGCTCTGCCGGATGTGCTGAGTGAGGTAGTACGCATTTGGATCTCGCTGACCATATGCGACCAAGAGAAGCATCCACAGGAATCCCACATAAACTGCAATGTAAAAGGCTGTCAAACAAGCTGATCTGTTCAATTAATTAAAGAGTAACTGTGTCCTTCTTACTGAGAATCTCCCGGATGAGTGCGAAAACTTTCTGCTCCTTGATCATGTTGTTTTTCATCCTTTCTATGTCGGTGGGAGGAGGAGGCTGATAGAAACTACATGTGCTGTCTCTCCTGGCAATTCTGACTGCATCAGGATCATCTGTGGACAGACGTTTTATCTGAAGTTTTGCCACACTAATAATGTGATTACCAAAGAAGATACTGTAAATGCACTCGTTACCGGTGTTGGGTAGAGTCCCGTCAATCGTGACATCTCCATACTCTTCTTGATCAACAGTTTTGAGTACCAAAGCAAAAAAGACTGCAAAGCCCAGTACCTAAAGAAACCAATACAAGATCAACAAGTCTCTGTAGCAACAAAACAACTAACGGACAATCGTGTAACCACAAGCTTTACAGGAATTGGTAATGTACAATACAGATAAATGTTCAATCTCAAAATTTAAAAAGGAAGGTCTCATGAATTGTATTTTTTATTCCATCTCTTACTTTTACAGGTTGAGTGATGAAGAGGCTTTCAAAGAACGACACCACCATTGAGATGAGCCAGCTAATGGAGCGATCCTTGCCATAGTTCAAGCCATACATCATAGTGAAGTATGCTGAAACACCACTGGTGGCTACAACAAGAAACCAACCAACGAACACAAACCACCAGGGCAAGCCTTTCTGACAACACTTTTTGTTGTTTCCACTGCTGCCCTCTGTTGGGCTGGAGCTACGAGTATGCAGACCACTGTCAGAACAGGAGGAGACATGAGGTTCAAGTTGGTTCTTCATGCCTTGGACCTGCAATACAGCCCGGTTGTAGCCATCTGGCTTAGAGAAGGATGAAGGCCCCAGCAGTCTCAGCTCTTTCTCCACATTTTGGAGTTGTTTGTAGAGATACTGGCTGTAGATGCTGTATTTTTCATTTCGCTCTGAGCTCTCACAAATACTGCTCTCTGCAAGAGGAACAAAAAATATTGTTTCACATACAGTATAATAATGTATGTATGTATGCTGAGCTCCGTTCAAAGTTGGAGGTGGGAATACTCAAGTGGGAGTGTGAATGGAGGTGGGAATACTCCACTTCCAATCTCAAAGCATTCCAGTCATACTGCATTCCAGACAACTAGGAACTTGGAATACTCCCAGCTAAAGAATATTGCTTTAGTTGTCAAATGACACTCACCAAAGTTAGGGTTGCTCTATCCAACCCAACTTTACAAATGCCAGTGGTTTTCTAACTAAAGTTCAAGTTTTAATTGACATTCAAGTTCATGTTTCACATTGTCTTGAGCTAAGACATATTATACAGGCTGCTATGGATGGACTCACCTTTCAGATTTATACACCCTAGGGAAGCCACAAGAGTTTGCTCCTTTTTAGAAGAGTCAGTGTAAAACTCATTTCCAACTTGATTGTGTTGGCAAATGATCTCTTCAACCAATGACAGCAGATTGTTAATATCTGTTTTGGTGGAGTCCAGTTCTATCCTTGGAACAGGTATTCTCATGACCTTATAGAGTGACTGTGCTATTCGTTTGATGTCCTGAAAAAGAAAATATTAAAAAGTCATAAAACCGCAATCATTATGAGTGAGAGATGGACCTATGCTGGATCAAATTCTTGAGTAGGACTTGCCTTTATCACAGTGTCAGGTGTTATATCCTTATGATTATAGTGTGAAGGCGGATTTGGAGACACACGTCCAGTTTTGGCTTGCTTTGTGGGATCTGTCTTTGACTGCTGCTTTGAAGACGATTCAGACTTTTGCTCTCTTGGACGAGCATTTCTGAAGATGCTCACAATAAGGAGATTGATAGGAAACATGATAATGGAACTTTGGATGCCAATCATGACCTGTTGCCAGGTGAACTCAATCGTACCTGTAAACCATGCAAGGACAGAAATCACATTATTATAAATGTAATTATGTTCTGAGTCAAGCAAAGACTTAAAAAAAACTTTAAATTATGTCTGTAAGTGCTGTTACCAGAATGAGGGAAGTGATGGCAATCCTAAAGGATATTGTGCGCTCAAGTAACTTGCTGCAGATCCCTTGACTACTCTGCACCAAATCAAGGTCTAAGTGGGGCTCAATTCCATGTAGAAATCGGGAACGCTTTTGGCTTAGATGAGTATTAATAAGATTCTCTGTGATAAAACCCTCAAATCTAAAGATCCTAAGGGGTTATTTCGAGACACCGAGCATCCAAAACCAGGGACCCCATTACAGAGCTGCCGACTTAATAAAGTCTAAGGCATTTGAGGAAATGCATGGCAAGCAAGTGTGCAGCATGCATGGTCCCGCTGAAACCCTCATGGCATTGACATAACCGCCAAGTACCCTCTCTCTACAGGAATCTAGAATGAAAATAGAGATATCAGGGGCTGGTTGCACCTAGCCTAGAAATCTAGACGCACCCTAGCGGCAGCAAAATGTATTTCGCAGCCAGGGGGGTCTAGCAACTCTTAATAGACCTTCTAGCTGCAAAAACCTAAATTGGGTCAGGCCAATCACGTCGTGTATAGAGTAGGCGGGGGCGGGCTTAACATATGACGACAGAGTTGCGTTGCACCAGTAAACTTAGTTGAAACATAACTATACGTATAAACTAAATATTTACGGAAGCCTCTGATCAGGAGTAATGGTTGGAATAAAATAGCAGACTGACTGAACTGCATCAATAAGCTCTTGTTTTACCCGACAGACTTCAATTCTTTAGACATACAGTATATGATAATGCTGACATGTACACTCGCTTACATTTTAATAGACAGAACATTATGTGACGAGATTACCATGTTAACGGCTCTTCAACACGAACACGTCCTATAGCACGCCGCTGTGTGCGCATCGCTCCGTGTTGTGCGTGTCATAAAATCAGTCATAATTTTTTCTTTTTTTTGTAACCCTAACCCTTTGTTTGCCATATGTACTGTATATATACCCTGTGTTCTCCCTTAGCGTTTGTATTAGGTTTTGGTTGTGATATTCTTTGTACTTCTCCAAGTTAATCATTAAATATTGTTCCAATGTAATCGTGCGTTCTCTTCATCACACCAGACCGTAACAGTATCGTATTTAATGGAAACTTATTTTTTAACATTTGTTACGTGAGGTAAAAGTAGTTAGAATGAAGGATAAACTGAAATTCACCGCATTTCAACACAACTTCTGCTCACGTATTTGAAGGCTGCTATTGGAATATTGGTAAACATCATAATATGCGACTACGCATTTCTTTATGGAGAGCTTATGACTAGCTATGTTCTGCCTTAAGAACAAATGGTGCAAACAAATAAAGTACAAAGTTAGTTACAAACTAGCTAGTAGTTACTAAGCCTCTAGTGTGGACTTTACATTCCAATTTAAGAAAGAACTTACGAACGGCTGGTGCAACCCTACCCAGGGCATTAGACCCTTATGTACAAGGGCCCTCTTGCTTTCTACAGGACCTCTTGTGATTTTTATCATAGTAATCGATCCCTGCCATTGTGTCCTTCAAAGACTTTACCTGCCCTCACCTTTAACTTATTTTCCAGGGGTGCGTTTCCAAAAATCGTTGTTAGCCAACTGTGGTCGCAAGTTTAATTGAATTGTGTTGGTAACGATAGAAATTGTGATCATAGTTGGCTTTGAGAAACGCACCCCAGATCAGCACAGACGGAGAGAAGAGAGTCTTACTTAAATCACTAGACAAAACCCACATGTGAGAGCTGAGCAACAAAAATTTTGAACATTTGTCAGTTTTGTTTTAAACTTTGTGTTATATTGCGAAACCCCACTAATGACTTAATTACTACTAACAGTGCAGCTAGGGGGTGCTATGTGATTAACTATTGGCATAAAAAAAGAGTTATAAGGCACATGTAATTGCATAATTATTTCATAACTGTGACACTTTGTGCCCTTAGTGGACAAGGGTGACTTCAACAAGCCTTGTTGGAGTACAACATCCCATAGTCAAATGCAGTACGGAGTGTACGGACTGAATAATGAGCTGTGTCCCAATTTAGAGGCTGCATCATAAGGCCAAATGCATCACAGCGGCGCAACGAAGGATGTCCAATTTTAAAGGCTCCTTCAAATGTGGCCTACAAATGCGTCCTTTTCCCAGGCCACAAAGCCTATACCCCAAGCCTATATCCCAAAACTGACAAAAGATAATTATTCACTGACCATGACTGAATAACTTCTGTAACTTTAATAAGGATTCATTTATATTCGATTTATAAATTATTATTAGCTCTTCCTTGTATTTAAGACCTTAGTTTCCTCAGTTGATTGTTCCATGTCATCAATGTTATATGTTGTTGCAGTCTACTGAGTTTGTCCATGGATATATGATTAAATACAGTTTATTTCTCTGAATCTCCTGTGTTGTGTGCTTCATCGCAGCCTTAAAGTGACAATTAGTTAGTCTAGTTGCTGCTGATTTGTGTCCATGGTTCAAGCAGAAGCGGAATCGCTAAAATTTAAACGATACCCAACCCCAATAACAACTAGATTTTTTTGAGAGAAAATAGCAATTACACTTTTAAATGTAAGAGTTCGATTTCAAGTTACTCTATCTAACGATACAAATGTAAATAAATAAATAAATAAATAAAGTGGTTCCAATGTTGACATATCTTAATAAGATTGACAGGTTGAGAAATTGGGATTGGGACACAGCTATGGATGGACATGTTCTACTTTGCTGATAAGAGCTTTCTAGTTGAAGTAAGACATTGTTAGATTCATGTTTAAATGGCCATACCTAGGTCCATGGTCTGCTCTGAGGGGTCTGACGGGATACCCCAGAACATGATACTGGTCAACATGGTGCAGAGCAGCAGCGAACAACAGCAGGAGACACGCTGTACCCGTGTGAAATTACTACTTGGGGGACAACTGATTACAGAGAACCAGATGTGACCATCACGGAAATCTTTTGCAGTCTTCATGAAGAACAAATTACTGTAACATTTGAAGACAATAAATTAAGCATTAATGAGAAAATACCAAAAATTTTGTACCACATTTTGTGAAAATTATAATTAGTTCTTGTCCCAAACGTTTTTGTCATCTCACAGCTACATACCTAAACCTTTTTAAGTCCATTTCTGTTGCAACTGGAAATACTTTATCTAGTGTGCATTCTCCCAAGTCAATGGCCAACCACGAGCTGCACAGGAAGTGCCACTTCTGCCCAGTTTTCAGGTCTTGTACCATTACTTTGTTGACATACCTGTAACAATTACAAAGAGTCATATACAGGAAGTACTGAAATTACACAGATGAAAACAACACGCCTCCCAGGAAATCTGACAAAGTAAAGTGTGACACATTTCCCATTAACTTTACCAAGAAGGATGCTCTCCTGAGTTGTCATGCCAGAGCCTGATACTTTGTAGCTCTCCCAGTGAGTATGGGCTGGTCAACAAGAATATGTCCAGTCCTCCCCTTTCAAACACTGGCTTTTCAGGGTCAGTCAAATGATGAGGTTCACTCTCTCCCTCTGTGCCTTGTAGAGTCACTGTCACCTGGAACAATGTTATGTGTGTTAATTTTGAACAACACAAAAGTGTCCCTGAAAAAATACTGCAACAATATATGGTCGACACTAACCTGAGAAGAGGTGGAGGCCCCACGACGATGTCCTGTGTTGATACTCAACAAGTAACGATATTCAGCTAAGGGATCATTGTCCTCAAGTACTGTGACCTTCACCTTTAAATTGGCAGATTAACATTAAAGTTAAACAAAGAAGTTTTTCTTATTAATAGTATTGGGACTTATCTATACGTATCTCAAATTGGATCTTTAAGAAAACCAGCAAACCTTGACTGCATCCTGAATGTCCTTTCTTCGTGCCCACATCACAACCACCAGGTAAGCCAGGATAATGGCACCTACAAAACACACCACCACCGGGTTGTTGACGAAGGTGCCAAAGAGTTCAGCAGTGCGGGACACATCAACCACGTTGGGCATTACGAAGAAAGAGCTTCCAAAAAAGGTCAAATGGGTACATAGGCATTGAGTAACCAATCTTGTAGTACGAGGGCCAACCTGAAAAAAAAAAAAAAAAGTAAGGCTCTAACCATAAGGTCCTAAATTACATGCTTATTCAGTTTAGAGGGGTGTTCACACCAAGAGTGATTGCACCGACATACCAACTGGAAGTCACTTATTTCCAATGAATGTTGGCAATTTGCGATATCAGTGATTGTTGGCAATGCAATGTGGGCAGTGACTCAACAAAATAGAAAGACTTTATGAGATGAGAAGTGACACCTCAAAACCAACAATATAGCCATTTGGTGACGTCCAGCGATAAAATTAAAAGACATTTTTGTTCAGCTTACCCTACAGCCATCACCACTCCAATTGGCCTTCAACTCATCCCAATACAAACAGTGAGCAGCAATGGTTGTGATGAAAACTGAGGCATTTGTCGAATTCACCCCTGCACCAACAACAGGCCTCACTAGAAGATAGTAAACGCCTACTTCCACTGTCATCTCCATAGGGTTAAGCACCCATGTGTACCTGTCCTCTGCACCACAAAAAAAAAAAAAACAGAATAATTATCTTTTCCAAATATTATTTCATAAATTCTGTTGAATTGTTTATATTTGTTAATAACCTTCAGAGTTGCCCCCTTGAGGCAGTTGGATCCGAGCCTCATAATTTGTGTCATTAGGGTAGTCCTGAAAACCCAGGAGCAACTGCAGAGGGATCTCCTCTGAGGGGTCTAACTTGAAAACCAGAAATATATTGGGGGCAGTCACATTAATGACCACAGTGCTGAAGTTTCCTAGTTCCAGAAGAGTTTGGTTAACCTCTGCCATATCCGTCCTTGGTAGGAGAATCTAGAAAATGAAAAAGATAGATAAGGTCTGGATGTTTTATATTTACAGTAGCCAAGCTTTTGGACACTTGCTGACAATCTTCTTTTACCTCAATCTCCTCAGTGAGATTTGCCACTGTAATCACAGAGCCATTCGTTTTGGTAAGAGAAAGAGACCCCACTGATCCACTGATGCGGTCGCCCTCACACCATGAGAATGGATTTATTCCAAAACTTGTCATCTGTAACAGATTCAAGAATAAATTAACATTACAGAAATCTAATCTTTGAATCTTACCTCTTAGGGACATCTTAGTTTCAAGGTTGCCTGGAGGGGAAAGGTGTCCAAAGCACATCAACTAGTCACGGGGTACCTCAAGGGCCAGTGCTTGGACCTGTACTCTTCTCTATATACACTACATTACTGGGAACTTTTGTACAGGCACATGGTTTTTTCTACCACTGTTATCTCTGATTATTACAACCAGATAATCCCATCTCCAACTCAACTTATCGAAGAGGTTTCTTGTCTTTCCAGCCACTCCAACAGTTCAACAATAATTTCAACCAGATCTGCCAGAAACCTTTGGGTAATCTTTTATGACCAGTTGACATTCAAAAAACTCTTTGCAAAGACAGCACGGTCTTTGCACTGCACAACATTAGGTACATCAGTCCCTTCCTAACTGAGCATGCAGCACAACTCTTCATCCAGGCCCTTGTAACTTATAGACTAGACTATTAAAATGCTCTAATGGCTTTTGTTATTGCCTCCTTAGGATGAATCACATTTGTATAATCGCACTCTGTATAAAAGCATCTGCAATTCACACAACTCACCCGTACATCTACTGGTTCATCTGCAGACAAAACATCAGAGCCCAGAGATGGGAGCATAAAACTGGCAGAGCTGTTCTTCTGAATGTTAAAGGGCTGTTTCTGAAGACCATCTGGTGATAATCTGAAAGATCACAGCAGAATGATTTGTCTTATGGCTTAGGCTGCAATGTAAAGACCCCATAAAATTAACATTTGTGCCTATGTACAATTAATTTGCATTATTCTCTTACCTGTTGACATATAAACCAAAAACTGAAGTGCTCAGTATGGTGGGCGGCTGGTTAACCTTTTTCCCAGCCAACAAGGCACTCTGAACATTGTCCACAGTGTTTAGTAAATGACTGGAGATCTCACTCTGTAACAGAGGGGAATGAAAACAGTGTCAAGGATGATGGTTTTAAATCAGCACGTGAAGCAGAGCTCGGGTGTTGTGAAGTACCTGTTCAGAAGTATTGGAGGAAACTTTGAGGATGTTACTAACAGCGTCAATTATTGGTGTGGATGCTTTCAGTATATGTTCAGAGGACTCCTCACCAGAAAGCGTCAAAGAGACCAGGGACTTACTGAGGTTTGTCAGCAGAGAACTTGCCTGTAACTGTAGCCAGTATGGATAAGTTAGGAAAGAGGTATATTACTACTAAGGTATTACTACCATCTAAATCCATCCCGACTGTTTCAAAGTACCTGCGCAGTGCCTGTCAGTTCATGGCCTTGTGTGGTAAGGCCTGCAACCACATTAGCACTCATCTGCACCTCTGCTGGATTATTTGGGGAGATGGAGCTTGTGGCAACACTCAAACTCAGCAACATCTCTTGTCTCAGCTTTAGTCACAAGAGACATACTGTATTTGGTTATTCAGAATTACAACAGATTCAATTCAATTCACATTTATTTGTATAGCGCTTTTCACAATACACATCGTTTCAAAGCTGCTTTACAGAAAATGCATGAGTCCACATTACATTTTAGAGTGATCTGTTATCAGAGGTAACTGTTAAAAAGTTATGTATTTCAGATACAAAAATCACAGCTAAAAATTTATTAATTTAAACAATGTAATAATTAAAGGCAGAGGTGTAAAATAAACACTGGGAATATAAAAACAAATAACTGAATGTGTATATTCCCTATAGACTACCTCTTTTTTGAGACTGTCATGCTGTTCGTCAAGTGATGCATCATTCAGTCTGTCGGACACAGACTGGAACATCTGAGCCAGCGCTGGCCCAGTGAGTCGACCTTGTTGCTGCAGCTGAGACACCTGATTGGAAATCAGTGCCTGAAGATCTCCAACTGTGTGCTTAGTACTGGTGTCCTTAACCTGGAATATCATGCACAACAATTTCATTTCCACAATTCTGTCGTTATGTCTGTCTTGGCTGTCACTCTTTTCCTTTTATCTGTCTGACTAATTCTCACGTAATGGTCACATGGTCCCCATAAGCTAGTACTGACATTTGATTAACACGATAAATCATTATATTGGCTTTATACTGCATCCATTGATAGATTACACTCTGTTTAATTGTCAAGGTATGTGGCTGATATGAACATGACGAAGGAATAAACTAAATACTCTTTAATTCTAACTTCCAACACAAGAAACAGGAGAATAAAATGGAGAAACACAACCTCGTAACAAACAATACAGGACAAGGGACAGACTGAAACCGAGAGCTTAAATACATAAGGCAAACAAAGGAGTTAAGGATCTAATTAATAAGGGACAGGTGAATGAGATGAACCTGGGTCGAGCCTGGGAAAACTGGGTCGAAGGAAATTAGCAACTGAACATAATGAAAACTAAGACAAGACACAACCCTGACATTAATATGTAACGCAAAATAAAATAAAATATAAACATAAATTTTTTTTTGTGCAAATTTGCATGTTCCCATTCATCACTATTACATATTAATAATAATAAAAAAAGAACTGGTTGACCTAAATATTGCATTTATTGAATTTATTGGTTTACAATGTCATCGTTTACTTTCTATATAGTTTTTTATGATCAATGATTATTGTTCATTACTGATTTTTTTTTTCTTGAGACAAAATAGGCCAAGGCATATACTAAATGTACAAAATATGTTTTGAAAGGGAATTCAGTTAGTTTTTCATTTGTAATGTTTGATTTATTACAAGGCAAAACTGAATAACCTAACTACTAGAATTTACTCAGATATATAATCATATTATCAAGCATAAATAAGTATATAGATTCCAAACTTACTGTGTGTGACAGGGCTATATTAGGGTCAAGATTAGTAATGATAAAAAACTAAAACAAGCCATACATTTAGGATTGGTCATTTGTTATATTATCTGAATATTCATCCCTCTGTGCTGGTCCCTCACTGTGTAGTCGTTACAGATCTGGTATTTTGGGCCTGAAGTGGAAAAATATAATTTCTTGAAATTTGGCAGGGATTTATTACATGTTTGAGGGACTACTGGCAGAGTTATATGAGAATCAGAGATGGACAGTAACAAAGTACATTTACTTGAGTACTGTACTTAAGTAAACTTTTTGAGTATCTGTACTTTACTTGAGTATTATTTTTTCTGGAAACTTTTTACTTTAACTTCACTACATTTGAAAGATAAATATCGTACTTTTTACTCCACTACAATTCTGTCAAGGTCCTTGAGTAGAAAGTAACATCAGTCAGGGCATGATTTTGGTTGCAGGGGTTGCATTTTGGTTGGAAATGAAAGTCGGGTTGACGTCAGAACCCGACTGATGTTGGTTTCTGACGTCAACCCGATTTTCATTTTCAACCACAATACAACGTCTGTCCAACGTTGGAGATCAACGTCAATCTGACATTGGATTCTGACATAAACCTGATTTTCATTTTCAACGTTGGGTTTGGTCTTCTAAATGCGAATTTTGTCACTTTTTTGGAGCACCCTTGCTTATAGATAACAGTAAGGCTAACATATTCATATTAAAAGCCAAAAAACTTTAAATAGGGCAATATTTGAGGGAACAGCCATTTGGGTGTCCGAAACCATTGTGGACGTTATTGAGTGCACTTATTCAATCTCACATTCAATCCCACTACTGGAACTGTGTTCTAGAAATAAATTTGATATTGATATGAGGTTAGGTATGCAGGCATAGATTCAGAGGCATACGGTAGCCTACTTACATACAACAATGCAACAAAACAATGCATTGACATTTACTTTTTACTTTTGATACTTAAGTACTTTTAAAATCGAGTACTTCTGTACTTTTACTTAAGTAAAAATAGGTCTTTACAACTTTTACTTGTAACGGAGTAATATTTGACCAGTAGTATCTATACTTTCACTCAAGTAAGGAAGTTGTGTACTTCGTCCACCTCTGATGAGAATGAGCCATCTGTTTAATTAATTTAGCTGAATTGTAAGTGTTTTTTTTCTTTCTTTTACTTTCTTTTGAAAAGATGCTCATAAACAAATAAGCTCAACTACAAACCCAAGTGGTTACAGCAGTGTCAGCAGTAACACCCGCTGCGTTCCTAACAGTGATGTCCACTTCCAGACTGTAGTTGTTATGGACATTCCCTAGAGGGAGGTAAAGCGACTCCACGGTGGGCTCGGCGCCACAGTAAAAATAATTACCTGCAAAACAGGTCAAAGTACTAGGAGTTAACTTCTATATGCATAGGCTGATTTTACTTTTATCAGGAAGAACAAAATTTCACAAAAATCACATTTCTCACCACCGGCAGTTTTGAAGCAGAACACACAGGGCCTGGCTTTGCAGAAAGATGGATCTACAGAGCAGCTGATCTTAAAGGGAGAGAGAACATCACCCACGAGAGGGCTAATGATGCAGGACGGAGGACGCAAGACGACGGGAGGCGTTACAGGCTTGAGGGGTTCGTCGGTAGTATGAGAAGATTGAGACTCTGTAGTCGGCAAAGGCGAAAGGACTTCTGATGAGGAATCAGGATCAGTATCGGATGCACCAACAATGGGAACAGTGTATCTAGCAGATCCAGATAAGCTGTCTTTGATAGCTAAGAGAAAACACAGAATTGGCATTAATCAATTGGGGTCTCAAATTTCATCAATATTAGTCACACAAGTTAAACTTTATTTGGAAACACTTTATTTTAAAGTGTCCTTGTTACAAATATTACATGTACTTACTATAGCAATAACAGTAAATTATGCATTATTACATGCAATGAACACTAAATCAAACCCTAACCCTATTGTAAGTACATGTAGTTGATTAATATTACTCAGTACGTATAATTACGCTGTAACAAGGACACCTTAAAATAAAGTGTGACCAAATATTAATATGTCACACAAATAATTTGGAGTTAAACTTTATTTTAAGGTGTCATTATTACAGTGTAATTACACAAATAAGTACTGATAGTATTAATTAACAGAATTTACGTTATAGGGTTAGGGTTTGGTTTAGGATTAGTTACATGTAATTATGCATAATTTACTGTTTTTAGGGTTGCACTTTATTTTACAGTATGTGCATTTACATGTACTTACGAGTTTTCTTACCTAAGAAAGTACTGGTATATAAGGCAACTACATGGGTTAAGGTTGAGTTTAGGGGTAGATTTAGGGTTAGTGCCTAGTTATTACCCAGTTATTGCAATTACTATAATACGTACATAATATGCACATGGGGAACAGGACTGTAAAATAAAGTGCTACCGTTTTTTAATATATTTACATTAGTTACTGTGATAAAGTAAAACTGTGTGAACTTGAGGAGAACTGACTTTAAAATCACTATAACAGCATTTATGTAAAAGTAACCAAAAACGGCATGTGCAGGTGCTGCTTGTTTTGATATGTTGTTATCTGTGCATTGAAATTCATAATTTTTTAAGTGTGATTTCAGTCATTTTGGGGCCACTCCACAGAATAATGGGTACAATTTACAAGTAAAGCGACTCTTACCATAAACCACCACTGTGATATCCCGCTTTGCACTTTGAAGTACATCACTCTCGATGGTATACGAGCTGCTGCCCTCTGCCTGCTGTATCAATGGCTTTTTCACTGACTCTGAGTAACAGTGGCTTTGGAAAAGCTGGAAGAAAGTCATTTGTATTTTAATACACCATCCAAACACATTGTGTCATGTTTAAAAAGACTGATGTGGGTCACTTGTAAAAAAGAAGTGAGATTAAGTGTACTGATACTTTTTTTTTAAATTTTACAATTAGATATTTAAAAAAATATGCATGCAGATAATATTAATGGTAGCCTATATTTTAATTATAATATTAATTAAATAAAAGGTCTTTTAAAAAGAGTATGCTTTCATGACTCTTAACAATTAAGTGCACTTTGTAATAATGCCAAATTGAAAGTTTTACTTTAAATTACATTTTATTTTATTTTTTAAAATCTTTTGTCATGCTTTAGTGAAGTGTTTAGTGTTGGCTAACATGCTAAAGTACATGTTAAATAATTTTAATTGTAGGTTGTTAATTGATATTACATTTAAAGTTAATATATTTATTTTAAATGCAACTTTATCATTACAAATATGTAAGAACAAATACATTTAAAAACCAGTTTAAATAGAAACAACATTATAAATGCTTGTCAGTGCGTTCGGCAGTACACTTTCATCATATTTCAACGAAATATAGAAGTAATTAAGAAATTACATATAAAGATGTACTTAAGTGGGTTGAAAAAGCACTCTAAAGTTCAGTTAACTGCATTTGTTATACATTTAAAATATAATACATTTTCTAATAATTACGAATTAACATGCAATTAAGTGTGTTAAACACTACATTCAGTTCACACTTAAGTATATTCTTTTAAAGTATATTATTTTCGTAATAAGCACTTATTTTAAAAGCATGCTAAAGTATACTTAATTTTCATAAGGGATTGCATGCAAAACTGGATTGATTTTCATAAAGCACACTGAAAGATCACTCTAAAGCTACAGGTTTAATGACTGTCATGTCATAACACAAATTAAAAACACTTACACTAAAACTCTTAGACTTCTCGAAGTACCAAACTATTTTCTCACATCCTTCACACTGCACCTGTAGCTTCACACCATCGGCAACGTTCACTGGAGCGCAGTTGGAACAGCTAAAGAGACAGGACATAAAGTATAGACCGGTTTCAAAGTAGCACAAATGACAACAAATACATTTTGATCAAATTAATCCAATCGGTTACATTCTTCTTACGTAAGA
Organism: Abramis brama; assembly: GCF_963993115.1. Taxonomy (NCBI): domain Eukaryota; kingdom Metazoa; phylum Chordata; class Actinopteri; order Cypriniformes; family Leuciscidae; genus Abramis; species Abramis brama. The sequence goes on along the minus strand of NC_139965.1, from coordinate 57,703,579 downwards.
GTGAGCTTCATATTTTCCCTTGGAATCACAGTGATGCATCTGGTTCCAGTTTGCCTGTGATTATGTGACGTGCCATGTACAGTATACACTGAGAAACTGTATACTGGTGGAAGACAAGCTTCGGATATCTCATAATCTCTAGTTCTCACTTCAGCCGGACAGGGGCAAGCGCCACCTACAGTACAAAGAAAAGGGAAAGAAAGCGTGAACGTGATTTCACCAAGTCCAACATGCTCTTTGTTGATCCTGGAACATCATTCCAATCAACCAATCAGATTTGAGGGAAAAGTTTACAGTTAATGTCAAGTTTAGGCTTAAAACCAGGGTTATGTGCTTCTACATCAGTGTTATTCACCATCATTTCCCTCTGATTTTTAGGGATAACTTATGAGCAGGGTTAGATTTAGGGATCTAGGACTACATTTTTGGACAGGAATGTTGTTCCAGGTCAGGATCAATAAAACACGTTGATCCAGGAACATGTTGCACTGCAAAATCACAGTGACCACCCCGATAATATCGGTTGTCCTAACAGACGTGACAAAAAGCATCTTTCTCCACTGATGGCTATTCAAAAGTATCCATGTTTTCAGACTAAACTGATTGCAAGCAACATATATTGCTAGTATTTCACAATAATATGGTCAATGTTTAATCATCGGCCAGTTTCTTTAGAAATCGTTTAGAAAACTGTCCAAGTAACTGCTATTGAGATTTCTTCAGTTATTATAGACATCCCTGGATCAAAACACAATATTTGTGATTGAGTTATAGTGGTACTTACTGCACGTCCAGAGAGCGTTGTCATCATTAAGTTTATTAACAGATAGCTTGACGCTGGTAGTGCCGATGACTGGGATCTCTGGATCTACAGTGATATGCAGATTAGCTCTGGGAATTCTCACATGCTCACCGATCTGTTGAAATTATAGAAGTGTAATGGATGTACTGCCTTTTTTACAGGAATGTTCTGGGTTCAGTAAAAGTAAAAGTATTGACAACATATATGGCATCCAGGAAATAATTTGAATACCATCAGTTTGTAAAAACCAACAAAAATGGGTAATAATTTAGTTTAGGGTCCAATTCTCACTATTAACTAGTTGCTAATTAGCATGCATATAGATACCTATGATACTGGCTGTTTATTAGTACTTATAAAGCACATATTAATGCCTTATTCTGCATGACCTTATTCTACATCCCTAATCCTAAACTTAACAACTACCTTACTAACTATTAATAAGCCGTAATTATGAGTTTATTGAGGCAAAAGTCGTAGTTAATAGTGAGAATTGGACCCTGAACTAAAGTGTGACACAACAATGTATGCACAATAATGCATTTACAGTGGAACTCTATAAGGCGCAAGTCATTGCACTGGAATAATGCTAAATTACACATTATTTCAAAATACAGCCAAATGATATAACCAAAATAGACTTGCATGCATTTTCTATACATTACATTGTTGTAAACACGATTTGTTTTTACAAACTAATGATGCTGAAATGATCTTCTGTGGTAATCAACAACATCTCACATAGAGCTCTTGAATTTGAGCTTAAGTATTGAATGCGTGTATGACGCGTGTGTTTATGTGTTTGACTCTGGATCACATACTGTGTCTCCATCCTGTTGGTTCACTGTTTCGTTGTGACAATAAACTGTTGTGTTTCCACCGTCCATTTCCATGCTTGAGAATGAATTCTCTGCTCGGACCACAACATTAAATGTGCCTAAATGATAGGATAGAGAAACAATCAGACTGAAGAACATGCAAAATACACGCTACATAGCCAAAAGTGTTAGGATCATTTGTTTCATTATAATGTATATTTAAATGTACAGTATGTCCAAATCCATTTTCATAATTTCAGTGGCGCGAAGACCTGGAGGGCAACTTAGCTTAATGTGTCACATTCATATTCTGTGCACATCTGCTTATGTGTCATCAATAAGATACTGAATTTGGTCTTTTAATAACAATATCTTAGTACATTAGCACAAACCTGGAAAAAGTAACGTATGGGTTAGAAGAGGAAAGCCTTGTTTTGCCCTTCAGGCTGGCTTTTCTATAAGGGTGTGACGTCACGTGAAAACTATAAATGTTTTGAAATGAAACATCCACTTTTGGCCATGCAAAGTACATGTCAATCAAATGGAAGCACCTTGTATTGTGTTTGAGACGTGGAAAAGCTGTGGACCTCCATGCAGCATCTCATGCATCTCAGAGAAGGTGTGATTGGCTCCAGACAGCATGAAATGCAGTTGCACCGGAGCTCCCCGAGCCAGAGTCACATTGACCTGGAGGACACGCACCGGACACTGCTCGTGCTCGAGCTCCACGACTGCTATGAGGCCTTCCACCGGCTCCAGCAAGCACAGATCCAGGACGGTGGAGACATCTTTCGGTGTCACCCCGTTGACAGCCACAATAGTAAGCTGGTGGCAGCCTGGCCCGAGCTTCTGCTGTACCTCTGGAGATACAGGGATGTCATGGGGAACGATCCCTCTGATAGCAGATGCGGACACCAGCTCTGTATCTCCATGCTGAATTTTGTAGGTTATATTTGTTCCTAATGGAGGTAAAGATTCATTTAGATTTTGTCCGTTTTTAACACTTATATAATGTCCTTTGAATCACTACACATGTTTTTGTCATCTAGTGGTTGAAAATGAATGTAAGTAAATGGATAATAAGACTTAAAAATATTGCAACAATTGCAAGAAATAATGTAAGTATATCTTTTTATAAAGATATAAACGTAAAAAAATTAAGTCAGAATTGCGAGATTTAAATGTATACAAATAAAGTCAGAATTGCGAGATATAAACTTACAAAAATAAAGTCAGAATTGCGAGATTTAAACTTGCAATTGCAAGAAAAAAAGTCAGAAATGTGAAATAAAAAGTCGCAATTACCTTTTTATTTTATTTTTATGCCATGGTGGAAACAAGCTTCTATAAAATTGTATTCCTTTTCATCAGAAAATAATTGAATAATAATAACATTTATTTTTTACCTGCGTCTAACTCCACTTGGATTTTCAGAGGGTTATTATAAAGTGCTTTGCAGTTGGTATAGTCTGTGGATTGATTCATGCTGTGGCACTTTATAGTCCCAAACTCTCCAAGTGGTTCCTGGATAGTGATGATTTTGTGGGCTGTCACATGCCATTCACTGGTGCTGCACTCCACTCCGACAGTGAATACTCCAGCGCGACTGTACTTATGGACCACATTCTCCATCCTAAAGAGTTCTCACAGTCAAGCATTAGTCAGTCAAAGTTCCCTTGTGATAAAGAAGTGTGCTTAATTGTATTGTGTAGGCTACTTCAAATCTTGAAGGCATATTTTACACTTGAAAGTATAAAAAAAACTATGCTACACTAGATAATATAATATTAATGAAATAAAAGACCTCTGAAGTACACTCAAAAAGAAAGGAAATTTCCATGTTTCGTAACACACTTAAGTACACTTTAAAAAAAAAAACTTTTTTCATTATATTTGAATAATCTTTTGTCATGCTTTAGTGAAGTACTTATTCTGATGTGTTGAACATACTAAAGCACTTATCATTTTAACTGTAGTGTTATTTGATAAGTTAATATATTTTAAATGTTAATTACAACATCATCATTACAAATGTTTAATTACAAACATGACATGCATGCATGCCTTTAAGTCTAATTTAGTTTACCATAAATGCTTGTTAGTAATACTCTATAACAATATTCCGAAGACAATAGATATAATTATAAAATAATATATAAAGATTGTGCTGAATGTACACTTGTAGTTTACTTGAAAGTATAAAAAAACTATGCTATACTAGATAATATAATATTAATGAAATAAAAGACCTCTTAAGTGCACTTAAAGAAAGTACATTTTCATGACACTTTTCTTTTAACACTTTTTTCATTATATTTGAATAATCTTTTGTCATGCTTTAGTGAAGTATACTTATTTTGATGTGTTGGACATACTAAAGCACATGTTAGTTATAACATGATTATAATTTTAACAGTAGTATGTTATTTGATAAGTTAATATATTTTAAATTTGCATCATTATTACAAATGTTTAATTACAACATGCATGTTTCAACAGAGATGTCATTAAAAGTCTAATTTAGTTTACCATAAATGCTTGTTAGTAATACTCTATAACAATATTCCGAAGAGAATAGATATAATTATACAATTATATATAAAGATATCCTACATAAGTGGGTCCAAAAAGCATTCTTACACTTAAAAATAAAGGTTCTTTATCTGCATTGATGGTTCCATGAAGAACCTTTTACATCCATGGAACCTTTCCATTCCACAAAAGGATTCTTTAGATTATTAAAATGTTCTTCACACTAAGAAAGAAAATGGTTCTATTAAGAACTTTTCACTGAAAGGTTCTTTGGAGAGACAAAAACGGTTATTTTATGGAATTGCTGCCAAAACACCATTTTGGAACCTTTATTTTTGACAGAGTAAGTCTAACTAATTGCATAATTTCAACTATAATACATTTTCATTTCATTCAGTCCTGTACATTCTTTTAAAATATATTATTTCCGTAATAAGTAATCTTTTTAAAAGTATGCTTAAGTGTATTTCTTTTTCACAAGGGTTAACATATATAATGAAATGCTATTTTAATAACTCAGTGCTATTATGTTGCATCATGCCATGCAGAAGGGCAACACTCACTCCTCTGGACTGTAATTATCAATGATGTGTCCATCTCCAGCACTCAAAGTGCACGTGAGGTTGCCTTGAAATGGATGCAGCAACCACTTCACTGTGATGGTAATGTTGTCAAAGACAGCAGCCAGTTTGCTCATCAGCAGATGTAGAGCTGATAACAAGAAGCACAATGTCTTAATATCATCCCAAAGTCTAGATGTCAGTATTATTCAAATTTGGGAATAAAACAAAAATCATAAAAAAGTTCAAGATTAGAGTAGATGTTAAGACATTCTTCAATGGGGAATTATTTAAACATGGTCAACTTTTGATTTGTAAAAGTCTCAGGACAGTTTTTTGTCTCAAAGGTTCAGTACACTTTGTAACTCTAACTGCATGTATTTTGTGGAAGAACATTGTTTTGGTTGTGCTTCGGCTCTGTGTGACTGTGCGGACGAATATGACCGTTCGTTCATAATAGATAATGCTTTGCATTGACCTCTGTCTGAGAGCTACATATGGACATTTATCTGTTCAATAAAATACCCTACTAACCTGTCGAGTGTAAAAACACCATCACCTCCGTGTCGCTTTTCAACATTTCAAATCTCTCAGTTCTCGACATCCCTGAAAAGCCAAGCCTATGTTGATTCTTGTTTTATTACGAGCTCTGTCGCGTTCTCTTTTCTCTCCTCTGTTCGCCGTTTGTTTAAAAAGGGTGATTTCCCGGAGGTTGGAGATTTAGCGGCTCCATGTCAACATTTCTCAACAACTAACCTAAGCCACTTCCACACCAGACACACATCAAAGTGTCAACTTTTCTCAATTTACGGATATGACAAGACACGAGTGACGTACTGTATGTCCACAATTTCCCATGAAAACCATCCCGACAGGTCTAAGATATAAACACTTATAATAGGCTCATCGTAGCGAATCAGAGAAAGACAAAAACATGTTTTGGAAGAAGGATTGATGATGAATTGACTTAAATGTAGTTAATTTTGAACCAAAAAAAGTTACATAGTGTACCTTTAAGTATTGCTTGTGTAACTGAAATGTTCTTTCGACCGACATGTCTAAATAAATGGAGGATTGTGCAACAGATAAGATGACAGAATCCATGCAAAAAGTCACGTACCGGGGTAATAAACAAAGTGTCTAAAGGCCACAGTGAGCATTAGATATGCACCATATTATCAACATCAGATATGATGCTTTTTATGTAAGGAAACTGTAACATTGAGATTTCATTTGACGTTACACCATTTGTAGGAGAAAAGAGTTCTGACCATCTTTGCAGTGATATTCCACTGATAAGTAGCTTCCCAGCGCAGGGCACGGCTCTCCAAAAGATGATATATCGGCAGCAGCCTGACACACCTGCAGCCCGTGGCAGTGCTCTTCACAGAAAACAAGAAACAGAACAGTTTACAGTCAGTGTGCAAATAATCGCGAACATTAATCACTACATGCTGCTGAATACACAATTGTACATACTCAAATAAACCATTGTGTGAATACCTCTGTAAATATTGAATCCGTGCGTACAGATGGGGATAATTTCCTTTTTAAGGCTAAGAAGCATGTAATCTGATAGTTGTCGAGTGCTTTTGTAAATGATAAAGAAGCTTTTTGCGCTATATTGCCCTTCATGGTTTCAGTCACAAAAAAAGAAAGTCCATATGTTCCCCACTAATAATAAACTGTATAGGTTAGGGAGTGGTTGCATGAAACACTTTTGCAAATATATGATAAATCTTAAGTTACAAAGCCTGAAATCATAAAATGTACTTTATTGTTTATGGCACTTTCCATTAATACAGTAAGGTAAAAAAAAAAACTCTTAACAAATTGTTAGGAAGATATTTTGCTATTGATTGTAAACCTTGGGAGGTCAAACAAAATATTATATGAGCTGCTGAAATTTCCAACTTTTTATATGGCGTTTTGAATTTTCACAAACATGTTGCCAAATTTTGGGTAGCACTTTATTTTACAGTCCTGTCCCCATGTACATACTATGTACTCATTATAGTAATTGCAATAACTGGGTTATAACTAGATACTAACCCTGAATTACCCATAAACCTCACCTTAACCCATGTAGTTGCCTTATATTACCAGTACTTTCTTACACTTTAAGTACACGTCAGTGCACGTACTGCAAAATATAGTGGGACGTGTAAATACAGTTTAAAACTCTGATATGAGTGTTTTTTAGGAATAAACAGTAAATAAAAATACAACTCAAAAAGACCAAACTTAATAAATTCATTGAGATCAATGGATATGTGAAGGGATAACAGTTAACAGATAACACATGTAAGTGTGTAGTTTGGGTAACAGAGTTGAATGGTTGATCTTAATGGATGCAGTAAGGAACAGTTTGAATTCATGGGACACCTAAGTGTAACCTATTCATGGAAAGTGTCATATAATAGTGGGAGAGTTGCAGTGGATGTACCTGAGACAGTATCTACTATATCGATCCAGCTGCACTCGTCCTGCTGTGGAGGAGCGTGTGAGGGAGCGTGGCTGGACCTGCAGTAATGCACCGTCTTCCTGCCGTAGAAGCTGTCATCAATCTCTATCACTTGACCAGAGCCACAATGAAGCGTAGCGTTGTGGTCCGCGCAGGCTAAAGAGCGCTCAGACTCTAAAAAAACATTGACTGATTACTAACTCACGCTCAAAACAAATCAAAAAGGAAAGTTAAGGAGGAACATATTGGGTTACACTATATTTTGATGGTCCACTTTAGACATTCTACTAGCTATGAGTAGCTTTGCAACTACATGTCAGATACATTTACATTTAGTCATTTAGCAGACGCTTTTGTCCAAAGCAACTTACAATTTAGGACTAAATTAAGCGAGTCATCGTGAAGAGGCAAAAACAACGCAAGAAGAGCTCAAAATACAAAGTTCAGGCATTGCTCAGAGTAGCATAAGCCCGATAAGGGAGGATTAAAGGAAAAGGAAAGATTTTTTTTTTTTTTAATGAGGTTAAGTGCTCAAGGAAGAGATGAGTTTTCAGTTGTCTTATGAATGTTGTCAGGGATTCTGCATCCCGGATGAGGGTGGGGAGATCATTCCACCAGCTTGGAATTGTGAATGAGAATGTTCTGGAAAGTGATTTTGTGGTTCTCTGTGATGGAACCACGAGCCGTCGCTCGTTGACCGATCGTAGGCGTAGATTACTCATTAGAATATAAGTAGGCTGTAATAGACTGTTAGGTAAAGGGTTCGGGTTAGTATAATAAGTTGACATGTAGTTGCAAAGTTACTTGTAGTCAGTAGCATGTCTGTTGGGGAGCATCAAAATAAAGTGTTATCAGATATTAAGCAGACAGTTTACTAACACTAATGAGAGTTAGCTGACATGTAGTTGCAAAGTTACTTGTATAGAAGAGTGTCTAAAGTGGACCATCAAAATAAAGTGAAAATACCAAATATTTTCATATAAAAAAGAGACCAACCAAACTCGCAGATGAAGTAGAGCTCCTGGCTGCAGTTACTGGTGGTCTCCCACTGAAATCCAGAATTTCTTCTGATGGAGCCACAGGATGCGTTCAGTGAGGGCTCCCGGAGCCAGTTGGAATAACTAACATCCGAGCCATCCAACCAGGACAAGGGACCTGAGAACAAAAAGTAACTAAATAAAACAACAACAAACAGTTATGCCCTACATCTATCCCTCACAGCCTTGCTTTCATCCATGTTAAATTCAATATGGTGTCTAACATGACTAAGGTCTATGCCTTCCTCACTATATGAACCGAATTCAAACACTTCTCACAAACCGTATTATTGCTAAAGACCAATAATTGATTTAGTGTCAGAAATCAGATAAGATGATCCAAATTTGTTTTGAGCAAGTCTGTGTTAAGGACGTGTTAAGAGATATTTGACTTGAATTTGAATTTTACAATAAAAAAATCTGATAGCAAAATGATAGCAACCCTGTTAATACAAATATGTATCCTTTTTGCCGAAAACAAATACCTAACCTAACCTATCTAACCTAACTAAGTGCTGGATATAAACAGCGCAACAAAAAACTGTACTCCCTTTTCCTTCATGCCTACAATAGCCATCCATAGAAACGGAGACAGATCTAGCACAAAAGGGGACATGGCAATAAAAAATGTGTCTTTGTAGAGCCAGAGATTGGTGTCAAGCCACAGACCCATTAACAACCTGCTGCTGTGTAGAGATAACCCGAGTCAGCTGGCAGTAATGCTGGAGATGTTACAGTGTGGGTGCATGATTGAAAAATAGTTGATCTGTATGTGAAACGCAGCTGACAAGAGAGATAAGACATTTTAACAGTCTGTGTCTTGTTGGCTTATTCAAAGCATCACTGACAAGTAGGGTCCAAATATATATTTATTTGCCAAATATTTTAGTAATCATCAATTAGGTATCAAAATCAATAAATTAAGTATCATACAAAAGCTTGAACACTCAAAATTAGTCCTGTGAAAAACGTTTTAAAATTGGACATTTCGTTGCCATAAGTGTAGTTCAGTTCAAACCCTTTAAGTGGGCTCACTTTGGGTGATATGAACTTCAAATTTGGAAAACAACTTGGTTAGACATATGGCTTTGATTTTCTAGCAATTTTAGAGTCCAAATTTATTTGTAAAATATGTATTTTGTATAACATTTTTAATGTTTAGTTCAATACATTTGCTTTACAGTAAATATAAACTTCTATAAGTTTTCTACACATTCATTTTGTGAAGCCTCTTTCACTTCTGCAATAAAGAAGTCTTCTTTTTAAAGAGACCAGCCTTAGGTCTGTATTCGAAAGCATTCATGAATTACAACCATTTAAATTCACACAAAAGGGGGTAACAGTTAAAAAGTTAAGGTGCAGCTTCTAATTAATAGTCCATATATTTATATTTTATTTATTTAGTCACAAGAGCCTAGATATATTTTCAAAGCTTTTTTAAAAGACAACATATGTCTTGAGAAGAATATCAAGGAAACTTTCGAAATATACCTTCAGTGTCAGCAGAGTCCAGAGTGAGGTTGGTGGAAGCTGGTGCGAGTCCGATCCACCAGTCCTGCTCCGCCTGAAGGTGTTTTTGGAGGAACTGTTGGGTTTCATCAATCTGGATGAAGGCCAGGTGCCCACCGCCTCGCTCACACCAAGCCTGAGCGCTGAGGAAACTGCGCTGGAGAGCCACAAACTCATAGCAGGATTTCTCAAAGGCCTGCTGGTGCTCTGGACAGGAGAGAACCTCCTCATCGTCACTCCAGATCGAGATGACATGAAAACTCACTATTAGAAACAGAGTGTAGAGAGTGTGATTATCCATCTTCATCCTTCACCCTGTACATGAACAGAAGCGGCATGATCCCGGTGTATTTAAAGGCCACTGACGTCCGCCCCCAAAATGAGAGTCTGATGCTACCAATAGACTTGTTCACAACAATGGTTTGACTGCTAGACGGCTGGCCTTTGTGATGTGCTCTTAGATGCATTAACACAATAAGGCCCCTGTGTAAATAACACTACAGAACCATTGATGTCTACATCCACAGCCTGGGCAGAGGGAGATAAGACAAGTGTTGAATCCAAAAACAAAGCTGGCATCTGATGACCAATTACAAAAATCTTTAATACAGTTTAAATCTAAATCGCCTTGTTGTTTCTACTGTCCATTCCATAAAAATCCAACAGTAAATACAATTAATTACATTTTTTGAGGAAAATTTGAGAGAAAAGCGTATTTCTATGTTGCATACAGTTAAAAGGGCCCATCCCCAAGTTTCTGTGATATTCTGGTTACTATAGATGGTTCAGGTCCATCCTTCATTGTATTAGATATTTCCAGCTGTTTTATTGTCCGCCAGGCAAAAACAATTAAACATCTGACCACTTAGAAAAACAACGGAAGTAAATGATAAAATACTCATTTTGAAAACTAATTAAAAAATGTAAATGTTTATCCACAAAATGATTACCTTGTAAAAAATGGCGATTAAACAGATTTACAGCACAAACAATACACAATTTGTAACATAAGAATTAATGTTAGTTATTTTTTAAAACTTTATAAAATTATAAGCTTCACATTTCTACTTTTTAATTCTCCAATAACTGACCCCATTCACTTCTATCATAGGTGCCTCACTGTTCTATCTTAAAGACAGGTAAAAAAAAAAAAAAAAATGTGTGTGCCAATCAACATTTTACCAGAAATAGAAATAAATACTTTGTCCTCCATTCAGTATGCTCTTAATGTTCAGTATGCTCCTGACGTTCAGTGTGCTTCTGATGTTCAGTATTCACTGGATTTCTGACCCCTGGACTATACACCTCTGCTCCTGATGTTCAGTATGCACCTGATGTTCAGTATGATCCTGAGGTTTTATGGCAGTGAAGTGATGCTGGTAGGTCACGTGACAGTAACAACATGGTGGATGCAGTACGTCCAAATTTTATTTATACTACCATATTCATACTATATAGAGAACATACTTTTTTAACAGTCACAAAGTAAATTCCAATTCAAATGTAGTACCTACTCAGTATGCGATTTCAGACACACTGTCAGTCTCTCTAAACTCCTCCTTTTCGCAAGCCTACTCTGCTCTGATTGGTCAGACGGCCCAGTCTGTTGTGATTGGTCTATTGCTTACAGCAAGTGTCGAAAATGAACCGCCAATAACCATATCTGAATTTCAGCTCCAGAGGCTTCCTCTGCATTGGTTACTTTGTATCAATTCCAGCGTGGGTCCGCATCCTTTTGAAGTGCATGCAAAGTGAATTTGCAGCGCTGAAAACAGCATCTATTCTTGACATGTCAACAACACAAACCAAGGCACAACTGCACAACCACAACTGTTTGAGGGCAGGTCGGATTAGACGTTGTAGAACATAGGCTTGCATTATGTAAATTTGTTACATTGTTACGCAGATACGTAACAAGAAGTGAGACTGGAATTGATGTCGACTCATTTCGGCAGTTCAGAATCGATTCTTTATTTTAGGAGAAAATTACTTTATTTGTCGTGCAACTTTGATCTTTAATACTTTGCAGACCTTTTAGATTTACAAACAACTAGCTATATTACACACTGCACAAACGTTTATATTTGAAAAAGCATAATAGGGGCACTTTAATATATCATGCAATTAAAAAATCATAACCAACAACTGACAATTAACAAATGACAAATACAATTGCTGGCACACGACTAAACCCTTATCAAAACAGTTTTTCTTTTAGAATGTGGTAAAAGTGCATTGACATTTGCGCTACTGGCAAGCTCTGTTTATTTGTTTATCATGCAGGTTCATTGATAAAACAATGTACCTTCATTCATTTTCCATGGTGTTTATGCTTTACTATTTGTGCTATACACGCAACAGCCATCTGTAGTGCTACACATTGAATTCTTCCTAAATAGGCTAGGCTACTTTTGAATTAATCTGTTTATTGTCAGATCTGTGAATGTCTATGCATTAGCTTTATGATTCAATATTTGAAATGAAAACAGACAAACTTGTTACATTAGTGAGTTATGTCAACTGTGTTCAATGTAATTTGTTAAATCTGTTGCTTACAGTAACACGAATATCTGAAGCATAAACAGTGGTATAAGGCTCCACTAAGACCATGAAATGTTCAGGAGAGTACAAACTTCGGTGTACTTGTCCTAGTTTACACTGCCGTGTTTCCTAAGAGGAACTCTGTTACATAATGATTCAGAAACGCAACTATGGTGACGGAGTGTATGTATGAGATACCGTTTGTTATCAGCCTGTGGCAGCACAGTAATGTCATTGACATTGAGCGCTCAGCTTCTGCTCAGCATGTTGTCTTTTTTCTGGAGAAACGGAGTGGAGACACCGGAACCGCTTAAAGCAGACGTGTCAGGTAAAGTTTCTACAGTGGACATTTTCATGTAAAGCCCGGGACACACCAAGCCGTCGGTCGATTGGTCCTCGTCTGCTTTTTTTCGACCGATTCGACATGTTGAATCGGCGCCGGGGCGTCGGTGAGAAAGAGAGAACTCTGATTGGCTGTTCAGCTTAGTGAACGAGTCAGTGCACGAGAATAATAGCAAAACAGAGAGATCAAAGAAGTCAAAACGGACCCAGATAGCACCGACTATTTGATGTGCATTTTACATCTGGAAGACGTATTTTTAAGAGTGTTTGCTCATCTGCAATACGTCTATAGGACTGGACATTTCCTGTCAGATGTCAAATAGACGTTTAGAAGATGTCAGTTTAACATGCATTCTAAATCATTCTAAATCATTACATCTTAAAGACATCTTCTAAACGTCTATTTGACATCTGACAGGAAACGTCCTATAGACGTATTGCAGATGAGCAAACACTCTTAAAAATACGTCTTCCAGATGTAAAATGCACATCAAATAGTCGGTGCTATCTGGGTACAGATAGAAGGCTGTTCTAGTGTTACGTCATCTTACATGAGTGTTCCTTGGCGAATATTTCAATATTAACATGAGCGCTGTGGAATAAAGAAAGTGTTTAGAAGAATTGATATTAATGGTAAGCACGCACTGCTTTGTTTAAGGTTTGTGTATCTGCAGCGTCGGTTTCCCTTTTTGAATGACGAATATAGATGACTATATCTTCAGAAATAGACAGTTGTCTCTCATTTACACGCAGGCGCAGAACGCGCATTCTAGCTGACAGTCGGCTGTAGTTCTCTCGGTGTGTTCAAGTGCAGCTTTTCTATGGAGGCAGAATAGTCTCAATTATAATTCTTGATCAACTGCAGTGCACATACCTCTGCTCATCCACGAACCGGTTCTTGGTCGAAAGCTGATGACGTAACATGCCGGTAGGCCCGCCCTCACGTGATACCGATTGGTCGATTAATAAGCTTAAATCTGATTGGCTAAAGAGTACGACTGCTCTGTGTAGGAGGAGTGCGCTGCCAGGAAAGTCTCAAAAACACACACACACAAATCCAAGGCGATTCACACGTGAATGACGATTTGTACATTCGCATTCAAGGATAAACTCATACATTTCAAACATTCAAACGTTTTTGTGCACAGTTGTATTTCTACGAATTGTGTTTTGCATTTGTGAAATCTTTTTTATGAATATATACTTTTATTTTGCGCATGTGAAATGCTTTTTGTGAATATATATTTTTTCTCACGCACGTGAATTTTTTTTGTGTGTACGTGAATTAGGTTTCATGCATGTGAAATTGTCTACGCATGTGTGAATCATGTTTTTTGCGTGAATTATAATTGAGACTATTCTGCTTCCATACTTTTCCCCCGACGAGGGCGACGCGAGGCGACTACACAGTCTGCTTTCATCAGCGCTAGCTCTTTGGCGTCGGTTTGGTGTGTCCCGGGCTTAAGGAACACTGTTGTGACGAGCTATATCCTCAAGACCAGATGTTAAAGGAATAGTTCACTTCAAAATGAAAATTCTGTCATCATTTACTCACCCTTAAGTTGTTTTAAACCTGTGTGAATTTCTTTCTTCTGCTGAACACAAAGGATTTTGAAGAATGTCGGTAAGACAGTTGATGGACCCCATTGACTTCCATAGTAGGAAAAAGAAAATACTATGGAAGTCAATGGGGTACATCAACTGTCTGGTTACCAACATTCTCCAAAATATCTTCTTTTGTGTTCAGCAGAAGAAAGAAATTCACACAGGTTTGAAACAACTTGAGGGTGAGTAAATGATGACAGAATTTTAATTTTGAAGTGAATTAATCCTTTAACTTTGCAGCAAGAGCAATGGAAAACTATGCAAAGATACTATAAGTAGGCCTAACTTTGCAACTACATGTCAACTTATTCTAACCCTAACCTTACCAGTGTATTTATACTCTACTTGCACTCTAATGAGAGATAGTAGACATGTAGGTGCGACGTTACTTATAGTCAACAGAATGTGTAAAAGGGACCATCAAAATAAAGTGAAACCAATTTTGATGATATCAAGCTGCACTTCAGCTTCTCATCTGATTTTCTGTCCAATCAAATGCTCTCTAGAATCTTTAATAGCTGTTTGATATGTCCCACCCTGTCTTCCTGTTTCAGTGGAAATTACGTCAACATATTGAATGATGCTGCTCGTTTCAAGGCACTTCAGTGAGACATTAAATTCGGAATATCTTATACTTTCTGCTGAAGCCATTGCTACACATTATTTCATCTTAAATAAAATGTAAAAAATAAATAATAATAATAATAAAAATAAAATAAAACTTTTAAAATTGCAATTCCTGGTGAAGAACTATACACTACCTATGATCCTGCAGAAAAATATCAACCAATCATAGAGTGCAACAGTCCGGTTCCAGAAGTAAATATGAAAATCCCATTCATGTTTGAGATACTAATCCCAAAATTATTGCCGGCACATTGAGACTCGTAATCAGCATGCCAAATTTCACAACTTGGACAAACAACCATATTACTTTGGACTATTAGTTAACACTCATCCACCCAAATATTGTAATTTTGCACCTTTTTGCTCCCTGAATTGACATACTTCTCATAGATTTGCTGAAAGCCACATTACACTACAACCTCAATGACCTGTTCAGTTCACACACTGAATTGTCTGCTTTATTTAGGCTCCATCCCACCATGGCTTCAGGGGACACTTTTGCGCAATGGTCCTGGTCTGTTCTCAGTTGGTAACACTTCATACAAGCACTGGTTTGATGGAATGGCACTCATTCACAGTTTCACCTTTAAAGATGGTATGTCGGGTGCATGGGCAAGAACCTTTTAAATGACATTTATGGAAAGTACTACAATGAACATTGTTGCAAAAATCGTGTCATTTTACTATATCTAGGAAAGTGTTAACAGAGTATTGGATGAGCCATAAACAATTAAATTGTCATTTTTCAGGGGATGTGTTTTACAGGAGTAAATTCTTGAAGAGTGAAACATTCAAAAAGAACACTGCAGCCAATAGGATCGTTGTGTCTGAATTCGGGACCATGGTGTACCCAGATCCCTGCAAGAATATATTCTCTAAGTAAAAAGATCATTCTTTCTGATCTTTTTTAATTTTGTAATAAATCCAATCAAAATGACCTGGATAATTGCTTTGTGTTGCTTTGTAGAGCCTTCAGTTACCTGGTGAACGCCATTCCGGATTTCACAGATAATAATCTCATTAACATCATAAGATATGGTGAAGATTATTACGCATCATCAGAAGTGAACTACATTAACAAAATTGACCCACTGACACTCGAGACATTAGGAAGAGTGAGTCCAAATGTGTTCATTATTTCAATTGTTTGTTCTACCAACTGCATCTCAAGATATTTTTTTTCAATTTGCTGCTGATAAATTGTCCTTTATTATCTTTTCAGACGAACTACAGAAACCATATCGCCATCAACTTGGCAACCGCACACCCTCACTATGATGATGAAGGGAACACGTACAACATGGGCACTGCCATTATGAACTTTGGCAGACCGAAATATGTTATTTTCAAGGTGCCCGCCAATGCCTCAGGTAACCAGAGAAGTAGCATTCCTTAGACCATGTTAATCTCTTAAGACCCATTCACACCAAGAACGGTAACTATAAAGACAACTATAACGATAAATATATTAGCGTCCCCACCGACGCTCAACATTGTTTCGTTTATTCTAAGCACGTTCTGCAGTTTTGTCGTCTGCCGCTTTAAATGCTCGAGTTCTTCAAAACAGGGTGGATTCTGATTGGCTGTTAATCATTCATCAGCTGGAAAATAACTATCTGAAAGTAATTCCAATGATATTGTTTATCTGTGCTGTTATCGTTATAATTGTGGTGTGGACTCTGCTATTCTTTTACATTTAGAAAGATTTTTAAAACTATATCGGTATCATTATAGTTATCATCCTGGGTGTGGACGGGTCTTTAAACTTGGTTTGAACCATTTGATGGGACTCAAAATTTACGTTTGGAATTTTTTAAATGGTACCAAACTTAATGACTTTTGTCATACTTGCTAAATGAACACACAAAAAATTGTAGACATGATTAGAAAAGACTAAATGGGCATAAAAATTGTCAGCTGGCAAAAAATATGAAACTTGGGTTTGTAGATTCAGTTCATAAATAAAAAGAGGAATCAGCACACGAAACAAACTCAAAGTTCAAGGTCCATTGAAAAAGTGCTGAAGATAGTCCAAGATGGACTGAAACGTTTGCTCTTTGTTTTCTTTTTCTTTTTTGTGCACAGTCACATATTTGTTAGGTATTTTGTTGTCGCTTTATATGAGAATCTTCAGTACAATATTTTTCAGTGGACCTTGAACTTTGAGTTTTTTACGGTCACGGTCAAAGATGACCAGCATAGGAAATACAAAAAACACACAGCAATTTTTTGGGGTACAACATACAAATCAGCCACGATAAAGCAGTCTTCGATAATCTCTAAATATATATCCAAATGCATAACCTAATAAAAGTAATTATGTCTGAATATACTCTTATAAGCAACAAGTGAATTCAGCCTTATAAATTGTGTATATATTTATATATATGTCACAATATGTGGCTGTAGTAATGAGCGCACAACAAATGGGGTACAAACAAATACTCTTTAATCCAGAGACCACTAGGAGAATGCAGGAGAACAGAATAACTCAACCACATGAAACACAAAGGATACAGGACAATGGACTGAGGAAACTGAGGGCTTAAATACATACTGTATAGAGTAATCAGCGGAAAACAGAACAGATGTGTGGAACTAATTAACAACCAAGGAAACTAGCTAAGCAACACAGGAAACTCCAGTAGATGGGAACAGGGAAAACAGAACCTGTATTAATTGAAAATAATATGAAATAGTTTTTTTTAATATGTGACCCTGGACCACAAAACCAGTCACATGGGTCAATTTTTTTAAATTGAGATTTATACATCATCTGAAATCTGAATAAATACACTTTCCATTGATGTATGGTTTGTTAGGATAGAACAATATTTGGTCGAGATACGACTATTTGAAAATCGAAAATGAAATTGAAAGTCTGAGGATGCAAAAAAATCGAAACATTGAGAAAATCGCCTTTAAAGTTGTCCATTTATATTCGCGATTGTGCTGCATTCACTCACAAAAATAAATGTTTTACATATTTATGGTAGGAAATTTACAAAATATCTTCATGGAACATGATCTTTACTTAATATCCTAATGATTTTTAGCATAAAGGAAAATCGATAATTGTGAGCCATACAATGTATTGTTGGCTATTGCCACAAATATACCCATGCGACATGTGACTGGTTTTGTGATCCAGGGTCACATATTTGTATTATATATTAAAAAGAAAAACATTTAGAGGTAAATATTGTCTAGTACCATGAAATCCACACAAAATACGAAATATTAAAGACTAATTATTATAGAAACAAAATGAAGTACATTCATTTAATTAACACAAACAAACAAAAAATGTTACGCTTACGCTTATTATCTTTAGTCTGTTTCAACAGCCAAAAATCACAAGTGTGACCCCTAAAAGCGAAGAATACTATAGATGGGCCATATTTCAGAAAGAACACCTACACAATGTATGCAATCCTTATTGCAGATAAAGGGAAGGATCAGCCAGCCCTCAGGAAGGTGGAACAAATTTGCTCCATTCCTTTCCGCTCCTCGTTGTACCCAAGTTACTTCCACAGCTTTGGCATGACGGAGAACTACATTATCTTTGTGGAGCAGGCCTTCAAGCTGGATATCCTCAAACTGGCCACAGCTTACTTCAGAGATGTCAACTGGGGCAGTTGCCTGAAATTCGACAAAGATGACATTGTGAGCAAAACTTCTGTTTTTTTTTTTTTTGTTTAAAATAGTAAAATCATCTAAAATAGTACTTTATCCATTTTTTAAATGCTTCAGTAACTGTCCAAAATAATCTAACAACTGTTGGTTTTGATCACCACATAGACACTGATCCATCTGATCAATAGGAAGACTGGGAAAACTGTGAGCACAAAGTACCACGCAGACCCATTTGTGGTCTTCCATCACATCAATGCTTATGAGGAAGATGGCCATGTCGTCTTTGACTTGATTACATACCAGGACAGCAATCTGTACAATATGTTCTATCTACACAACATGAAGCAAGATGTTGCAGAGTTTATAGAGACCAACAAGGACTTCTCTCGACCAACATGCCAGCGGTTTGTCCTTCCTCTCAACATAGACAAGGTAAAACAGGTAATATACAGTAAAAAGGATTGAATTGCATAAGGCATCATTCCTTAGTCTTTATGGACAAGTTGGAGCAAGAAAACTCTTCAGCATTTTTCTGTAAATGATTATGAATTTTATCAAATGGAATCCAACTAAATTATGACCAAATTTCAGATTCCATATGCACTTAGATTTGATCAAAGTCCCTTTAAGGCAAGTCATTTCACTCGGCGGCCATCTTTGAAACAGCTATTTCAGTCATGCCAGTACAGCCCCTATCTCTTTGAATGGGGAAACATCAAATTCTCCAAAGCTGTTCACCAAGATTACGATTAAATTTCATGTTTGAAATCACCAATGAAATCTGACGACAACTGTCTCATAAATTTTGTTTCTAAATGCTCAAATCATGACGAAAAACTGCATTTTTCAGGCTGGACCAGCCACTGCGCACGTGCAGTCATAAGCGCTCGTCTCAGAACACTGATTGTTTTTAAAGGCATACTATGCAGTTTCCGTTTTTGTCAAACAGCGACTCTAGGGGTACTTGTATTTAACGTTACTGTCGTAAATACCACTCACGCAGAGCCGTCTCTGCACTCACGGCCTGATCCCCTCCCCGCTTTCTTTGTTTTCTTTCGTGCTGTAAAGCAAGTCGTGATTGTCGCGAGATTTGGCGGGGCGCCACCTCTCAAACTTGCATTGCAGATTTTGCCAGCGGCGTCCCCCCCCGCTTTGCTATCGGGATGATTCGCCCTACAACGAGTTTGTTTACCATGGAAATGACTTCAAAGCTGTTATATTAACCTACAAATCTTGCATAGTGTGCCTTTAAATCAGCCGGCAGCTGCAGTGATGCGATGTTTTTACCAATTGGTGATTGTCTCTTTTATTTAGAAGACGGGACTTATTCTGCCATATTGCGCGTTGCACTTTCTCCCATTCATAGTGATATGAGTGCACCATCTTTGCATACCTAAAGTCTTTGATTTGATTAGATTTATCTTAATACAACAAACTTTTTTTCTTATGATATCAGGAAACTCCACCGGGCACCAACCTGGTTGTGCTGCCCGACACAACGGCCACAGCAGTGCTGCAGGAGGACGGCTCACTCTACTGCACCCCTGACACTGTTTTTGAGGGTGATTCCTAAATTTAGAACTTGATCATTCTTTGATCATTTGTTTTTTTCTCTCAGGTTGATTTACTGTGTGTTGCTTGTATGATCACAGGTCTAGAATTACCAGGTATCAACTACAAATTCAACAGTAAGAAGTACAGATACTTCTATGGCACCAGGGTGGATTGGTCACCCTATCCAAGCAAGGTATATATTTCTAGCATTCTGGACATTTGCATTTACTTGAACCTTGTTTGCCAGTTGAGCTTTAAGACCACATTAACGTTTTCTGCCAAAAATGCAATGATTTATCAATAGTTTCTCTTGTTGTATAGATAGCAAAAATTGACATAGTTACCAGGACACATAAAGTGTGGACAGAGGAGGAATGTTACCCATCTGAGCCAGTGTTTGTGGCATCTCCAGATGCTGTTGAAGAAGATGATGGTGAGTATTTAATGGAAATATTGGACATTTTTGCAAAATATGAAGAATGTTTCTGCGTAATGCAGGCTGACAGAATAAAAGATTTGAAAACAGTTAACTAGTTCAGTCATGAAACTCTAGATGGCTCAAATCCTTCACATGCAATCTGCTAGCAATCACATCATTAGCACATGGCAAAAGCTGATTCTGCAGCCAATTATATTTCTTGCTCAGCATTTTAATATTCTGGTTCCATGTTTGCTGTAGGGTAGGGTAGTTCCTCTAAACGATAAAGCAAACAATCCAAACTTACGATAGAGTCCAGGCAAACAATGATATCCAGGACAATGACAGAAGAACAAGAACAAGCGAAGGGAAAGGAAAGGAAAGGAAAGGAAAGGAAAGGAAAGGAAAGGAAAGGAAAGGAAAGGAAAGGAAAGGAAAGGGGCACTCAGAATAGCAGTGTTACACAAAACAAGACTAAGCAACGTGAGAATGAAAACACAGGGCTTAAATAGGCAGATTTTAACAAGGGTAATCACACTCGGATACTGGGAAATGAGGTCCACAATGGGAAGGCCCAGGAGTTGGGAGGAGTGCCCTCTGGTGGAGATGAAGGGCACTCCAGCTGACGGATGTCACTATGAGGCTTCCAAATTGGTCAGTTATGAGGTTCCATGATGATTAGGCAACTCTCACTATAGAAGAAAGATTTTGTAATTATGCTGTTTTGACAAAACATACAGTAAGTGATTTTTCCTAATTTTCAGGTATTATCCTGTCTTCTGTGGTTTCATTCAATCCCCAAAAGCCACCTTTCCTAGTGGTCCTGGACGCTAAGTCCTTTGAAGAGATCGCTCGCGCTACCATTGATGCTACTATTCATATGGACCTGCATGGGCTTTTCATCCATGAGAAGTCTACCTAAAATGGACTTCAAAATGATGCACCAACCCATTGTGCAGGGTTTAAAGAACAATTCTTATTTGTTTAT
This sequence comes from Abramis brama, assembly GCF_963993115.1. Taxonomy (NCBI): domain Eukaryota; kingdom Metazoa; phylum Chordata; class Actinopteri; order Cypriniformes; family Leuciscidae; genus Abramis; species Abramis brama. Next base: position 57,682,146 of record NC_139965.1, on the reverse strand, counting down.
ATTTGTAAATTTATATATACGAAATATAAGAAGAGAAACAAGATCTAAAAAGAGAAATGAGTATATTAATTTTTTTTCATTATTGTAAATTGTATTATATTTTTACAGACATTCTGTAAAAAAGACTATTGTTACATTGTAACATGATTATATAAAATTATCTCTCCTTAATTGTTTGTGACAATTGAGTGGATTTTAAATTGTAAATCCTGTAATTTATTATTCCTAATCTAGCCCTTTAATAAACCTGGCCATAAATGTATTATTACAGCGGTGCTAATATGTTTCTCATTTGTAAGTCGCTTTGGATAAAAGCATCGGCTAAATGAATGATCATTTTTTTAGACATTCTGTCTATAAAACAGGCTATTGTGATGCATGCAATTTAAGATTACCTGTTCATTGAGTTTAAAGCTGTAAAACATTATTTTACTGTAATTATTTGTATTGTGGTACCATTAAAAATGTTTTGACATCTTATCCAGAGAATAAAGAGCAGCCAATTACTTCTGATGCTGATTATGCAATGACTTTGGACTAATATTGAGAGTAAAGTTCAGAAAGAGCAATGTACAGTTTGGATAACTATGAATAAATTAGTTTATTTTTAATCACAAATCTGATAGGACTCAGCCAATGGCGTGTTTCAATCTCATATGTGTGGGTTTAATTGCCAGGGGCGTCACTATGTGGTGCCTAATGTTTCTTCAAGTCTCCCTACATGCAGGATCTTCCTTGAATGTGAGGCTATAGGATTTTTTCATGCTTAGTATAACTGACTGGGTAAAAGTATAAGCACATCTTTCCTCAGCAAGCCACGTGATCTGAGTCATTATTCATATCACAAGTTATTCATGTCACCAAACTTTAACAGGCCTACTTTAAATGGGTCCATGGAGGTTGTTCAAGTACACTTAGGTTTATTAGTTTGTCAGTTGAAACATCAACATATGGTGTGAGATCTTTTCATACAAATAAATGGATAGATTTATAGGTATTACAAAAGATGAGGTCATACAGTGCATACTCTGTTCCAGTTTTCTTATCTTTTTACAAGATGTTTCCTAAGACTACAATTATGATAAAGTAAGGCAGTAAATATTTTACATGTGCTCATAACAAAAGACAGCTTGCATGCATTAGTTTTTACCACAATTACTAATTCATAAACACAGTCCTCAATCAGATTGCATGGAAGGATGTTTTTCATAACAAATCATTGTTCAAAACTGCGAACAAGTTTTTAGTTCTACAACAGTTTTGCTAATGTTCCCTTTAAGTTATGAAAAAGTAATTGTTTTGTTTTTGCATCCAGTTTTTACATGTTTTAAATAAGGGTTTTCTTGGCTTTGCGAACGTTAAGGAAACATTTAATTTGATAATTTTTTTAACATTATGGGAATGTTACTTTTAAATGTTCTCTGAATGTTTTTAGAATTGCATTTAGAAAATGTTTAACGAATATCCAACTACTGTAAAAAAAAGTTGCTGCCTTAAATTGTTATTAAGATCATAACTTTGAATGGACATTCTATTAATGTTACTTAATAACTTTGTCAGAAGGTTAGCCAAAGAGAACATTCACTGTTAGCTGGGAAGTTCCTTCTGAAATGTTGTTCCCATTCCAGTAATGAAACAAAGGGAGCTTACAGAGAAATGAGCAGCATCATTGCATGCATTCTATGAAATTATTTTTGAAACAGCAAACTCTGTTGAAGCTTAAAGGTTAGTGTAGTGGCTCTTATGCGGTGCAAATTGATTCAGATTCTTCCTTCTCCTCTGTCTGCATATGGCCACGGCTCTTGAAAAGGCCAATTTTTATGATCTTTCAGTGCAGTGATCATGTGGCCTTATTTCAATATCTGTATTATCATGGTGGTTATCAGTAAATTTTGATCAAGGTCAAGAAGGCGGCTGGTATATTAACATATCAGTGAATGATATACTGCATGGCTATGTGAATTGTACAATTGCAACAAAATACCATTCTGTAATGTTGTGAAAAGCATTTTATATAAGTACACTCTTATGTGTTCAGTCAAGCGCTTAGCTTATACATTTTACATGTTATGGATATCAATGTAGCGTTTGTTCTTAGTCATGCTTGCAACGGCTGACTCTTAACTGATCCATGTCTACCTATAGGAAATTGCCTATATCCCTATATAATGTCCATTCAGCATTATCAGCAGCTTTATTGCGTTGCTCAGGAGCTAATTTCCCTCCTCCATCCCCAGCTCCTCCTTGTCAGGACTTGGCCTTCTGATTTTCCTCTTCAAATCAGATCATTTATCTTGATTTATGTTGTTATGTTAAAGGACAAATCCAGTGAAAAATGAACCTGGGGTTAATTAACACATGGTTACCGAGTCGATCGTTCCCTGCGATGCGTTTTCATGAAAATCGAATGTAAAGATAAAATCTGTTTTTAAAGATAAAACTCTTTACATTCGATTTTCATGAAAACGCATCGCAGGGAACGATCGACTCTGTAACCATGTGTTAATTACCCCTAGGTTCATTTTTCACTGGATTTGTCCTTTAAGAACCCAATTCGGTACTCTAGTAAAGTCACTTTTATTTATATAGCTTTTTACACAATAGATTGCATTAAAAAACAGGTTTGCCGTATTAAACATGAAAAACAGTGTCCATGTCTCGTTTTATCAGAATTACAACTTCATTTTCTACTATAAAGCAGCTCATCCACCTCCAGTGTGTTCATGTTTTCACTCGCGAATGTCTGACCTCGACCGACTGAACAGGAGAAATGAAGCGGAAAAGATTTCCAAGTGGAAGAAGGCGGAGCCTCAGCACACCTACCTGTTATGTAATCGCCACGGACCAATGGTAGTACAAAGAGTTTAACCAGCCGTAGCGAACTTTTCCGGAAAGTTCGCTTTGGCAAGCTGTTTCGAACTTCCAAAACGGACTCCAAATAAAGTTTGTTTTGGCCTGATTTTGTTCGAAATGACGTCACATCAGTTCGTTCTTTGATTTCGCTTGAAGTATGTTGAAGTAATGCTCTTTAGGAGAAACCCCAACCTTTCCTGTCTTAGTTTCAGCACATACATTGCAAGGCAAAATTATTTGTAGCACCCTTTAATAAGCACTTGCTCTTTGTGATTAGAGTTTCAATATGTGATCATCAGACCTCAATGAATGAATGATTAAATGAATGAATGAATATTTAGTTCAGTCATGAAAATTTAGAGGGTGCAGTCTGATAGGTCCTTTACATGCAATCTGCAAGCAATCACATGATTACCGCATGGCACAAGCTGATTGGCCTCTGCTGCAGCCAATGAGATTTCTTGCTCAACATTTAAATAGTCTGGTTCAGTGTTTGCAGTAGGGCAGTCAGCTGTATGCTATCAGAGTTGTTCTGAAACCCTCCACCTCCACCAACTCCACCTGCCTAGATCTGCTAAAAGTTTTATGTATATCTATTCATGCAGCAGCAGCATATCTTACATGCTCACAGCAGTGTGTCTGTGTATCTATTGGCAGTAGCAAGTCCATACTTGCTCCGTAGCAGCAGAAGTGAAGCAGTTTTTAGTTCGCCAAGACCAAATACATTAACATTGCCATATTCTAAAACTATTCAGAGTTGTCACGATTTAAACATTTGAATAAATAGTTGTTGATAATAAGGTGTGCTTTCTTTCTAAAAGAGACCAAAATCTATACTTCATTTTTTTTTATCCAAAGAAATAAATGTGGAAATTGAGATTTGTTTCTCTCATGCTAGACACATTGCTGACCTCATGACTATCATTTGTGATGCATTACTGGATGAAGGCATCTCAGCCTCAGGAACTAACATCTAACATTGCATTCGGACATGCCTTGATGCCTTTCGACCTTGTAATGCGTCCTCCGAAGGCAGCTTTCATCTTTTTGTTTTTGCAATCGCGAATTTATATCTCGCAATTGTAAACTCGAAATTGTGAGGGAAAAAATCTGAATTGTAAGATAAAAAGTCGCAATTGCCCTTTCATTTAGTTTTATTCTGTGGCAGAAACAAGCTTCCATATACTGTACATCGTGCAGTGATGCAATGACTTCTCGAACAAGAAAAACAAGAAAAAACGTAGGGCAGGGCTTGATTTTGTCCATAGGGAATTGATTGGATGGTTGTGGTTTTCTATTGGTCAATCCCATGTGAGTGACAGGTTGCCCCGCCCTTATGCCTATAAACACGTCACCAGAAAAGAGATTTTACTACAAGAGAGATGGGAAGTTATTTTGATTCAAGATTATGAGGAAGGCTACATGAATAATAATAAAAAAGACATTTATAGTAAATGCTGCAATATTCTATTAAAAACTAGGAAATGTCCGTTTTGATTTCATGGTGACTTTAAAAGTCGATGTTTTCAGTTTACCAATTTAATTGTAGAAGTATGTTATTCACCGCAATTAATTTTTTTCAGCAGCAAAAATTTCTGATTATAGGATGTTACTGAGATCAAGTCAGTATAATAAAGCACTGTAGGCCTAAGTCAAATGATCTATGCATTCCCTGAGGCAACCCACTCAATATGACTGGATTCTTTTGTCTTCATCACCCTGTTAATAAAATGCTTCGATAACAGCACAATACATGCATAAAAAGAACTACAAAAAAATGATATAGCCTGACTGACCTTACTTTTTCATATTTAACTCAGTCATCTTTTTTTTTTTTTTTTGCAATTAAATGAACAAGACAATCCAAAAATCCAAACAGGACAATATCCCCTTTAATTTGGCTTTCTTCCATTAACAATTCTGCAGTTCTCATGCTTTCCTAGGTCAGATTGACCTGCTTATCTGTGATCTCTGTAATTGGATAAATACAGTTTGTAGCCTACTACTTGTTTACATTTTAAGAACAATCCCGAAGCCACGGGAGTAATGAGGAGATAAGAATAAGAGAAGTTTGCACAGTGTATAAGTCCTGTAACGAGAGGCGGAGCTTTCATCTTCCTGAAGCTTTATAGAGAGTTTGTGTTCGAAAACTGAATGCCACTCTTCTAGGGAGAAACTTTGGACAACGCGGGGTAAAATGCAGTACGACTATGGTAAAAACAAGGAAGAGCATCCGGAGCCCATCAAAGCTGAAGTAAAAGGTAGGTGGAGGGAAAGTCGGTGCCAAATGTCACGCGCCTGTAGTGAATCGCTGCCGTTTGTTTATTGATAAACCAAGTAAGTAGGCTACTAAAAAACTTCTGCGCGAAACACCAAACATTCATGCATTTTGACTGTAGAGTTTTATTGCAGACCTATTTTTCATGAGGCAGCAGCACGTCTGAGGTAAAGCTCTGTGATATTGTAAACATTAGGCTGCACCTTTCACGATAGGCTGTGCTTTTTCTTATATTTATATCTACCTCTGTCCATATATAATGTCAGAGAAATAACTACTAAACAAGAAATTAACAGAACGGATCCAAATGCACAATTTTGTATGTTATATTTTAGAGCCAGTTAAATTATTTTGCTACCAAATGCCTTGCAGTATCTAGGCTACTTCGTGTCGTAAATTAAATGATAACTTTTGTTAACGTTCTTTGTAACAAATGTATTTGTAACTTGTAACTTGGTATACCAAGGAACTGTTACCCCCCCCCCCCCCCCCCCAGTGTTGTTTGTGTTAAAATTCACTGCATATGAAATAATTTGGTCATTTAAATTATATAGTTTTCTCATGGTCTTTCCATTAAACAGAATTACACAGTCTCTTGATTTTGTGTGAACAAAATTCAAATCTACTAAAAAGTCATTTTAATATACAGTGTAGGCTATATATATTTTTTCATTCTAACAGTATACCGTCTGGCCTAGACTTGCCCAATGTGTTGTTTTACATGCAATAATTATGTGACCTAGCAAATTTCATCAATTTATTTTTCTGTCGAGGAATTATAGCAATTTATCTTTGTGCTTGGACTCCTAAATTTATTGTAAAATTTCCACCTGCAGGTTTGAGCAAAGAATAGTCTTATCAGTTAAGAATGCATGATAACACTGAATAATGAGTCATTTTGACTACTTTTGAATATTGAACATCTTCATTGAAAATGCTTGATATTTTTTCATTAGAACGTCCAGTAAGTTTTGTTTTTATAACAACGTTTATTTAAGATCGAGTCGTGGATCGTGAGTCTCATTGTGTTGAGGCAGTGCAAGCACAAACAAAACTACATGTGAATGATCAGCTCTCCTCAGCCACCTTTAAAGCAACCTGAAACATGCTTTTTATTAACCTGAAACACAAGCGTGTGGAATACTCTCTTTGAGGCAATGCATTTTAGGTATCTAGTGCTGGACATGGCGTCATCTTCCGTAGTAACTCATTTACTTCAAATATTTGCATTGTGAAATAGGTTGCTGTGTATACGTTAAAATCCACACTTGAACATACATCATTGTACTGTCTTGTCATTCACATGGTGACCAAATCACCTAAGGCACATCTTTTTCATTCACTTCATATCTTTGTATTAAATTACTTTACCAGCCAAAAGATTAAAATAGTAGCGCTAACATTTTTTACTCATTAACAAATACAGTTCATTATAGTGTAAAGATAGAGCTGCACGATTCTTAATAAATTAAAAATCACATTTTGTTTTTGTTTGAAATCGAATATTCTCCCACGATTCTGAATAGACAACTAAACAATTAAAATAATAATAATAATAATAATAATAATAAAAAGTTTAATAATTAAAAAATTCAGTTTGAATGAATGATCCAATGACTCAATCGCAAAGACTTCATTACAGACTGAACAGAAATACAAACAAACTGCAACTAAAAACTGACTATATGTAAAATAATGCAAACACACTTTATGGATATAATCTCACATTTCTTTTTAATTTTATTGCTAAAATTGGAGTGTTGCTTTTCTTGAATTCTGTATTTTTGAGCGCAAGTTTGACGTCTTTCTGTCTACTGACTGTCACAATCCATCTCTCTCCATTTTTCCTCCCTCTTTTAGAAAGCAATGCAATAGTGGATTTATTTCTTTTTGCTGGAGCAAATGTTTTATTTGCTATGGTCTATCATTCATATAAAAGTTTACTGTGCTGTTTTTGCATGTAATCTACATCTGATTATTCATTGAACTTTTATTCTGTCATGACTGGATTATTTATTTGATGATTGAATGAGCTCTTAAACAGTCCAGATTTTGCAATTATGAATATGGATTTTTATTATTGTAAACCGCTACCCCACCCTTGAAAAACACCAGCTGCACTGATTAAAAGTGCTAGAAAAGTGCTTGAATTCCACTCCTAAAAATCTTCATGAATATTTTCACTTGGATTTATTTTTTATTCATTTAGCAGATGCTTTTATTCACTTAAAAATGAGTGAGAAATAGAATCAATTTATCATAAAGAGACAGACAATTTTAGTATAATCATAATACTGAATTAATTTCAGTAGTAAACCAGAATGGTGCACAACTTGAGCAGAAGTGTACATTACAGAAAAGGCCAGAAAACGGAGAAAAGATGAATTTGTTTTAGGTGCCTTAAGGAGTGTCTATTTATGGTTCTGGTTAAGCTAAGTGCTTGTGGAGGACGTCTTTAGCAATTTTCTCTTTGTGAATGGTTCTATTAGCTTAATAGCAGATGGTTTGGACAGAGAAGTGGATATAATCAGCGAATTGGACCGAACTGCTCCACTTTAACTCCAGTTTAAACATGTTTCATCATCTCTGCAGGCTTGGTTCCTGAATGGCTGCAGGGCACGCTTATACGCAATGGACCCGGCCTTTTCTCAGTGGGAGAGACCTCATACAACCATTGGTTTGATGGAATGGCGCTTTTGCACAATTTCACAATTAATAAAGGTATTTACTGTATTGCTTACTAGTTAAAACCTAAGATATGATATCAACATTTGATCTGAAAACAGGATGCACAGGTGGTCTTTTTTTTATTTATTTTTATCAGTTCTTGTTTCATAGCCTTCTGTTTGAGTTTGAGTTTATTATTTATTGATTCATTTTCAGGAGAGGTAACATACAGGAGCAAATATCTTCAAGGCGACACCTACAAATCCAACATGCAGGCCAACAGAATAGTGGTGTCAGAGATGGGGACCATGGCGTACCCAGACCCATGCAAAAATATATTCTCCAAGTAAGTAACGTTACTGCAACTGATTCAGAAAGAATCATGTATTTATAAAAACTTGATTCTTCAATGGAAAGTTACAATGCATTAAACCTAAATGGAAAGAAATCTCTCCTTAATTATTGTCTTGTGGGATATTTTATCATTAATTTAATTATAGGGAGGAATACTATTATATCTCAAGATTTTAAAGATTTTTAGGATGAATTTTAGGCATTTTTATGGATCACACTCAAATTAGCCAATGCGACTGAGAATTGAAAATCTTATAAAACCTATTAACACAATCAGCTAAAATTCAACTAGTGACTATAAGAATAGTTTGATTTTAATGTTCTTTTCACCTAAAACGGCTCATCAAATGTTAAATAATATAATATAATAATATAATGTATAAGCACTGTGTTATTTGTGAACTAATTGTTCTTTTTAACTCTTTTCAGAGTGATCACCTTCCTCAGCCACACCATCCCGGACTTCACTGACAACTGTGCCAATAACATAATCAAATATGGAAATGACTACCATGCTACATCTGAAACCAATTATATTCGTAAAATTGACCCCATCACTTTAGAGACTCAAGAAAAGGTAAAATACTGCTTGTAAATATATCTAGTTTAGTCTTGAAACTTGGCACAGGCTGATCACACTACAGTACATCACACAACCTGATTGGCCTCTGCTGAATCTGCAGCCAATGAGATTTCTTGCTCAGCATTTAAAGTGAAAATCCAGCTTTTAATGTTGTTTATATGTCTATGTGGTGTTTTTAATATGTTTTAAGACAAACCATGCGCAAATTCATAAGTCAACACCATTGCTGAGTATTTTCTCTTTAAAACTACATTGTATACAGAACCGAGTATACTAAATGAGGCAAGGGTGTAGAGTAAAATTCAAGCTATTTTAAGGCATCAATAATTTTTTTCAAGGAAAAAACTTTTAAATATGTCATTTCGGTGATCAAAGATGAGTTTTAAGGGATAAAATGATTAACTACAGGGGGACTTTATATAGTCTGGTTCAGTGTTTGCTGTATGGAAGTCAGAGCTCCTCTGAAACCCTCCACCTCCCCCAGCTCCACCTGCCTAGATCTGCTATAGGGTTTATGTATGTCTATTCATTCATGCAGCAGCAGCAGCAGCATATCTTACATGTTCACAGCAGTGTGTCTGTGTATCTATTGGCAGTAGCAAGTCCATTCTTGCTCTGTAGCAGCAGAAGTGAAGCAGATCTAGTTCGCCAAGACCAAATACATTAACAGCGTCATTTATATGCTAAACCTATTCTGAGAGTTGTCATGATTGTAATGCTGTTCTTCATTTCTGTTTACATGTTCTCAGAGAATATTGTTGTTGCTTTATCCCCTGTAGGTGGACTACCTGAAACACCTTCCTGTCAATATTGTGGCATCACACACGCATTATGATAAAGAGGGAAATAGCTACAGCATGGGAACATGCATTGCAGAGAAGGGCAAAACCAAATACACTTTGTTCAAGGTTGCAGGAGGAAGTAAGTATGCTGCCATTATTCCTGTTTCACGATGCACATTATGACTATTACTCATCTTAGGGGTTTGTTCCAATCCATAACCCCAAGTATTAAACTTAACTTAGCTTGCATGTTTCCTAGAGATTTGGGAGTAGCTAATTTTTGAGTTTTGCAGAGGCAAGAATCGCTTGCATGTAAAAATGGTTGTTTTTGCAATATCGTTTAATGCTACATGACATGCCTCATCTTTAAGCATTACAGTGATGGGAGCTTTCAAAACACTGCTTTGAACCAATAGTACAGAGCGTGTATCAAACTGGTAAAGTCACATGATTTCAGTAAACGATGCATGGCTTTGTCATAAATGTGTCAATTTAAATGGTTTGCCACTAGGGGTGATTTCAGAACCTGTGTCTTTATGTTTTTACCTGATCTTGGATAGTGTAGATCTTTTTTAATATTACATTTGTAGAATAATAAAAGGTAGTAGTAGTATATTGTCTCTTATTGATCTGATTAGACAAGCCCTCCATAAAGACTAAATCAATTCATTTTTGGTTCTTCACATAGGGGTAAAAAGAAGTTTGAAATACCTTTTCAGCGGTTTGCTGTTAGCGAACATCATGACGCCACTCACACTTCTGCGAGCGACGTTTACATGAATATGTAAATACGTGCTGTGCACTTCTCTCTCAATAACAAAATAAACACAACAAAAATGACAGCGGTGAGAAAACAGCTGTTAAGAAAGCATCTGATCGTAGCGATGTGCATGTGTTTGTTCATGTTTTTATTTGTGTCTGACCTCGATGAAATAAACCAAGATTTCCACGTCAGAGAAGGCGGATCCTCAGAGCCACACCCACCTATTACATAATCACCACGGACCAATGGTAGTTCGAAGATGTTTCGAGATGATTTTACCAGCCGGGTTTTACCAGATGTTTACCAGCCGGAGCAAACTTTTGCAGAAAGTTTGCCTGAAACAAACTCAAAGTGAATTTTGAATGAAATTCACATCGCACCTGTTTGTTCTTCGATTTTGCTTGAAGGGCCTTAAAACGCTCAAACGAAGCCCTACAAATTAAAATTCAATTTGTAGATAAAAAAATACATTGCGGAGCAGAGAGGACACGGCCAACGCGCTGACAGACAGGACAGACCAGGCTTCGTTTGATATGAAACAAAGTCTCATCTTTCAAATTTGGTCATTTTTCTTTAAGAAATTTAAACAATAAATACCATTTTGTGGCTCTTTAATGTGTGCCAGATCGCTGTGTCGCCTCAGTTAAAGCTGCTCGTGAACCGATCATCTCTTCCTTCTAGTTAATTTATAGCATCAAATAAACATGAATGAACATCAGAAGGAATGTTGTTTTAACCATGGAAAGACATCAGTACACACCGTTTTTCAAGTTCAAATCCTCCAACGTTAATCTACTAACTCTCCTCACTGCTTTGTCGGACAAAAATGGCGGATTCGGCGGATGGCGGATTATGATTCGTCAGATCGCCTGTCAATCAAACTCCCTGCAAAGGGTCAATTGGTTTGTAAAAGGTGTTTTTGTTGCTTTTATGTTTTGACCAGCACGTGTTGCCAGTGTGTGGTGTTTCGAGCACTTCGAAAACTTTGAGCAAACCGAATCAATTGCTTCGCAAAAAAGCTCAGTTTCTCCTATGCTAAGAACTACCAACCCTCAACAATTGTTTCTCAG